>NW_010961290.1:1972139-2028124 GCF_000463585.1 Tarenaya hassleriana | reverse complement strand
ATATATATATATATATATATATATATATATATATTATAAATTTTCGATATAGATAATATATAATTAATCAAGATCGGTAATGTTAAGATCCCAAGTTTTGTTTTGGAAATTTTTGTTTTCATATATAGGAACATAAGTGTTATGTTGTGTAATAGATAGAACTTTAGTTTCGGGGTTTTGTATTTTTTTTTTTAAATTTGACTTGAAAGAAAGTTTGTGTTCTTTTCATCTTGTTTTTTTTTTGGTAATATTAACGTTCATGACTTGCCACATCACATACCAATATAATATGAAAATGCAAGTGGTATTTTTTTTATTTATTATGAATTGTCAATGCACATATATATATTTCCATGACCGTTTTTGCATGAATTTTAAAATAAAATTCGGAGTACCCTGCATGTTTTTCGGTACGTGAACTATTACGTATCTTTCGAGTGTAAATAGAAGCGTAAAATGAGTCCAACTCATAGGTTGGTTTGCCAACCGTTCCATATTTGTATGAATCGTTCCATATTTTATTAGATATTTAATTTGTTTTGTTTAAAATTTTAATTTTTTTTTATTATATTTTAAATATTTTTTAAAATCATATATTTGGTTTGTGGGTGACTCGTTTTAATTCGTAGATTAAGGCGATCTGGATTGGATTAGATTTTTTTTGTTCGTTAAAAAATAGATTGGACTGTACCAAAATAAATTGAAACGAGTAGGATTGGAATGGGTCGTGTCCGCACCCCTAAATGGAAGCCTGCATGCATCTTTGCGCTGTTTTATTTTCAGTTGTCGTATTATCCGTTGTATTTTCATTGGAACCCTTTTATGTCCGATTATCAATATCATCCGGATCTAAGTGGCCTTGTTTGGTTACAGGTTCTGAGTTATCCTTGCTTGATTTTACCCCATAGAAGGATATACAGTCCAACTATCGCTACGAGAGAGCACATAAAACTTTTTTCAATCAAAATAACACACGCACGATAAAAATGAAAATTTTCGATTTAAAATATTCGATTCCAGTAAACCTTCAATTTCGGCTGACTCGAGTCGAATTTATCGTAACAACAATAATAATAATAATAAATGAATATGGATTGTATTTCTATATAATTGTTTTTGGGTTTGTATTTTAAAAAACAATCGTATTACAGACCATTTAATACGAGTGACTGTTGAGAATATTCATTCAATGATGTATCTATTTCGTTTTTTTCGGTTTTAAACTAAACCGAACCAGCGGAACGGTCCCATTTACGCTAAACCGATTTGGTTGGATTTGAACCGGACCGAAAAATAAATCAATTTGCCCTTTTCTTTCACTAAATTAGAAAAAAATATAGGAAAAAACCTAAACAACGCCGAAAGAAATAAGAGTCGCACTGTTACCTTACATTTACAACAACGTTACACGATCCGCGGCGGCTCTTTTCTTCCCTTTCGCCGTCTCCGCCGCCGCACTTCTCCACCGCCCTTTGCAGAGCTCGTTCTCTGGTTGAAGATTCTACTCTCTCGTCTTCAATCTGTCTTCTTGTTGTTATTCTTCTTCGTTTTCCTTCGTCGTCGTTCGGAGGTCCTTGGATTCTTTGGTTTTTGATCGAATAGGCGTTTCGAGGACTGTTTCAATGGCGAGTAGGAAGCTGGTCCGGGATTTTCTCATAGCGAAGCATCCGATTTTCGTCCAAATGACGCATCAACGGGTTCGTTGTATTATCGTATTGGTGAATTGCTCTAGCAGGTTTGTGATTAGGACATGTAATGATGCTGATTCCTTTGTTAATTCGTATGTGATTAGAGAGTAAACGCGAGGTTAGGGTTGCTGCCTGCTCATGGGTCCCTGAATCCTCGCCCGTTCAGTGTGTTCGGCGAGTTCTCGAAGAAAATCAAAGGGGAGGCAGAGAGGTATTATGTGTCTCTTTTACGCCGAATTATAATGGGAAGCTTTCCATATGCGTGTGCGTGTTTGTCGGCCTGCGCCTGAAATTTATGTATTTGCTCGATGATACATACCTATACAGTGTTTTGATAAGTTGAGGATGAGAGAGGAACTCATAAAATATTGGTTCTCATATATTTTTTATCGTGATAGTGTTTAGTTTGGTTCTGTTATGATAGGATGGGGTTTGAACTAATGTGTTCATTGTTGCTGTTGTTGCAGCAATCCTGAATTTCAACGAACGGTGAAGGAGCTGAAGGAGAGAGCCGAAGAGCTGAAAGGTGTAAAAGAGGGCTTGAAAGAAAGGTACTTTTCTTATGTAATTGTTATTTGTTTAGCCTTTCTAGGTATTAGGGTAAGACATACCGTATATTGCCAAGGGAGGCTCTGAGAAATGGGTAAAAATGGCAAATGCAGGACGAAGCAGACAACTGAGCAGCTGCATAAGCAAGCTGAAGGTGTGTGGTCGGAGGCCGAAGCCGTGGTGAAAAAGGTACGGTTGAAAAGAGTGCCCTTTTTTTATTGGCACTATATTTTCCTGAACTGGTTTTGTTTGTTCTGTCGTCGGTATATTCCGAAACTTTCTTCCAAAAGTTTAGAAAGCAGTATTGATCCATAAATGCAACCATTTGCTGGTTGGAATTGTATCTTACCTTTTCTAGTTTGCAATTTTGATGATCTTTTATGGTATTAATTTGCTGTCTTGGTTTGTCAACATTTTTGTTTTCTGAAGCTATCTTCTGTATGCATTGTCTTTTGTTTTTTTGCTAGCTGATACTTTAGTGATGGATATATGTGATACTGAGTTGTATTCGTTTTTTCCTATGATTTTTCAGTCAACTTTCGATTCTTGACATTGTGATGGCTACAGAATCTTCGTTTAAACATGTTTTGGCATATATTTTGCAGGTTTCTTCTGATGTTAAAGACAAGATCTCAGCAGCCACAGAAGAGGTCTTGTTATTCGTTTGTTTTTCTTTCCTTCGAAAGAGCAGCCATGTCTTTTCTATGGTTCTACCTCACCTTATTTATTTATTTTCTTTGTTTTAGGTCAAGGAAACATTGAAGTTTGGAAAGCAGGAGAGTGCTGGATCCACAGAGTCTACAAGCACAGCTGGTACTGGCACAAAAGATGCAGGCACTGGTACCTTCGAAGAAGAGAAACAACACCAGCAATCAGGTCCTACCGATTCACAGGAGACATTATTTGGAAAGTTTAAGTCAACTATTTCTTCACCAAAGGTTTCTGGGGCATTTTCCAAGCTGAAGGAAGCAAAAGTTGCTGACTTGGCAAAGAAGGGCTATGACATTGTGAAGGATGAGTTGCGTGGTGCTCCATCTAAGAAAAAGCACCTAGAATGTACTCCTACCCCACAATTTACTGGCGAGAGAAGTACGAGAACAGAAATGGTGGTTGTACCAACAAAACAGCCTATATGGCGAAAGAAATGGGAAGCCTTCAGAGAGAAGGTAAATGTTCCTCTTGTCTTGTCCAATTGCAACATATTTTCAGGCTCTTATCTAGAAATTGTCTCCACTTTTTTTTAGATGCAAGGTCATCCTGTATTTAAACGTCTAAGTGGGATCAGTGAACCTGTTGTCAACAAGAGCCAAGAGGTAATGGTCTTTTCTTTCTTTACACGGCTTTCGTTCAACTGTTTCTTTCGAATTTTGTTTTTGCAGTTTCTAAAACGTCTACCCGTGCAGCCAAGATATTTTACTTGTACCTCAGCCCGCTTTTCCAATTTATAGATTTTGTTATTTTTGTGCTCTCCCTTCGTGTGACATAGCTGCATAACTCCTACGAGACTAATATTCTATCTTTAACTGTTCCAAGCCAATTGTGTTTAGTATGCACACCCAGCGGCTTTATCTGACATTATTCATGGATTGGAATGTGTAGATTGCGGAGGACGTGAGGGAAAGATGGGAAACTAGTGATAGCCCAATTGTTCATAAGATTCAGGAGTATGTAATCTGTTACCTTATCCCTTTCAGAAATAACTTTGCAGATACTGATATGTATACCTTCTTTTGGTCAGCATCAATGATACAATCTTTCAAGAAACAGATTCCGCTGCTTCTTATAAAGAAATACGCCGCCGAGATCCGTAAGCTATATATAGTTCATGAATGTTGGTCGTCATCCACCTGGTCTGAAGATGTTTCTGCTAATTAAATTCTCTGCTTTAATGGTTAGATCTTTCTCCTTACCGGACTTTGTAGCAGAAGTTCAGGAAGCTATCAGACCGGTCCTTAATGCGTATATGAAGGTGAATTCTGAGCTTTGCGATGAACCTTGTTTTGGCATTGTCATCATTCTGAAAACTGGCATGCTTGATTCGTTCCTTTTTTCTAACGAAGTTTTTTTCTTTCGACAGGCAGACGTTGAGACCCTGAAGAACTACTGTAGCCCTGAAGTCATTGAACGGTGTAAAGCAGAGCATGATGCTTACAAAAGTCATGGTATATTTTATGACAACAAGGTAAGCAAATTTTCCCAGTTCTTCCTATTTTTCTCTCTTGCACATCTTAAAGGAATATTGAAACTAGTTTCTAAATAGAAGTGGGGGCTTAGAAGGGTTGTTTTATCAAATTTTTTCTTATGAATATGGTACTTGAGGATTTTATTGTCTTTAAACCTGTCACGAGACTTGTTCAATCTACCAGCTCCTGACAATCCCACATGTGGTTCCATGAAACTATTTGTGCTAAAACCAAAACCAAACTCGAAATCCGATGTTGTGTGGGTTCTTTTGTGTGAGGTTTTGTTCGAGTAACTGCATTTTCTTGTCATATTCAGCTTCTGCACATATCTGAAGTTGAGGTACGAGAGACAAAGATGATGGGAACTTCCCCTATAATCATCGTGGCGGTAATAATGCCATTTTCTTCCTCTTCCTTCACCCCTAAATCTTCCTGTTCGGTCCCTGGAACACAATTCACTCACATTCCCACATGTAATGATTTCAGTTCCAAACGCAACAAATCTACTGCGTTCGTGACAGAAACGGGGCAATCACCGAAGGAGGCAAGGTAAGGCAGTTCAAACTAAGATCTAATCCCGAAAACCCGTTACATTTACGCCGTGTTACACTCGAAATACGTACGGTTTGCTTGTGCAGGATACGATCCAGACGGTGTACTACGCGTGGGCAATGCAACAAGTGGAGCCAGAAGAGCTCGGAGAAGGCGCATTGTATCCGATATGGAGGCTAAGGGAGATGCAGCAGCTTGGTGTTCAAGCTCTCATCTAAATAAGTTCATAACCCAGACCCACACTGTATGATCAAATCAAATCACTCCATTTTTTTCCCCTTAGATCTTGATGGAGTTCCCAGGGAGGGGAGGTCTCTCTGGGTTTAGAGGAAATTTTGATCAATTTTCTGATTTATTTTGAGTTGCATTTATAGTAGTAGATGCTGTTTGTTGTGTTGAAACTGTGTTATTTGATTCTGTCATAAAGGCCCTGGTAAGGAATAAATAACATAGTTATTTTAGAAATCTAATTGACTACAATTTTTGTGAATTTATTTTTCACATTCGGATTTCAAACACTGCGTAAACTCACGACCAACACATATATATAAGATGCTGTTTTTTAAATTAATTTATCAATGGAACATGTGGTGTTCTATGTGGACAAGACATTGTCTTGCCAACAAGAAGAAACACGAAGGTAAGTATTTTTAAAAGAAATTGTCTGAGAGATTAAAAAAAAGAAAGTGGATTATGATCCATATTTTTCCAGTGCCTTTGGGCCACTCGGGGGGTATTGGATAATATATATTTATATATATTGTCGAGTTTTAAATTAATAAAAATGGAGTTTATATATGTGCCTTGAGATAACATAGCCTTCGGAGAACGGGACTTTAGGTCTTTCGTATTATCGTTTTCATATGGTTCAGAAAATATTGGTGCTCTTTCGTTTCTTTTTTTTTTAATACAAATTTCACGTCTTTTATTTTATTCGTTTTCCTCTCTCTATTCTGTCGTGTTAGGATATTCTTCAACTAATTAAAGAATCTAATCAAATAATAAACAATTGTGTTTATATTAAATTTGATAAAAGCTTAACCAAAAAAACGACTTATTGTGTCTGTTTTTAAAATTTTAAATTGAATGTGAAATATTCGGAAAATAAAACAAAAATAAAACCTTTTAGAAACAAAATTTTCATATAAAAACTGACTCATAAAACTAGAATATCTAAAAATAAAAATTATTGATATATATATATATAATTTATTGTGTTCAATAAATAAATAAATAAATTAACATATCTGCAATATTTTTATGCACACACATAGTATAACCTAATTGTTGCTAATTTTGGGTAACTCTTTTTTTTTTTTAAAAAGAAAACTTTATAATGCAGGGCTAGACGATGTTCAATAATTGAAGCTGCTTACTTTCTCTTCGTATTCGAACAACTCTTGAAGTGGTCCTCTAGATGTACATATAACTTTTTCATACGTTATATATATATATATATTTAATATTTATATATAACATATGAATGTCTAACTCAAATAAACACTTTAGAGATAAAGAAAGTTCGGAATATTTATTGGTTTCAAGGCAATAAATCTCACAAATAGGAAGCATTCAAGTAGAAGGTTTGACTTGCAGATGTCTCTTTTAGCTGTTACTATCCTTTTATACTTTAAAATCCAAAATTAATACTATACGTTTACTAAATATTGCAAAAACAAAAGGAAAAAATAGTTTATTAATAATGTAAATAGGGGTGTAAAACACACTCATGAGACCTAACCCAATCCGACTCCTTCCGATCTGGAAAAATTTTAGTCCACCTCAATCCAGACTGTTTTTTAGCGAACCAAAAATATATCAACACAACTCATATCGTCTTAGCCCATGAGCCAATCGAACCGGTCCACGAACCAAATATATAAATTTTAAAAATAAAATTTTAATACTACTAAATATTTAAAACTAATTTTAATATTTAAAAAATATTTAAAATATAATAAAATATAAAATTTTAAACAAAAACAAACCAAATATGTAATAAAAATATAATTTGTATATAAAAATATTTTAAAAAATATAAAAATATTAAAATTTTAAAAAATATTTTTTTGTCCTACGAACTAAGCCCGACTCGTGACGAGGTAGCTTTTTTGGCCCAATTTTTTCTAGACTCGATTCAGAATAATATGGATCGGTTTGTGAATCGATCCGCGATCCACAACTCGTTTTACCCCTATATGTAAAAGTAAAAAATGTGACAATTTTTTTAATCAAAACGGCTAAAAAATGTTCTACATTTATGGATCCTTTTTTCCCTCTCTTTATCCTTCTTACAATAATTTTGCATTAAAACAGATTAGCATTAAGAAAATAATTTGAACGGCTAAAAAGACGCTAATCCTAATTATTTAATATCCCCCATTTTGCTCAAAATCAAGCGTTACAAGTATACAGTCCATAATAATTATATATATATATATATATATATATATATATTCAAAGAATCACATCCAAAGTTTTTCCTCATCACAAATTTGCGGCAGGATCAAATGTGGTATCATATTAGGAATTTATTTTCATATTTTAACCGAATTTTCTCCCACAATCATGAAAGAGAATAAAGAGGAGACGAAAGACTAAAACATAGGTTTGGTTACCAAAATGGAAATATTTTAGGCGAGGTGCGAAAGTGGGGTGAACGCGCGGTATAAGAGCGTGAAATAAACAGCGAGAAGACTGACAAGATCTCCAGAGACACTATAGCCATTGTCCGATCAAACACCAATCCACTTCTCCAAACATGCTCTCGCACGTGTCTAATCCCTTTCTCAGTCGTCTCCTGTGAAGACTCGGAGTGAAAAATAGGAGACCCATCGATTAACTTTCCCACTTCCTCTGGTCTGTTCTCCACGATTAGGTTAACAAACTGAGAGAGAGAGAGAGAGAGAGATGAAGGGTGAAGGGAAACTGTTCTTGAAGTCTCGCATGAAGTGGATTGGTTTGGTCGGGCTTGTACTGTCGGTTTTCTCTCTCATTGTCCACTTTTTGCTCGCCAGATTCACCGCCGATGCCATTTCCGAGTACTCGATCCCTGTCGCGATCTTCTCGTGGAGACCCATCTTTGAATCTCCAAGCTTTTCCAGAAATGTATCATCTTTCTTTCTGTTTCTGTTCAATTTCTCTCCTTGTTGTGTCCAGCCTATAGATTGGACGATTTCAGATGCATTATTTGTGTATCCGCGTGCACACAAGCATTTGAACCCGTTTATATTTTCAAGTGGGCCATTCTTCTTTTCTTCTTGGCATCTTGAATTCCATCGAAAAATCCGATTTTTTCGCTCGGTTCTTTGCGGTGCTTTTGTTTTTGGTCAAAGCTCAAAGCTTTTTGCTTAATTTTCTGTAAACTCGTCGTAATTATTGTTCTTTTTGGTGCTTTAAGGGTTTATTAATTGTTTTCAGACTTTTAACCAAGATTCACTGTTAACCTCTTAGATTTTCACGAATTTCACAGACACTTGTATGTAAATGTATGCATGTATGTAATTCTTTCCCCTTGAACTTCTTGCTGTTTATGCAATAGTGTAGCTTTCTGGTCTTATACTCTTTTCTCTTTGGTTGGAAAATCTGTTCTACAGACACCACTGTACAGAAGACTCTGGGGCCCGACAAGGCATGTAGATTCATTACAGCCAGATGCAAATCCGAGAGGGTACTATGCAGGTTACGTTAGATTAGCTTCTTGCACAATCACATGGTTCTTCCTGCATATCTGAGATTGTGATACTTTGAGCCTTTGGTTATAGTTTGAACTACAAACTGGATAAGCTCTAAATGTGAAAATTGTTCACCTTTGCCAAGCTTTACTGTACTGGCTATTTTGGTCTCCACATCTATCGATTGAATTGTGTTTTTGTGTTTAGCAGATCCTCCTGCTAGGACAAATGGGTTTGTCTTTGTCAGAATACAAGGTGGTTTCCATGAGATTAGGAACTCGGTAAGACCTGCATTTTTTACTGAAGAACTTCCTGATGTTTAAATGATGCTTCTCCTCAGCTTTTTGATGAAAAAAATGGATCCTTTTTCCTCGCCTTGTTTGTTTAGATTCCGGATGTGGTTGCTATCTCTCGGCTTCTTAATGCTACTCTGGTTGTTCCCGAGATCCAATCAACGACCAGCAGCAAAGGAATCAGGTCCGGTCCATGATGAACGTGTTCCATCATTGATACCGATGATTGATGTGACTGGTTTCTGATGTCCATTCTGCCTTATTTTTTTCAGTTCACAGTTCAAGAGTTTTGCTTATTTATACAACGAGGAGCATTTCATTGCGGCACTCTCGAAAGATGTTTCCATCGTTAAAACTCTACCGAAGAAACTCAAACGGGCTAGAAGAAAGAAACTAATACCTTCCTTTAAAATCCCTTTTGGTGCTTCTCCTTATTACTACTTGCACCGTGTTTTACCCGTGTTGGTCAAGCATTCGGTGGTTGAACTCGTTGTTCCCAATGGCAGTTGTCTACAAGTAAGATCATTTCCCATGTTTTAAGATGCTTGTTTTCTCTAACCTAATGATCATTGTTTATCTTTGATTCGGGTTTGCATAATTATGCTCATCTTATTATGTTAGCAGAAGCATAGTGTTCATCGAGTTTCTTTTGAATAGGCTGAACTTCCAAGTGATCTTGAAGAGTACCAAAGGCTGAGGTGTAGGGTCGCGTTTCACGCCTTGCGGTTTAGGCAAGAGGTCCAAGAACTCGCCTCTCGGGTCTTGCTAAGGTCATTCACTTTCTTCGTGATCTGTGTTAATGATATTCAACCATATCGATCCACCATTTTCTGATTCGTAATGAATTCTAACCGCAGGTTGAGAACTTTGGGTCGGCCTTTTATAGCTTATGATCCCGGCTTGACCAGAGAAGCCTTGGCTTATCATGGCTGTGCCGAACTGTTCCAGGTACTTTGCCTCAAACCGTGAAAGAAGTTTCTCTATTCCACGAGTTTTTTTCAGAATCTGTTTATCGATATATCGTATCTTGAAACTTGATGTGCTTAATTTTGTGTTCGAGCTGCTGAAAAGGATGTACATTCGGAGCTTATTCAGCATAAACGAGCTTGGATGATAAAACGTGGGATCGTCAAGGGGAAGCTTATCGTAGATTCAGTACAGAAACGCATGAAAGGCATATGCCCTCTAATGCCGGAAGAAGTAAGTATCTTTCAAACGTTGTGGCTGTAGCACCATTCTAAATCGATTCTAAGTTTATGTGTCGTAATAGCATATAATGCTCTATTTTTGTTCAGGTTGGTGTACTGTTACGTGCTTATGGGTACTCGTGGGATACAATCATATATGTTGCGGGGGGAGAGGTTTTCGGTGGGCAGAGAACGATGATTCCTTTACATGGTATGTTTGAGAACGTCGTTGATCGGACTTCTCTCACTACAACATGGGAGCTGACGAGAATGTACGGTCGTGAGACCAAACTCGAAGAGAATAACAAAAGGACACCTCCTTCGGTTGAAGAAGTGATGGTCCAAGATTCTTGGAAGATCTCGGGGCCACGCCCTCGCCCTCTTCCGCCTCCACCCGCAAGACCAAAGTATTATAACATCGAAGGATGGTGGGGATGGGTGGCCGAGAGTGACAACGAGCCCGAAAGCACTGTTATAGAGCTGAGAACCAACGCCCACAAGCTATTGTGGGAAGCGATTGATTACGTGGTAAGTGTTGAAGCTGATGTCTTTATCCCGGGATTTGATCGTGACGGGAAAGGGCACCCGAGTTTCGCTAGTTTGGTGATGGGTCATCGGCTTTATCAGTCTGCTTCTGCTAAAACATTTAGACCAGATAGGTACTGTTATCTGACATGTTTTTTTTTGTACTACAGTATAGAAGATGCTGTTATGATAATAAAGCCATGGATAATAAGCTCTTGTTCCGGTTATTACAGGAGACTGATGGCTGCGCTTCTTGAAGATATCCAGGATCATATGTACGAAGCGAATCACACATGGATAACGTCAGTGAGAAGGCATCTGAAGAGAAGCTTACTCGAGGGTCTAAAGGAATCTTCCGAAACGTCAAAGCACCTTTCTTTTCTCGCTCACCCGGTCCCTGAATGTTCATGTTTCAGACCACACGATAAGAAGCCTGAGACACTGGCGAAGAACGTGTCGATGGTGGAATCTGATCTCGGGGTTACCCAACGATGTCCTGGATGGATGGAAGGTGTCGAGATTCAAGGATCAAAGGATAATGAGATAGAGGAGGATGTCGATGAGGAGGATTCGTCTTCTTCCGGAATGTTCTTTGGAAACGGACAGAACAACAACACTGTTAGCCATGAAACTGGAAGTCCCGAGGTTAACAAGGAAGAAGGTCAGCTAGAAGATCAAGAAGAACTCGAGGGCGGAGATAAATAGGGTAAGTTTTGAAGCAAATGAATTGGTTCTGTTCCACAACTCAAGAACCCTGCAAGCCATCCAATGGCATCTGGAGAAAAAGCTCTGGACATATGCAAACAAATAGGTTACAGACAAGATGTAGAGAGGGAAACGAAGTGCAGATACGAGGAAGAAAATCTAACTCGGGAACTCGGAGGCAGAGACAGGATATGTAGTTTTAAGTCTTTGGTTTGTTGTTCCCACTGAGTTTGTTTAACCTAAAAAGTTGTTAGCTTTTTGTTCATGGAGGCATCTGTGGTATCATCGTTTGTCTCTGAACTTTCTGGTGATCAGTTTTGCAAGAGCTCGATGTCTTCTGATCCACAAAACACAGGCTTCTCGTGTAGTTTTTCCAGTTTACATGCATTTTTTTTTGTCAATTTAAAAGTCTGATTTTTTTCGATGATTTTTTTTTTTTTTTGTGCTTATGGGTATTTCACCAAATCTCATACTGGCCACCATGTGAGCGAGTTGGAGAAAAAGTAGGGGTGTATCTGATCTCTATAAAAGGTTTGTGCCTGAAGTGTAATTATTGATGAATATGGAGGTCGTTTTGATATCTGACAATAAATTATTCTTTGTTGATTTAATTTTGTCCTTTTTCACCTAGGGCTTTTGTTTTTCCCTTAACAAAAAATTAGAGAAAATCTCCCTCTCTCTCCTCTCTCGCTCGCCGGAGCTCCGTCGGGCATCTCCATCAACTGTATCACCTCCGGCGAAGAAATCGTCTGTGCTCGAGCGATGAAGTCTCCGGACCTGGAGGAACAAGAGGATAACGATGTGTACGATAATTTACCTTGTCGTAACGGTTCTTCTTCAGGTTCGTGTCGGAATCTATGTGGTTTTCGTCTCCGCGTAACTTCTGCGCAGGATTTGATATTCATCGTATCACTTTGGCTGGAAATTGCAGGAGAGGTGACGAGGCGAAAGACTAGCACGTACAGGTCGAAGCATTCAGAGACTGAGCAGCGGAGAAGGAGCAAAATCAATGAAAGGTGAGATTTTTGAGGGAGTTTTCTGATTTCCCAAGAACAGAGAATTGTTTTCAACTCTAATGTAAGGCATGTATGCATATTACGATGGTATTTTCCTGTCTTTGAGTGTTGTCGTGTCCTGATTTTGGCGTTGGTGCATGTGATTGGCCGCTTCGGAATGAACTTTTATACACATGAGGTTGTTTATATTGTTGATTTGACACAGGTTTCAAACTTTAATGGATCTGATACCTCAAAATGATCAGAAACGAGATAAAGCTTCCTTCCTGTTGGAGGTATCCTCTGATGGAATATGCGTACACCTTGTACAAGTTTGGATGAAACAAGAATCATTCAGTCTAGAATTGACTTGTAGTTGTTTTACGTGTCACAGGTTATAGAGTATATCCATTTTCTTCAGGAAAAGCTACAAATGTACGAGGGTTCTCACCAAATGTGGAATCAAGGCTCAGCCAAATTGATTCCATGGGTAATTTCTTTTTCCTTTTGTCCTTTTGTGCATGTTTCGCTTGTAGACATTTCCTGGATTCGTTTGCCAATCTAAGTTGACAATTTTGTTTTCAACTGACGTAATTCATTTTCAGACAGCACAAAATTCCTCATTTCATTTATATTCCAACTAGAAAGCCAGTGAATCTTTTATCTTGCTTTTTTAGTTTTATTTCTCTCTCTCTCTGTTTTATTGGAAAGAAAAATGACTTGTTGATTTGTTTTGGCGTTCTGTAAGATCTTCTCAGTTCTATTGTTTCATCTGATTTTCCTATAGAAGTATTTTGTTTAATGGTATTTTATGTTCTTCTTTGATGCAGAGAAATAATCCCAGGCCTGCTGAAGATGCCAGTGATCATTCTCAAGGCATGAAAAGCTGGTCAAGTCATGAGAAAGCTTTTGTTGCTCCTGAAATACTCTCTGATATGCAAAACTCTCTGGACGCTGATGTCGACTCGATAGCTGTGTTCAGGACTCTCAATCAGGATCCTACTTCAGAACTTCCATCTTATTTTCCGGCCCATCCTACACTGCAGTTTGTTCAGCAAGATTCGTGCCAAGTGAGACCAAGCAGTGGATCAGCTGTTTGCAATACAAGCGAACCTTCTAACTTGAAGGAAAAAAATTTGGCCAGCTCGTCCACTGCCTACTCTCAAGGGTAAGAATGTAATGCAAGTTATGAAAAATACTTTTCTGTTTAATAATTGGTCTCTTGCTGAGGTTATCGTATAGTTGCTATGAGAAATGTACGACGATGGACATCTTTTTTCTCTTTAGTGTTGCGGCTT
Organism: Tarenaya hassleriana; assembly: GCF_000463585.1. Lineage (NCBI taxonomy): Eukaryota > Viridiplantae > Streptophyta > Magnoliopsida > Brassicales > Cleomaceae > Tarenaya > Tarenaya hassleriana. Next base: position 2,014,475 of record NW_010961290.1, on the reverse strand, counting down.
TTCTTCTCTCTGTTTTCGTGGATACTTTTCTCTGTTGGGTAGTGAGGGATTATGCACGCAAGGCTGATGTGGTTGGCAATGCTTTCTTTATTCTCTAAATTGGTAGCAATATTGTTGAGTGTAGAAGCGCAAGATTCTTACTACTATTGTGCTTTAGCACACCATGGTTCCAGATAGAATCTTTTTACATTGCAAACTGAAGTTTACATCTCAGATGTGGAAAAAACTCATAGCAGCATGCTTGTTTTGGTTTTGAATAGGGTACTAAGCTCTCTTACAGAAGCACTTAAGTCATCGGGTGTCAATTTGTCAGAGACCTTGATATCTGTGCAGCTTAGTGTTGGGAAAAGAGCAGATCCTGAGGCTGCTGTCACTGCTTCGGCTTCGGCGGTACGTTTATAGCATCGATGCCGAAAAAAATAATAATAATAGAAAAACACAAGCAAACAATATTTCTGAGTGATATATCCGTCATCTTAAGTTATACTTCTTTGTTTTTACCTTTCTTTAGGAAAATACCAATGGGCTCGCAGACAGAGAAGTCGGTTCCCAAGGTGAAACTAGAAGCTTCTATGAAGAATCTAAACATGCCCAGAAGAGGATAAGGCGATAAGCAATATTCTTTCTTTCCCCCTGTTTTGCCCATCTTGCTTTTGTTTCTTTTGTGGGAGTTTGACATTTTTCTCAAGGCACCATGGAATATCTAGGTTCAGATCGATTGTAAATACTTGTGGTCACTGCGTTTACCCGTTGCATTTAATCTTATAGAAAAGAGAGAAGAAGGTTGTAGCAAGTGTTTACGCTTGAGATACAATACAAGCTCCCATGACCATAATGAGATGAGAGGTGACTCTTGCTGCTTTATCACGTCAGTTTTCCTTTATACAGTCTCATATTTACTTGTTTTACCATATCCTTCTATGTTGTACCTTCGTTTCCAAAGGGTTAACTGCGGTTTTAGGATACCCAGATGCAGGAGGAAGTAGAAAACTCGTCTTTATTCTTAACCCTGATATAGATATACATTTTCAAATACAAGAAAGAGTGAATCTCTCAGCTAAATCATGAGGGCATTGTATGTATCTTGATACTCAATACTCCATCAAGGGGAGAGTTCATGTGTCGAAGAAGATGAAGCAGGGGGAGGCCCTGGGCTGCGTGGCGGTGGTAGGAAAGGGAATGGAGGAAATGGGATGAATGGTCGTGGTGGTGGTGGTGGAGGCGGAGGGGGAGGTGATGGGATTAGGCCTGGAAAGGGTGGAAAAAGCGGTGGCAGTGGAGGAAAGAAAGATGGTGGGGGAGGAGGAGGAGAAGGGGGAGGCTGAAATGGGTTTGGAGGAAATATCGACGGGGGAGGAGCAGGAGGAGGCTGAGGAAATATCGGAGGGAATATCGATGGAGGAGGAGCAGGAGGAGGCTGAGGAAATAACGGAGGAAATATAGATGGAGGAGGAGGCTGAGGAAATATCGGAGGAAATATAGATGGAGGAGGTGGCTGAAATGGATTTGGTGGGAAGATTGAAGGAGGAGGTGCAAATGGGTTGGGAGGAAGAAACCATGGAGGTGGGAAGAAGAGCTTCTGGTCTTGGAGCTTCACCAGGTATTTTCTCTTGTCTTGAAACTGAATCTCAGTTGCTGTCTTAGCTTGTCTGAACCTATCCGATTGCTTCTGTGCCACGTAGAAGATCCCTGCAAACAAGATCTGATCTCCCTTTCTTGATTTCAGACGAACAGGAAGAAACGATGAAGAAGAAGCTGAGGTGGATGATGCTGAGGCACAACACGAGTCAGCAAGTAACTTAACTGAACACCTCTTGATTCTTTTTAAGCATTTCTTGGCTGGGAAAGGACACTGAACCCGGAATTCCCCACGACCATCAGTTACTGTTTCTTGTCTGAAACTCGGTCTTGATCTTCTGTCTCTGCATTCCACTTCAACAGGAGAACCTGAGAACCAAAAAAAAGAAAGAAAACAGAGTGACAGACTTCACAGAAGGAGAAACAAAAACATATGAATGAACATGTCTGGTCGGGTTTCGGGGACCTGAAATGAGGTAGCTGGTGTTGCAGTAGACAGTTCCGACGACGACGAGTAATGGTAGATTCTTGGCCTCTGAAGAGAGATTGGAGACGGTTATTGTGAAGAAGAGGGAGAGAGCAAGAATGAGAAAGGAAGGCATTGACATTGTCGAGCTCTGAAGAGTGATTTTGGCCATCAAAACTGACTTTAAAAAAAAAAGGTTAAAAGAGCAGAAGAAGACGTGGAGCTGCTTCTGCTGTAGTGTAGAAAGCTTTTGTCTGTTTTTGTCTCGTGATTCTCCTACTCTTGTTTCGGTGTCCTAAGGAAAATATATAAAAACAACACATGAATTTCAATCCCACCAAATAAATTTTGCAATATTAATTTCTTTTTAAAAAAACAGGATTGAATTGAAATGGTTTTGTTGGATTTTTTTTTCATATAGCATGTTTTATCTGTAAGTTGATTTTAGAAACACTATATATAAAGGCGATGTAGGTTTCTACTGACCTGTAATTTTTTTTTTGGGGGTGGGGAGGTAAAAAAAAAGGGATAATAAATTTAAGATAATTGAAACTGTCCTAAATATATGGTCTGAAAAAAATCAAAAAATAATTTGCTTGTGTGGAAGAGAATAAGGATATTTCCTGTTGAATCACGAGATCACTTCAACTCAATCATTTGGACAATGTTTTGTCCGATTCATATGTTTGGTGGCACACCAAATTTTCTAATTAATTTTTTTTTCACTTTGGATGTTTTTTTTGTTAGAATTCAAGCCTTATCCCAAACTATATATATATATATATATATATATATATATATTCAGTGATATTAATCCATTTAGTTGAATTTATGGCATAAATTATTCGTATCAACGTCTGTATTTGACAGTAATATAATATGATATAGTTCTCGTTCTAATTGATCCTTCTTGACAGAATATATTTGATAGAGAAAAAACCTTTAGGCGCGTAACGTATACTCGCGTTAGTTGAGCGTGGGCGTGAATAAAGAGAGAGCATTTTATTTAATGGCTTAAAGATATTGATGTTTGTGATCAAATAGATTTATAAACTAAGCCCAATCATATGAATTATTATTTAAGGCCCATTTGATCAAATACCTTATCTCAATATTAAAAAGCCCAGAAATATGATTACAGCCAATAATATGTTGAAATAAGATGGGTCTATAGATTAGTATAAGGCTAATCCATCAATAATTATAAACCGATTTAAGCTTTGGGCTTTTAATTTACAAAAGATTTATGACTTTATCCGTTTTAACCAATTAATATACATATAATGATATAAATGAATCCTAAAACAAAACTTGTCCCTTGCCCAGATACAATTTATCCTCACCTAACAAGAATCCAAGACCACGAAAATGAGAGTCAGACACTTGCAGTGATGGAAACTTAATCCCACAACTTCTTACATACAATTCAAAGATCCATACAGTGAGGATTCATATATACATAAAATAACTTCTTGTGATACCAAAAAAAAAAAAAAAAAATAGAGCCAATGGCTTAAACATCCCCCCGATGCCCATACCAATACAGAAATAGAGTTCCATTAGGAAATTAGCAAAGCAGACCCACCAAACCTAACAACAACGAGGAAACCAATTAACCTATACAGAGAGAGAGAGAGAGAGAGAGAGAGAGATGAGTTGTTTGTATCTATACAAATTGTACCTGATGCTGTGCCCAAATGTCGATGGAGATTCAGAACCAACCTGAAGCTGTGTCTTGCTGTTTTTTTAAAAAAATCTCTACAATGATTCCTTGTCGTAAAAGGCAAGAAGCTGTTTCACATGGTTATTCCAAGCAGCCACGCTCTGGCCATCCACTTGAGCCCAGTCCACAACCGTTGCAGCTGGTTGCTCCCACCATTCTTCCACCTTCATTTGTAATTCCACACCATGTTTAATCCCCATACTGGATTATATAGCACAATGATTGGTAATAATTAAAAAAAAACAGCTCTTGACAGTGAGAATGAATTATATTATACAGTTTGAAAAGTCAGTTCCCTACCAGACCCCTCACATAGTTGCAATGTTCCAAGGACTCTTGAGCATTTACAACCGCAGACTTCAGTTCCGGCAACCATTTCTCCGTTATTGTTCTGTCTTGTTCGGCAGCAAGATCCAGGCAATACTTAGTTGTCCTGTGCATTTAGTTTTACACACAAAGAATGCATCATCAGAGGAGATTAAACCAGTCATATTTAAGACATGAAAAAAAAAATGGCATATCTAAGGAAGGTAATGCGGTGCACAGCCCGTATAAAGGAATACAGTGGGGCTTGTTTTACCTTTCGTATTCTTGCTGGGCATGGTAAGCATGGTTTAACAAAGCATGCCCACTTTCAGCAAGATCCTTCCGTATATGGACCAAGTTGATTGCCTTTGCTAAATCTTCTAAAATACATGCCTCAGAGCCACGAAGCTTCAGACAGAACCCAAGAGATTCTAAAACTGATGCCAAACTTGCATCTGAACACTCTAGTCCTGTTTTAGCAGCAAAATATGTCAAATATAACAAATCCTTTACAGAATCCACATTAATTACGTTCATCACTTTTAACTATTGTGAGCGCTAGCAAATTTATTTAAAGGAGCTTCATTTTCCATTGTTCTACTAAATGCTGTGGAGATCTGCAGCTCGTCCAGGGTGCATAGATAGGTGGAAGCAGCCTTACAGAGCACGTGGACAGTGTTAAGCCACTTGGGTTTTTCAGCCTGTCCAAAACTATGCAGCTGAACCTCTCAATACGAAAAGTGTCTCGAATTCTTGGTTTTGTTTGGTTCAATTTTGTGCTGCATTGTTTTAACAACAGCTCCGCAGCAATCATTCTAGTTTGGACGAGCACCAAGTGCTTTGGTAATGAACAGTATCTATTGTTCATTGTCCCATGCTCTCAAGTGGGTTCACGATTCATCATCCAAACTGAAAAAAGAAGACTCACCTGCAGGATATTGAAGGGCAGCAGAGATACGACACATAGACGGAATTGCTGATGGATCTCTGGCACCAGCTCTTGCTGTCAACAACGCAGCATTCTTCTCTGCGGAGACAAGAGCTTCAGGTCCCGTCGATCCATTAGCACCCATAGACTCCAGAAGTGCCTGATTAGGAAAACATTCAAAATAAAAGAATAGATCTAAGGCATCTACAAGTAATTTTGATAAAAAGAGAAAGTCATGTGATCAGAATTCCGCTAACCCTATGAAATCAATAAATGTGCTCCTTGAACCACGTGCCAACAAATGCCTACAATCCAAGATTGTTTTACTTGAAAACCAAAATAAATCTCCTAAATAGTTACCCATACTTTCCTATATGCAACATATTTTCTTTCAGTGTTTTCCAAAAAATTCAAATAAACCTGGTTCCTAGCCCACATATATCTCGCCAAGCCATAGAATCAGAATGCACAATGATACAGAGAAACAAAATACAACTAATACCATTACGCTCTTACAAACCTGCGGGGTTGCTGGAAGCATATAGAGGGTGTTATCAGGACTTCGGAAGAAAGCAGAAACTTCTTTCTCAATAAAATCTTTCGCACTAATTGAAATGTTGGCAACAACCTCACAAGCTGGTATGATAGTGGCGGATGCATATTCCCTTGCAGCTATTGGTTGCTGATTCCAGAATGCGGCAGCATCCTGAACAAGAATTAAATGATGATATAGTGTGATGCCAATTTTAATTATCTGATTTAATTCAAACACAATAGAAGTTTAAAGATTACCATGTTGGCCTTCAGAAGAGTGGTATATATGGTCTCAAGTTCAGATCTGCGAGCATCAAACTCTTCGATTTTCTTCCACTTCTTTTCCAAAGAATCTTCGGCTTCTTTCCTTTCGGCACATAATTTATTTAGCCTTTGTATTTCAGACATCAATATGTTTAAACTAGCCCTCAATCCAGCAGCTTCTCTCTCCTTGGCCCAAACTTCCAACTGCAAAATGAGAAAATCAGATAGCTCGATCAAGCAAATATATCAGATGTACACTAAAATTTAATTAGGCATTCATGATAACTGAACATCAGTATTGTGACAGACAACATAAGACATGATCAGCATGTTAAGCCTAATGAATGTGCTCATTTCAATTGCACCATCTCGCAATGCAATGAAGTTCAGAGAAAAGTATTACTGATAGTTGGATGACAACGAATGTTAAAAGTAAAAGGACAGAATCAAGGAAACTGACGAAGTTCAGGCAGTTACCTCAAACTGCCTAAGATTGCCAACATTATGTGATGTGCCTCCAGAAAGTGAATGTGAAGAAACTGTGTCAGCACTCCCGTACAAACGTTTTAGAAGCTTCTGACATAAGTCCCTTGCTTCAGTAGCTTTGTTTATAGCATCTTCAGTAGCCAGAAATTGTTGAACATGTGCTTTCTGGTAACGGCAGCATAAAAGATTGTATAAATGGAATGTTACAGGCACGACAACATAACATGTCATGTGAACCTACAGCACCAGAACACCTAAACCCAGAACAAGCTGTTTGTGCAAAAACACTTCTAAGCTTGATAGATCTTGTTTGCCAATATATATTTGTGTAAATATATATACATAATATATATATATATATATATATATATTTATCCACAAGAGAAAAAAAAGGATTAACCAGATAACGAAATTAACCTGTCTTTCAAGGAGCTGATTGTTAGATCCTTTGGAATGAGTATCTGTATTTATCCTCCCGTTACCATTGAATTGAAAACTTAAAGGAGAGCTCACATCAGAAGATATGTCCGTTACATGGTTGTTCTCGTACTTGTATCTGTGAAATGAATTGAAATCAAACATCTTGGTCAGTCAGATCAATACCCTCAACAAATAACCAGAAAAAAAATGCGAGATATATCATTCAAGGAATAAATAGAAAGAAACAGACGTCCGAATACGATTGACAGCACCACGCAAGACCAGGACCAACTCACACCTACCAGATCAGAAACATTAAAACAAAATCTGGTAGTGAAATAGCTCCACTAAAAGAGTACCAATATGCATTATTGATTGCACAAATCTGCAATGCAAAGCCCATTTTCGGCACTCAAGTGAATTACCCAAGCAGAAGCAGAAGTAAAGGCAGAAGAAGGAAACTGAGGAGACACCTTAATGTTTCGGCATCAGCTCTGACATCAGACTTCTCTATTTCTCTGTATATTAGGGTCTTTAGACGTGTGGTGTATGCATCAATAGCCTGAAGCAGTAGAGGAGGACTCCTCAGACAATTCACAATAACAGTTCTTATTTCATTGGATATTTCTCCATCATATTCAAAGCCCAGTTTCGTAACTTCCAGCTCTGGATGTGAATGAATTCCATTTCCTTCGTAAGCGGGGAAGGAGTTACGTATTCTTTCAATCATGTATGATGCAAGCGATTCACAAGCTTTCCTGATATTTCGTTCTCGGGTTGTTTCAATGAGAATGACATCATCAGACTTACTTCCTTTGACAGTGGAATAAACAGCTTCCCTCTCAATGTTAATGCTAAGGCTGCTTGATACTTCACTAGAAGAATCAACAATTGACCGTTGAGCATCCCTTGCTTGGTTAACATAGACTTGTAGCCTTTTGTGATACTCAGCAAATATTCTTGCTGCGTCATCACATTGTTGATCATAAGCCTCCAACATCACTTGTCTATGCCTGTAAAATGAAAGCAATTTTTAGCGTAATTCCAAATATCTATCGAAGGTAACAGTATCAAATGACTCTGTGTATCAGAATCAATGCAGTTTATGCTTGTTGTAACAAGAAAACCGATCAAGTACATGCCGATTGCTAGCCAACAATGTTTCATCTCCGGGAAAGATAAACTTTAACATTTCACCAAGTCTAGATAGAAACAGAAACTTCACAATACAATTAGCGTATAACCAGACATGGACTCTTTGGGTAATTGTATCTCACCCTCCAAAATCTCGGACGAGGAAACAGAAACAACATCCGACAAGATGTGAGGAGTTGGCAGGAATTGCTCAAGTGAAAATTAGGAATTTTCTAAACCAGATTAGCATGACACAAGTACAAAACTATCTTTCAATTCTTTACTATCGTTTTGCTGAGGACAAGACACTAACGCTAGTAGAGAAAACTACATTATCAGAAAGCACTAAAAGCTCGTAGTCGTCAGAAGGGTAAATTATAAATACAAAGAAATTCAAATCAAACCTATAATTCGCCCGCTCATCAAGCATCCTCTTTCGTTCTGCTTCTTCTCTCGAAACCTCCAACATTCTAGCCTTCAGATCCTTTCTTTGCCTCCTCACAATATTTCTCAATCTCTCCACCTCCTTTGCAGCCAATTCCCTCTCCTGCAATGCAGCCTCTCTGCTCTCTGCTGTGTTCGAACTCTCCCCAGCCACAGCTTTCGTTTTTCGCCTCCCTTTACTCCTACCCTCCTTCTCGGTATTTACAGAACTATCAGTGCTAGTTTCGCCACTGCCCCCATGAACTGTAATATTCCTCCTGATGTTCGCAGCGGTCTTCTCAGATTTCACTCGGTTAATCAAAAAATTCCAAATGGGTATCATGTTTCCCCTGCAAATCTTCCTTATCGCATCGGCAGAGGGCACATGGGATTTGCTTGGGGCGCTATAGGGGCCAAACGGGCGGTAACCCATTTCCTTCTGCAACCATTCAAGTATCGCCTCTGGTGTCGGGGCCGAGCTCGATATGCTCTGCATTCTGTAGAACTCGATATCTCACCAAAACTTCAAATCCCAGGAAACCCTTCACTTATCTCCAGACATTCGGCCTTCCGCAGAAGAAAACCCCTCGAATTCTCGACTAAGGTCGAATCCAAAACAACAAGAGCAAAAAGGAACTTTTAAATACATAGTTTACACAGAAGGAACCAAAATTTCTCGACGCGCATCCACATTACTCGAAATAATCTAGGGTTTTAGAGCGCTCGCCAAAATTCTATCTGATTCCAAATCTGGACAAAAAATTGGAGTACGAAGACACAAGCACCGAAAAGGCGAGATTCCCCGACAATCGGAGAGCAGAGAAACAAGCAACCGAACAGATCTGAGGATCACAACCGCCGAAATCTCCAGTGCCCGAGACAGGAAGAAAGATAAACGATAACGACAGTGATTGATTCGGGGGGAGAGAGAGAGAGTTCAAAAAGGTCCCGCCCGCTTTTTTCTTTGTTTTGCGATCCAAGGGATCAACTGGGAAGATTTCGTAGAAGTGACTCAGTTAAGTCGCGTGTGAATTCAGATATGGAAAGAGTTCCGGGTCGGGTGGTAAAAGGGGGCCGACCCGTTCTTTTGCCCAAAAACTAAATTAAAAAGGTATGGGTCGATTTTATAAATAAGTTAAAATACGGGGGCTGTGTCTGTGAAAAGGCATGTTTTTTACTCGCACCAGATTCAAATTCAATTTAGATGGGTGTCGGTCGAACGTGAAAGTCATCTCTATTTCACTGAAATCTGTACATTTATCTTCCAAGCGTTTCTCCTCGAGATCATTAGAAGCAAAAAGTTCGAAGCTTTTGTTCACATTTGTAATCATTAGAAGTAAAAAGTTGGAAGCTTTTGATGAAGAAGAAGGTTCAAAATACGTTATTTGTATTATTACAGGAACCATCAAGAACAAAATATATGTATTACACCAGGTTCTTTATCAGAAAGATTCTCTTATTGTTATGTAAATAGCAGAAACTTCCATGAATCTCCATGGCCAGATGGATCATGTTTGTGTCTGTATTATACAAAACTCAACTTGTTGCTGCTTGAAACGCTCTCTGGAACGTGTCGGGAGCTTGGGCTCCGCTCAGTGTCAGCTTCCCGTTGATCTGAGCAAACCCAAAAACCAGATACAGCCAAAACAAAACGAACACATAAGATAGATCAGATCATTCGAAGATGTCAGAACTTAAGAGCAAGTGAACTTACCGAGTAATGTGGAACTCCTGTGATGTTCCCTGAGTACCTCTCCAGTTCCTCCTTCACCTTCATTACATAACAGAAGGGATTTACTTTCAATGTGAAGATGATTACAGAGAAAAAAATCTGGGAAAACATGTTTCAGACAACAACATACCTCTCTGACTCCATTGTTAGGATCTGCAAGAAACTCACCTGCTCCTTCTATCCCCAACTTCTTCGCTGATTCGACGAGAAACTCCCTGAATCCAATCGCTATCCACTATCAGATATTGCCCTTAGTTCTGATGTATGATTAGATCTGAATTCTCTCTTTTTTTGATTCGGGCATTCTTGCATTCTGCATCAGAAGCTGCAGACATGAACCACAATGTGAAATCATATACAGACCTGTCACCGATGTATTTGCCTTGCGTGAAGTAACCGAGACCTAACTCTTCTGCAAGGCTATGTTGCTTGTCTGGTGCTTGTTTCCCGGCATAGTATATAAAAGTCTGTGGCTATCCAGAGTGTTGCCCCTGTATATTACCAACTGATACATTCAGTATATCAACTCGATTCTTTCGAAATGACAGAAGAAATTCTCGATTCTTACGTGAGTCCAGTTGTATCATACTCTAACCCGAGGCCTCTGAAGATCTGTAACGAGAAAGAGAGATTAATCAAATCATATGAAGAAGAACACGAATCTAAGAACACAGAGAGGTGTGTTAGTGGAAAAACCTCTGACATTCTAGTGAACATCCCTTCACACCTGGCCCCGAACTTCTGCTGGTAAAACTCTCTCTTGCTCACGCCTTCTTTAGGGGCAGATGGGTCGAGGAAAAACGGGTGCCATCTAATCTATATATTTCCAGGTTGAAAATACGAGTTAGAACACCTTAAATTACACATCTCACCTCTCAAAGTAAGCAGATAGAGATAAATGAACCTCGAAATCGTATTGATCCTTAGCTGCATCCATGGCTTTGTCAAGATGTTTCTTGCCCACAAAACACCATGGACACACAGTATCCGAGCTCACGTCAATTCGGATAAGCTTTCTCGCGGAATGGGCCATTGCTTTTGCTTGATTCAACTATACACTTCATGAAACCAACAAAAACAACCAAAACATTATCAAAATCTTACCACAATGTGCTCATGTTTCTGCAAAAATCTCAGACAGAACCTAAACCTGCGTACGAGGTTTCAAAAGGATGCATAACAGAAAAAGTCTATTCCACCTCTTAACTTTCAGATCAGAATCAACATAAAGTCGGCTCCTTTATCAAGATTTTCTCTGAACGTTCTAGTTCTTGGCCAATCTTAACACAAGTCTTGTCCTGTCTCAATTTGAACAGAATGTACCATTAAGTAGGAGAATTCAGCTCTTAGGAAACATTATTGGGAGAAAGGAAGATCCAAGAAAAGGATAATTGGAGAGGGGGAAACTCAATATTAGGGTTACCAACAATGAAAAAAAGATCTCAAGATTAGATTCCATGAAGAAGAAGAAGAAGAAGAGAACTTGGTTATTTTGGAAATTTACTGCTCTCGGATTCTCAAAATTACTTTAGGGTTACCAATATAAAGAAATCGAAGAGATAAACCATCGAAACACCCACATACATACACATCCTTTACGCATAATTTCTCGGATTTACCTGGAAATGGAATCAGACAAAGATCTCGGGCTCTCTAATGGAGACAAAAAAACACGCAATCGGCTTGGAATTATGAATCATTATGTAGCAGTATATATATATATACACACACATTTACATATATATGTATCGTCGTCACCAACCGCATCAAATTCCGATATTTTTGACATTTTCCAACCTTTTTCCCATTTTAAGAACGACCCTCTAAATATTCAAGAAAAAAGTTTCTTTCTTTTTTTCTTTTTAAATTCAATTCGGGCGTTTTCAATGTGAAAGGTAAGATCGATTGGACTAAAAAGAGAGAGAAGAAGAATCTAAGGCATGGAGAAAATATAAAATAGACAAAACACTATATATATTATATGTATATATCTGTAAATAATTAAACTTTAACGGAAACTGTAAAATACTAAACGTAAAGAAGAGCTTCCAACGCACCATAAGTACCAAAACCGGATTCACTATCCGGTTTTTGGTTCGGTTCGACTTAAACCAAACATTCCTTCATAGTCGGTATATCAAATACCGGAATAACAAAAAGGAAATGTCGTTATGGTGATATATTCTTATTATTCTAATCTTCGGACCGACGAGGCATCCAATGCGGCAATGTGGTACTTGTCGGTGGCCGGATTAGGGTTCCAGCGTCGGCTTCCCTCCTTTGAAATGCGCCTCTGCGTACATATAATTCAACATAGACATATATAGATATATATATGATGAGATCGTTACTCGTATAAGAAACTTATCATGGAGAATTAATACATATAAATCTAACATTTCTTTATTATAGTAAAAAAACGAAAAAAAATAAAAGTACTATACCGTAATTCAAGCATACATTAAGGAAAAAAAAATTCAAAACAGTACATGAATAAATGTATGAAAGTAAACGTCTTTTTATTTTAGTTTCAAGTATTTTTCATGCAAGAAGGTCCATAATAGCATTAATGCATTAAAATCAGTTGTATCAAATGGTTAAAAAAATATAAATTCACATATAATGTTAAATGTCAACTAAAATATATGTATATATATATGTGTGTGTGTGTGTGTGTGTGTGTGTGAGGTGAAGCAATAAGATCAACGCAAATTAAGTATCAATCGATATAATAAAAACAGATTAATAAACATGGAGAAAAAGGGTACCCAAGAGATAGAGGAGGAGGAGGAGATGAGGGCTCTAACTCTCCACTTTGATCAACTCTCTCCACCTTCTTACTCTCGTCAATCTGTTTTTTATTTTGCAGTAATTAATTTGACATTACAAATTCACCATTATCTTATCCAAATTTCGATTATACCTTCTTCGTTAATTGATTTCGTAGTTCCTTTAGTTCCTTTTCCTGCGATCAAAAGTACCATACACTTACCAATATATATGCGTATATATGTAGACTAATCTAGCTTTCGTCAAGCAATGATTTTAATTTGAGAGGCTCGGTATTTAATTTGGGTTGTAGTATCTCACCTTCTTCTGGAGTTGTGTTATGGATTCGAGCATGAGCTGATTCTGCACCTCCAAACATGCATAAAATGAATACATACATATATATTACGGGTGTATATGTATCGACGCAAAGAGAAGTATATATTGTACACATGCATATCTATATGTATACACTGCAATTACGCAACACACACACACACGCCCTATATATATATATATGTATGTGTGTGTGTGTGTGAATGTTTATGTCTGGGTGTGTATGTATACATTTCTTAAAACTAGGAGAAATATCGTTGAGCTTTGACATATTCGTTATATAAACATCATAATTATATCACAATTAATCAACAGAATTTCAGATCTAAAAAATGTCTTTGATCCTAATATTATATCTAAGCCTAGACCAATGTAAAGCTAGTAAAGGGTATACATTCTAAACCTAATTTATGTGAGAGTTTAAATTAATTAAAAAGGTGAAAATAATTAATTAAGACAAAAAAAAAAACCTTTCTAGAGCGAGTTTTCTTGAGAGAAATATCAAGTTGCATCTCCAAACTCTGAAGCTCTCTTATACTTAACCCATCCATCTCTTCCCCTTTCAAGTGCCTGTGTATATGTTAATTACATATAAATCTAAAAATAATTAACCGTCCAAAACATTATACATATATATAGTTATGCATGTATATGATTGTGGATTGAGCTTTATAACCTTAAGCTCCTTTGCACAACATCAATCATTCTCAAGAGCTTCGAGCATTCCGTTGAACTGTTGCCCTAAATCATTTATAGATCATTGATTACAAACTGAAATCAGAAAAAAAAAAAAAAAAAAAAATCTCTCACTATTTGATAAGAGGTCCGATTTCAGTATAAGTACCTGCGAATCCGAAATTGGTGCAGGAATTTCCTGGCTAGAGCACGAGTGTCTCTCGTAACGGTCGATTATTTTATCCATGCTATAACATCGTTATGTAAATTCAAAAATAAAAATCACCCCATTTTATATAAACATGAAAGATTCGATTTTTCCCTGATCTATCAATTAAACATGAAATATTAACGAAATAACCACCACATATATATATATATATATATATGTATAAACCCCTAATTAAATGACTATATAATCAATTGATATAAACAGGGATGCAAAATTAGGTTATGAGAAAGAGCAAAGCTTCAGACCTTGAACCGGCGGAGTACTCAAAGAGTTTGCCCTTTGAAGAAAAAACGACCAAAGCTACTTCGGCATCGCACAACACAGAGATCTCTTGAGCTTTCTTTACCAAGCCGCTTTCGAGAAGGTGACTTGCCTCCTTATCTTATTCTCGATCTGCCTAAGCTGAACCCTCCCCCTTCCCATTCCTTTATTTTCTCGGGTTTTCTCGGCAACCAAACAGGAAAAAGGAAAGGTGAAGAAGATGCATGCAGTACACCCTCAAGAAAGGAGAAACCCTAATTTCTCTCTCTTGAAGGGTATCCAAAGAATAAAGAAGAAGAAGGAGATATGAAGAATTATGGAAGATATATTTTGGTGGTTTCTATTTTCGCGGTGAAGGAATATATATATATATATATATATATATATATACACACACACACTCACACTTATATGGAGGAAAAAGAGAAAGTACCAAATGATACAATTAGGGAAAGGGGAAGCAGAAAACAAGTATTTCTGTCAAAGTGTCCGAAATAGTCTTGGCGACTAGTTTTTATTCAACAAAATAATTAATTAAATCAAATCTTTTTTATTGTGCGGAGACTGGTGGGACTAAATTCAATATTCAGTAATTATCAGATTATCTGTACCATTCACAAAACGTTGTGATATCATTGGCTCTTATGGTCTTGTGGAATAAAATATAAGACTGGATAACAAGACATAATTAAAATAGTAATTAATTAAAAAAATGACCAATCATATGCTAACTATCATATTTATAATGAGAACATATGTGTATATTAACATAAAAACTCAAGTAGAGATGCGCAATCCTAGATTGTGAGATCCCATTTGTTATTTTTTGCAAAATGTAAATGTAAAAAGTTAAAATGCAATTATTTTTTTAACCCAACTACGCAGTTTCACTTTCACAGGCTCTAGAGAAATTTAACGTGTTGAATGGATCTTAACTAATTAGGGATTGAAAAGTCGAAGGAACTTTGAAATTTCAAAATATAGATAGTCGTTGATAAGACCAAAGTTGGGATGCAAAGCAAAAGAAGTAAATATATACGCTTATATATGTACGTATATCTCTACACGAGGTAGCCATACATGTAAATGGGCATATGCATAATAATTCTATTGCATGTATATATGCGTGTATATATATATGTGCGTATAACTTTAAGTACCCCATGTATATGCATCTCTATGTGGATGATGAACTAGTGGTCCATGGCCAAAAAGTATTAAAAAAATTATATTCTTGGTTAATGCGATTAGTATACTAGATTAGTAATAAAACTTGAGCGAGATAGACCTTCATGGGTCACATAGAAATGTGGTCCTGCATTAAAAAAAACAATATATTAATTATCTTATTATTAATTCATATTCTTTTGTGAAATTTGTACTACTACCTTCTTAATAAAATCCAATATGATGGAGACCATAACGCATAAGTTATGCTCCAAATTGTACTATACCCTTATATTCAATTCTCACGCTGTTGGATCAAGGTTGGGGACCATTCAATATTTTTCATAGAGCCGTGAAAGTTCGACGAATAATATAACATCTCATTTCTTTGAAAAATTAAAAAGATAAAGAACATTGTCATAAAAATATAATATAAATTCTCGATAAAAGAATCGAACGACGGATATATCACGAATATAGATAGATGATATATTTATCGGAAACATTTAGATAGTTGAAGGTACCACAATGTAGGCTAAAGGGGAAGATTTCTTACATCATGGTTGCAATTTGGAAGACAACTTTGTATTGTTTGACCCTTTGATGAGCTTTGAGGACATATTTCCCATATTCTCTCCATATGCAGAGTTCTTCCTTTCAAGGGCTATATAATACACCCTTGCCCCTACCATATATATATATATATATATGTATGTATGTACGTATGTATGTATGTATGTATAAATAAATAAAGGTAATTCCAAAAAAATCCTAAATTTATAAAATGGTAGAAAACTAATTTTCTCAACTTGTAACCTAGAAATAAATTTATCAACTTGCAAATCGTGTAATGCTTACAAGTTAAAGTTTTTTTTTTTTTTTGTTAATGTACAAGTTAAAGTTTTTTACCAACATTTGACCGTGACTTCCGTTAAATATCATCCTATTTAC
Organism: Tarenaya hassleriana; assembly: GCF_000463585.1. Taxonomy (NCBI): domain Eukaryota; kingdom Viridiplantae; phylum Streptophyta; class Magnoliopsida; order Brassicales; family Cleomaceae; genus Tarenaya; species Tarenaya hassleriana. The sequence goes on along the minus strand of NW_010961290.1, from coordinate 1,998,090 downwards.
ATCATAATTAATTGCCACATCATCAATTTTCAAAATCAAAATAACCTATTGAAAACGGTTCACGAACCGGTTCATTAAAAACCCATTAAATAAAATTTCCTTTTCTCCCAAATGGATTCCCCCCCCCCCCCCTATCTTGATCGAACCCTAACCCTAAAATAAAAATCCTTTCTCCGTCATCTTCTTCAATTTCCTATTGATTCGTCTATGTATTTCGGGATTAATTTCTTCGCATCTCTTTTTCTTCCTAGATATCGTAATTCAAATCTGATTGTTCTAAGATTTTGTCGAATGCTCTAAGTTTTTCTGGGTTTAATCATTTCCTGGGCTGTTCTAGCATTAACCATGAACTTGTCAAAATGATGCCACTGATGGCAATCAACCAACAAAAATCAACCACAACATTACGATTACAATTAACATTTATTTAACATAACATTATACTGAACATAAATTCAACAGAACATAACATCTGTACGACATAACATAACGGGTTTAGGGTTACGGTTTCTACCCAGAAGAGATAGAAGCCGAAGAGAGAGATAGAAACCGAACCCAGAGATGAAGTCGAAAGCCGATGAAACCCAAGAAGGGATAGAAGCCCAAGAGGAGACGAAATGGAAGAAGCCAACGGAGAAGGGAATTCGAAGGAGAAGACGAAATTGAAGAAGCCGAAGAAAAAGGGTTAGGGTTAGGGTTCGATCGGAGATATATATTGAAGAAGGGTTAGGGTTCGATTTGGGGGAAATTTTATGGGTTTTTTTTATTTTTCTTTAAATGAACCGGTTTAATTCTAATCGGTTATTTGATTTTTTTAGAATTGATGACGTGGCAATTATTCTGATGTGGAATGCCACATAGGATGATATGTTAGCAGAAGTTACGGTCAAATGTCTGTAAAAAAAATTAACTGGTAGCCCTTGCAAGTTCAAGCATTCCACTGAAAACATTTGGAGGAATTAGTTTTATGCCATTATACAGATTTATGAGATTTACCCAAATAAATAATTATGTAAAAAACATTGCTTCCACAAAAAATAAGAATTGATTAGTTAAAATTAAGCCTCACGAATTACGAATGTCAATTATATATTGATTTTATTGCCGTTTTTCTCTTTTATAACCACAGAGAATTTTTTATGCGAATTTATGAATGTAGAGACATAAATATATTATGACTAAGACTATAGCATAAAAAAAACCGCTTAGTATCTTCACTCCGCTCCGTTTGAATACCAAAATCAGAGGCATAAATTAAAATACAATTCATGTTTTTATTTCTCCAATAATTATACCGAGATACAATTTCTTCGTAGACAAAGCCTTCCTCCGGTACAATTAAAAGGCGCCATGACTATAATCCTGATCGGATCCACAAGACGACAAAGCTTGGACACTTTCAGCGTCAACGCTACAAACGCCGTTAACGTTAAGGTTACCGTTGGTAACGCTGGGCGTTCGATCGATGACGTCAAAGCCAAAACAACCGTGAGGAGGACCGTCGTCTAGGTTCCACAAGCTTCCCGACAAGTAACCTTCGTCATCAACCATGGATTGGTCGGACGAGATGCAAGTCCCAATAGTTGTCGTGTAACGAGACATGTCGTGATGATGATCGTAATATTGATCATCCAAGACAACACTACTGGTGGTTATGGCGTGTTGGAACTTTGGATCAAGCTCATTTGATATGTGGAAGAAAAATGATAGAAGTCAAAGCAGATAGAGGAAAATAAAAAAGAAGTTTACGTTGGTTTTTGGTGCAGTTTGTAGAAGTTATAAATGTGAAGTTATGTTGCAGTTTTATTTTGCGGTTATTTTTATGTCTTTAAATACATGGGTTAGTGTATGTAGAATATTATTGCAGATTGGTCTTTCTCTGTAATCCTCTCTTTTGAGAGTTTCGTGCGTATAAATATTTGTTATGTGAAAGTATTTCGATTTATAAAAGTTATCATGGTATCAGAGCGTTTAATGGTCTTTTTGGGATTTGTGGGAGTATGGGTCAGAAAAGATATTCCATTTCGGGTTTTTGTTTTGGGTTTGAAAGAGATGAGAGTCGTTGCAATGAAGATGATTCCGATATGGGCCGAAGAAGCGATGGTGCAGAAAACGGTTGTTGATGAACAATCAGAGATTGATTTGGTAAAATTTTTGCGAAGGCTGTGTTTTCTTTAAGTTTTAAGAAGGAAAAAAAAGAAGAACGAAGATGAATCGGAGAAGATTCGTGGCAATGGAAGATGACGATTCCGGGACATCGGAAAATTGTTGTAAGTTTGTCGGGTTTGTAAACCTGAAAATTGCGGACTCGAGAAGGGGCAGTGTTGCACTCGAGAGATGTATTGAATAAACCGAGATGGGGCAGTTTTGCACTCGGGAAAACGAAGATTGTTTTTTTGTGATGTGTAGATCTTGATCCAAGGGGGAGTGTTGGAACTTTGGATCAAGCTCATTTGATATGTGGAAGAAAAATGATAGAAGTCAAAGCAGATAGAGGAAAATAAAAAAGAAGTTTACGTTGGTTTTTGGTGCAGTTTGTAGAAGTTATAAATGTGAAGTTATGTTGCAGTTTTATTTTGCGGTTATTTTTATGTCTTTAAATACATGGGTTAGTGTATGTAGAATATTATTGCAGATTGGTCTTTCTCTGTAATCCTCTCTTTTGAGAGTTTCGTGCGTATAAATATTTGTTATGTGAAAGTATTTCGATTTATAAAAGTTATCATGGCGGCTTCTATGTCTTGGCCGTGATCTAGTTTCGCCGCCTCGCCGCCGCCGTCGTCCTTAGATCTTGATCTTGTCTTGTATCGACTCCCGCGGGATCGAGATTTCTCGGTCTTCTCTTGCTTGGATTTGTTTTTCTTGTTGAAATGAGTTCTCCAATATTATATCTTTCAGTACCATTAATTTGGCATTCTTCAAATCAAAATATGGCATAGTATATATAAATATGCATGTATGATCAAGTCAGCATCCACGGAGCATGAAGATATATACATATATATACACATAAACACACACACACACACGTGTGTGTGTATATATATATATATGCACAAGGTGGGATGGTGGAATTTAAAGCTTTTTACCTGCAGAGATAGCAGCAGAGCTCCATCTTCCTTCTCCATGCAAAGCGACATGCTCAGTGAGAAGTCTGTCTTCTTCAGGTGTCCATGGCCCCTTCCTCCATACTTCTTCTTGGCAGTTCTGATGATGATGACGGCGGAATCCCCCGTCATTGATTATATATATATACACACACACACACTTGAAAATTTTGCTTCTATATAAGCCTTTCAGACACACCACAACTATACACTCTTATATATACGTATATCTTTGCTCCTTATATTTTTGTGTGTATATGTGCGTGCAGGCGGCTATATAAATATATAATATCTGTGCGTGTGTTCCTGTATATGTGTTGTAAATGGTCATCTATGGTCAACATAAGTCGTCACTTCATGCTTTTTTGGGTTTTTGTCTTTTCCATTTATAGTTAACTAGCAATAAATTAAATGAACAATGATGTTATATTATGTGTATTTTAGTTTGTCAATCACGAAAACAATCTTTCTCGACCGCTAGTCTTCGACCAAGTGTCGCCACGTCATTCAAAAACAGCTCATTTTTTGTTTTATCCAATTAGGGTTTTACAAGTACCCAAAAAACACACGTAGTGCAATTTTTTTTGGAGTTTTTAATTATATAAAGTATATTTTTAATATAACAACAAATAAAACAAATTGAAAATATTATAATATGTAAATGTTTTTTGATTAAAAAAATATGTAAATTTTCATATTGCGTAGAATGGGAACAAAATAATACTGAAATCGGTAGTGGATTGTCCCTATGTACTCGAAAACAATTTACATACCAATAGAGTCTCAACACTTGTGAAATAAAATAATCAAAGAAACGGCATGATTTCTTAGTGATTTTTCACTTTATTATAAACTTGTGAAATTATAATTAAAATAATATTTGAACGTATAACATAATGAACTTTCTAGTATACTAAATCGGGCAATAGGAAGATTCGAATATGCCATATATACGTTACTAAAGTCTCAATGAGGCGTATAGGTTAATATATTTTTTGCCCTTTCGTGTGTACGAGTAAGCATTTATGGAAAGTCTTTCTCTCTCTATATATCCCCCACACACAAAGATAATTGTCATCTTATCTAGGGAACTTAATTGGAATCTTAAATTATGTAAATCGATACAAAATTTGAATTTGAATTGCGTAAAAGATTGCTAAAATATTTTAAAAAATCTTATAACTAGTGCACTATAATAACTGAATAGATATATCAGTCGTATATTAGTAAGTAATTCAACCGTATCAATATATATAAATTTATTAAACCTCAACTTCTCACTAATCTCAAGGTTAAAAATACCTCTTTTTTGTACCTCCAATTCTAATTTATAATACAAATTATTACTATGGTATATGTGGCTCACGTTAGCTAAAAAACTGCACAATTTTCTAACGTGCGCGATAAACTAGAGGAGCGAATTTTGTCCTTCTAGGGTTTAAGGAGCCCCAAATTGAATGGAAGAGCAAAATCTTAGTTTCTTTGGATGTCGTTAAGACCCTAAAACGTAGTCTCTAAACCAATCATCGATCAGGAAAGAAGGTTTTTTTGGCAGATTTCATCGATAAAGGTGGTTTCTTTTTCCTCGGTCTCTGAGCAGAAGAAAACGGAGACGATGTCGTCTGATCTCGGTGATTATACTGTCATTAAGGAAGGCGAATATGAAATCCTCATGCTCGCCAAAAAAGAAGTCTTTTACAGCAAGACCCATGTTCCAAAATCAGGTCTTTAAGCTTTTTCCGTTAGAATTCTGTGTTCTCTTAATCAGGGGTACAACAGAATTTGGTAGTTGTTCTGTTGATTATTGATTTTTTTTTTATGTAATGGGTTCACCGAAATACAAATGAAGTGTAATGCTGGCTGAAAATGAAGAAAGATCGATCCTTGAAGTTTCAGTTTTTCTGAAGAGTTTAAGTCGCATTGTATGGTGTGTGTGTGTGTGTGATTTGAACCACAGGAAATGTATTTTGAAGTTGATGAATTTTTGTTCAGGAGTGCTTTTGCTGTGTTGTTGGTCATCGGTTAAAGGATTTTGTTTCCCTGCGTTGAAAAATAAGGAATTAAATCCATAACATCGACGGAATCTTGAGTCTGTGTTAAGGTCACCAGATTCTATCATCCTTTTTATAGTTTGCAAGAAGAAATCTGATTTAAGGTGTTAAGTTCGTGGGAATAGGGACCAGTGTCAAATGGAGACATGTCCATTGCTGTCATAAGAGCAAGAGGCAATATTGTCTAGCAGAAGAAACAGAGTATCATAATCCATTGAGAAGGATGGCGATATATTTTCCCAGGGAAAAGCGCCTGAGAATTCTCATAGAGATAGGTGATGATGATATAGATAAAAGACATGACATGACAGGAGAGAAGCCATCTCTCAAAATGAAACATGAAACTGTTATGGGTTATTTGACAGGTTTATTTGCTGATTTGCAGCTCATTTGATTTTGATTCTCCAGGCTATGTCAGCTTCTTATTCTGGGCTGAGAGCATTAAGATATGCTTTTGAAGTATAAGAGATCGGTCAAGTTGTGGGATTAGATGAGGGTATCTCCTATTTCTTTCTTCTTTCTGAAACTACCCTGTTGAGAATTTTCCTTGCCGCTTTCTTTGTAAATGGAATAGGAAATCTCCTCTTGATTCCTCAGATCGGGGTCATGGGACATAACTATTGACTCGAAATACTCAGACCTTCTTATGCTCATCTCTATTGGTGATTTCTATTTGCAGCAGAGCTTCTCATGAATCTTTGGTTGCTCTTTCATTCCTTGCAGCATCATTAGAGGCTTGCAGAAGAAATATAGAGTTCGATGGTTCAGTTTCAAGATCGAAGGTAGAGTCACATTTCGCCAATCCCCACGTATGTATGCCCACAAATCCAAAAGAATTCGATATGGTATGTGACTTTGTCTATATCTGCATTCTAAGACTGATACATGTTACTATAAATGCAAAAGATATTTTAAGATATTTTCACTTTAGACAAAGAGCATTGACTGCCTTGACTATATACATGATCGCACAGGTCGGCCTGGATCCATCCCTATGGTTCATCTTCTGTAATTCTTGGACTCTGCGGTCCAATCTGCTTCATGCATTTGGGTTACGGTTCTTGGTTTTAGTCATTCATCTCTTTGCTTTTAGATATGGTTCATACCCTTTCAAAGGGAAACACTGTCATGAGATGGCTTTGAGGATTCTCCTTGCGTGTATCGAGGAACATCTCTCATATGACTCCATATCTTCCATCCTTCCAAGTATTTGCTCACATAAAAGTTAGTTATGTTTATAGTTGTTTCCTCTGCCACATTGCTTTTTCACAAAAATATATGATGTATGTAAAATTATGTCTGCCCATAGATGCAGAGTCATGCAAATCGCTATAAGCGGTACATAGCTCCTGTTCTATCGCTCCAATGGACTTCTAAGTTAACCTGTTAACTCGACCCTTGGCCTGGACATGATCATAGTCGAATATGAACTTAATGTGTTTGATGCAGTTCTGCTGGTGAAATGAAGAACTGTCATGTGTTTACCAGTGTAATGGTTATGATTCCTTTCATCTTCTGCCTGTTGGGATAACTGTTGAAATGGTGGAAACACTGATTTGGTATATACTGCATTTAGTCTCCCTTCTTGAACATCATCTCTTATCATGGAACATCTTGATTTCTCTGAAAACCTGAACAAAGAATCGATCGTCTTTGTGCTTGTGAACAGATAGATTTTGCCCGGGCAGGCGTCTCTTAGCAAAGCAGAGGCAAAGAAGAAAGATGTGCGCTTTCTTCGAAACCCGGGAAGAGAACTGAGGTAGAAAGAGCGAGGAGACAAAGCAAATCTGTACCTGGATCTGGGAAAACAGAAAGAGTTTTCCGGCCACATTGATCCTTCTTGTGGATTTGGAACATATTTACTTGTTTCTTGTCTTACGTTATGAAATCTGATGTTTTATCTGATGTCCATTTACAGTTTTTGTTTCTCATTCACAAGTGTGTTCATAATCCAAATTCACACAAAATATGAAAGAAATCGGTCTGAAAAAAACATTATTATTGACATCAGATTATATATGAAAAGTTCCTCTTTCTCTACCAAGGAAGATGGCAGCAAAGAAAGCCAAAGATGGGTTTGAACAAGGACCTGCCCATAATTCTGTACAGATGGAACAGTAAAATCTCTGAGGTGAACAAATGCTGGGTAAAAACTCAGAAGACAGAGACAAAGCTCGTTTCTGATCTGTCTTATTCTGACATAATCTACACACGGAAATTTTATACTCTCTCTCCCTTTTTATTTTATTTTTCTGGTTATTTTATTTTCCTGGGTTTCCTCTGTAATCTCTCTTCCTCCTCTGTACAAATCTGTCTGTCTTCTCTAAGATTTGGCAAAGTCAGTAAGCTGAAACCCTAGCATGGAACCCTTTCGGCGCAAAAACTCTCGGAAACACCATCAGTTTCTCTCCTCCAACCTCCTCCCACCTGCAAAAACCCATCACAAAAGGCAGTTTTAAGATTATGTTTCGGACACGAGTAAACAGATACCTTCTCGATGTTAATTACAGATTAGGGTTTTAACACGATGAAACATCAATCAGCAGCAGAAAGGGAAATGAACAAAAACCTGTATCTGGTTATGAAGTGGTGAAGGAAGGAAGAGATTTCGACAATGCCCAGTTCCTTGCCAGGACAGAGCCTGATTCCACCGCCAAACAGAAGGAAGTAGTTCTTTGTTTCCAAGTTCTTGTCCTGCATGCATGCATGCATTTGCGTTAGTCTTTGTACGAAACCCGTCTCAAGAACGTTCTTTGTTCATCGGTTTTCAGTGCTATAATTAAGAGCAAATACGTATCGGAAAACGACTTGGGATTGACGATAACTAACCATCCATCTCCATGGATTGAAGGTGAATGGATCTTGATACAGAGAGGTATCATAGTTCAACTCCCTTGTGTATACATATATTCTCCACCCTTTTGGGATGAAGTATCCTGCATCCATGAATCGATCAAATCACGACGATGTTAATTACTTAATTAGTACCCTAATGGGACCTTCCTAACATGAATCAAGGCTTCTATGAAATTAAAGCATGTCAATTTTGGAAAAAAAGGAAATTGGAGATCAAGATTTGGTACGGCGAAAATCTTGAGGAATTTAAAATTTAGAAAAAAGGAGAGGAAAAATAAAAGAGGTTATCTTCTGTCAAAAATTATTGAAATGGAAGCTATGGGGGTCACACAAGAGGATGATTGCATAGCTGGATTGGTTGGTTTGCCATGTAAATCATTGATATATTGTAAGGTCCACATGCTCATATATTTTATATATATAAAAAAAAGAGAAAATATTTATAAAATTATATGGTTTTATTATAAGCTTATTCTTTAAAAAAAATGAAACACAGTACTAATAAAACTCACCATTGAATTCCATGTCATGAGTTGTCTTCCTAAGAACACCATTGACGATGGTTGCCAATCTTGATGCCTCGAATATCACCTGCGATTATAAAACGGTCCAAACCCCCCATGTTTCACTAATCATATCGCCATCAAAAATAATCATAATGACCACCGAAACTACAATCATTAACTGTATTACTATTAACCATATATATATATATATATATATAATGATTGGGTTCACTACGTACACACAACCCTATCCTATTTGCATATAATATGGTCCGGTCGTTTTCTTGTAATACCGACATCAACGGTGTTCACACATCGCAAAAATAAAATCCACGTCAAGAAAATTTGTCGGATTCTATTTACTTCAGCACTATTTCAATATCCAAAAACTTGGCAAACACAAAATCAAAATCCATGGAGTCCAAGAATCATTTGCTTACCGCACGAGTGAATTTCATCGATTTCACATCTTCAAAATCGAGTGGTTCATCGCTACCTTTCCTTTCCCTAACAGAGAAGTGTTCCCTCTGCAACAAAAACCGAAATCAATACCTTAACCAAATCATACCGGTGCACAACCGGAGAAACCCGGTTCTAATATGGTTCGGTTTACGTACTCTGATCTCTTCCAGAGCCTTGGGATGATCATGGAGGTACTTAAGAGCCATCATGGAGGTTGTAGAGACAGTTTCATAACCCGAATACAGAATCGTTACAATTTGATCTCTTATCTCCTTATCAGATAAGGGGTACCGATTATCTTCCTTCCTCATCAAGTAACCCAACATATCATTGAAAGTTTCTCCAGAAGCTCTCCTCTCTTCCATCAGTTTGGTTAAAAGTCCATCTATGTTCTTTCTTGCCTGAAAAGCAACCGAAAACCGTCGATTATATATATATATATATGAATACACGTCTGTTTTATGAATTCATCTTGAAAATTCGAATATCTTACCTGAGTTCCGAACCGGTAATTCGAGCCCGGGAGGTTAATCGGGATAGATATGGTTCCGAGAACGAGCTTGAAGAACTCGTTTGTGAATGCTTCAGTTTCTGCTTTGGTTAATGTTTCTGCTACTTGTGCCAATGAAGACAAAAATGCCATCTGCCCACAAAAAAAAAAAAAAAAAAAAAAAAAAACAAAATCAATCACGAGTAAATTAATATATTGTATAACGGAACAAACAGCATAAATATGGAAGATAATAATTGAAAAAAAAAACATCATAAATATTCGCTCTTCAAGTTCAGACATAAAATAAAAAACTTTTTTAAAAAGAGATATTCAGACATAAATGCCATTAAAATCAGATCCAGTGGTAATTAATTAGTATTCGGTCGGTTTCTCTGAGATGAGAAGATGAAATTACGATTCTACCCTTGTCCGGGACCAACAAAACTAACCTCTGTTTTTCCTCTATTTTTTTTTTCTTTTGTTTTTTTTTTCTCGTTTTTTTTTTCCTTTTTTTTCAGACGAACATCGAGAAAACGGACCGAAATATTCAAAAAAAGTTTTCACCAAAAAAATAAATAATGGAATGTTGAAACCCAAGATCTGATTCATTTTCCAGAAACCCATAAAAAAATATATAGAAAATCTATCTGCATGCTCTGTTTTCACAAAAAAAAAAAACAGAGGAAACCAGAGGGAGAGAAGAGAGAGACTCACATGCTTGGTCTTGTCCTGAATATCAATGACACCGGACTCATCCCAACTACTAACATATCTTCTCATGAAGGAATCGATCTTGGGCAAGAGATGGTCTCTGATCATGGCCGGGCTAATCAGAAACAGCAACGAGCCTCTCATGAGCCTGTGGTTCGAGCCATGGACCGCTGCGATGTTGCTCGACCCGAGGATGTCGACCATCGCCTTCGGGTAACCTGCGACAAACCCTTTTGATTCGTTCATCAGAATGTATCTGTTCAGCTCTGCGTCCATCGACACAATCGTCGGACAGCCCAGCACGTGCGACTTGAAGAAATTCCCGTATCTGCAAACAAAAAAGCACGTATGTTTTTTCAAAATATGATTCGAACCCATGATTCTTTTGGATGTAAGGAAGAGTTTGAACCGCTGGTCCATGAAATCGGGAAAAAAAAAGTTAGTTTTTTTTTTTTGGGGAATGTACCGGGCTCGTTTGGTTTTCATGAAGTCGGGACCTTGTTTGAGGAAGTCGGTGGTTTCGCCGAAGATGGGCCAACCCATGGTGCCTGGAGGGAGGCGTTTCTTGGTATAACGCATTTCGTTCCATCGCAGCAAAGCAGAGCAGATACACACCATTATCACCGCCACCCCGACCATCACCATTACCATCCCCATCTCCTTCTTCTTCTTCTCTCTTTGATCTGTTTCTGTGTTTTTTTCTTCTGTTATTGAGTGCCCAAATCCAGAGAGAGAAAGATGGTTATGGCTTATGGGCGTCTGCTTGGTACTAAAAGCTCTAATGGTTGTGCGTTTATATAGGCACCTAAAGCACCATGCTCAGAGAGAGAGAGAGAGAGAGAGAGAGAGAGAGAGAGAGAGAGAGAGAGGTTAGCAAATAGATAATTATTCATTGAAAAGAGATTATTTCTGTTTTTACAAAAAAGAAAATAAAAAACTAGTGATTTAACAAGCGCAGATTTGTTCAGTCAAAAACATAAATAGAAACATTATTACCACAGAGAAAACAGATATGGGGACTTGTTTGACCAACAACTGTATCTGCATGACTTTCCTGTCTTTATCTAAATAATAATGAAAAATGGTTAATTGAGATTTACTTTACCAAAAAAAATGAGATTTATTACCCCATATAACAGACTAACACAATTATTTCCAATTATTGACTCTGTGTAAAATTCCTATTGACTCTGTATAAAAATATTCACAATTATTTCTAAAATTAAAGGTTTAATAATTGCATTAAATTTGAAAAAAAAAACATTTACAAAATTATTATATATAAATGAAAAAATATATTATATAATAGAAAAAAGATAGAAAATAGAATCGTATAATATTTTATTTAATCAATATAAATATAAAAAATATAGAAATAATATCAAATCTAAATATTACATAATATTATAATATATTCTTCACATCTCTTGATATATCTCTTGATATTTTTGCAGATATTCTCCATATATCTTGATATTATATATAAAGATTTTATTTTCTATTATAAATCAAATGAATTTATTTGTGATCGTATATAATTTAGTAGTTATTTCAATTTAGATATTTTTTTTTTGAAAATACACATTTTAAAAAAATTAAAACCATCAAGACGTGGAATTTATTTTGCGATATATCTCACTACTTGTTTTATCACCGAATTTTTTTTAAAAAAAATAATATCACCGCTTTTATATATATATATATATATATATTATATATATATGATCACTTTTTGCACTTTTTACTGATGGCTCAAAAGCCGATATATTTAAAAATTATTAATAGATTAAAAAAAGAGGAAAATTAGTTTCAACTACTCATTCTTCAAGATCTTAGACACGAATGTTTGTTTGGTGGTTGAGTGAAGATTCTTTCAATCGGATAAATTTAAACTTTGTAACTTTATAGTTGAATCTCGATGGTTATGTTTTAATTAAATAATTTATTATTATTATTATTATTGTGCAATGTTTTTGTTTAGATTGTTTGAAAATGAATTAAATTTTAACATTTTTTTTTATAAATACTAATAGATATGAATAAGGGTAAGGATTGACGGAAGATTGATTGCGTTGACGGTATCACATGGGTACCACCCATCAGAGGAGACGGACCCCATTACACCCTAAAACAAATAGAAAGAAAAGTTAAATACGAAAAATAAATATCTATTTTTTCATGGAATTTTACATAAATTAAAATTCACTACAAGACACAATTCGTCTCTCTCTACCCATGTGAGTAAGCAATGAGAGAGAGAGAAATAATAAAAATATATTATTGAATTCCACAATGAAAGATTTGAAATTTTGATCTGTTAATAAAGTATTTAAATGATATGTAGATTGAAAAATGATTTGGAATATGATGAATTAAAGGAATTGATTGTAAGAACTTTTGTTTTGTTTTTCAGTCAAGACAAGTCCATAATGGTAATGTTGTGTTTGATATATTATAAAGGGTGATGTTATGGAAACTATATTCCTGACAAACATATGAATGAAATAATAGTTAATAATATAAAAAATATATGAAATAACCTAATCACGATGTGAATAAATATCTTGTAGCATTTAAAAAAAAGTATAAGTAATTTCTATTTGGTTCAAAATGTTCAAATTTTATGTTATAAAAATATATTAGAGTTGGGAATATTTGAAATGTATTATGCATTAAGAAAAAAAAAAGAGGTATAAATTATTATTATGATGATGATGACGATGATGATGTCATGACATGAAAACGATATCTTTTCTAAGAGCAAAGAAAGACCCTTGGTTTTTTACAACATTCCTATATTATAAAAGTTAATCGGACACCAAAGAGATTTAGGTAAACGAGCAAACATGGGCTTCAAAACCATGTATGTGAAGGCCCATCCATTATACAGTTTTGTGAGTAAATCCAATATATGTTCCTGCATGCTTTCTTCCTTCCATATCTCAATATCGTCTGTGTAAAAACCATTCACTTATATAATATACACATTTAAAATATGAGTGGTCCTGACACTTCACGATATATATATATATACACACAATATACACCTATGTGCACACACACGGTTTATGGGAAAGGACGACGAGTACATGAAATTTTCATTTTCTTATTTAATCTTATATTAAATCCTGAATTTGATGAATCCATACAAACACGGTTTCAAGCGTTGGAATTAAATAATTGCATTAAAATCTCAATCAAATTTGATAATCACGCGGTCTTATATATATATACACACAATATACACCTATGTGCACACACACGGTTTATGGGAAAGGACGACGAGTACATGAAATTTTCATTTTCTTATTTAATCTTATATTAAATCCTGAATTTGATGAATCCATACAAACACGGTTTCAAGCGTTGGAATTAAATAATTGCATTAAAATCTCAATCAAATTTGATAATCACGCGGTCTTTGCGGAGTCCACAAATTATCGATTTTATATATACGCAATTTTAAATGGCAAAACAAGCCAATAGATTACTTTCGATATTTATTTTAATAACCCAATGTCGACTGATCAATACTCGGAAAATGAAATACGAAAAGGGCACGGGACGTATATATCATCGGGCGGCTCCGCACTGTTTTCGTGTGAACATCAAATGCGTTCATGATATAGGATGGGTCTAATCAACGCGCTCTTATATGATTAGAATATGAAAATAAATATTTTTATTAATTAAAAACACAATTTCTTCCCATATATATATATATATATATTGATGGCTTTGTCTTGTGGTGCCGATAAAGTTGCATTAGACTGTGACTTGAAGCCGTGCGTGGATCCAAGTCGAGATCCTTGGAAAACGACTTGACACTCTCTCTCACCCGTACCAAATTGCACGTATATACGCATCTATTATATGATTTTATGATTAATTTGTATATACAATATGCTATATTATATAGATTCCATATTCTGTACATGCCCATGACAACCGCCTAACTATATAACTCGAATTTGATTCTTTATTCATACAAATCAAACTTCTTGATACAATCGCAGAAAGAAATTCTCACTATTTTCAGAATCACCATTGTAAATATTTCATTAATTATCATAAAATTATGATAATTCTTACAGTGAAATTACTGTCTAAAATACGACTAAAGAGCGCTAGAATATATATATATATATATATATATGTATATGAGTGTGTATGAATATGTAATGTGTCGGTTGATCGCAAAGTTTTCCGAATTATATTTGCGTGACGAAATTAAATGAGTGCATAAATGCCGACAAATTAGACAGAGCTCCACAGCACGTACATTACCATTTTAGCACAATCGATGTGGCAACATGAGTACCTTTTCTTCGTAATAACAATAACAATAATAACAATAATATATGTATATATATATATATATTAATATGTTTTTGTATAAAGCAGTGTACGTGTGCATAGATAGAGATAAGTGGAGGAATGTCACATTAAATAAATGCTATATCTTAACTGAACTAGAAAAACTAAATAAATTTGAAAATTATGCAACCTAAAGGTTGTGTATATATATATATATACATATGCGGTGTATATATATATATATGTGTGCGCGTGTTTGAAATGAAAAAGATGCGATGTATATCGTACATTGAAAACCTCCAGTTGCACGAGGGCCGCTTTTTTGTCCTCTTCTCTATCTCCATTATTTCATTTTAATTATTGGCATTTTCCCATAAATATAAATTTATAAAATGATTCAGTGATCAGAACTTTTTTTTTTCATAAAAAGAAACCCACCATAAATTAAATATTTTGTGTATATTCCCATGCTCATAATGCATCCAAAATCTGCTGCTGTTGATTGGTTGGTCCTTTTGTTTGTGTTCATGTTCATGCATGTGTGTTCAAAAAAAAAAAAAAATCGGCTACCGTGTTAATCTTATAATGACGTATAAATACTTGTATATTTTGTATAGGCATGTTTAGATAAATATATGTGCTAAATTGTTGATTAGATAAATCTTTATTGTATAATTTTGTGTATTAGTGAGTATCATAAATACAAGGAACACTATAATAGATTGAAATAAATAATAAGTAACTTATAAAAAAAATAACAGAACGAGGTAAAAGGCCATTTAAAATTAAATGGGTAGTCTTGAGACTCGCAATTTCGATTCCCAACAAACATATACTAAAAAATAAATATAGATAATTTTCAGAGTAATAAATATTCATGCAGTAAAATATAGTAATAAAAATTTTCATAACAGCTACAGATTAAAGTTTTTCGGTTTCAGAAACTATAATATTTTAGGTGCGAAATTAAATAAATGGATTTATTTTTTTTCTTCCATTTTAAATAATAATAATAATAGTGGGTCCCGCGGATAGAGATTAAAGAATGTCAGTTGGTTTGTCCGGAAGTACTTGTCGCTCTAATGAGCATGGAAAGGAAAAAACATTATATAAAATAAAAAATGGAATATTATAATATTATAAATTATGATATATGTGTATGTATAGGTATGATGATTGAGTGCACGTGTGGCTTCTTGTGTCCACGTACCCATGTCTTCACTCACTGAAGTTGACCTCTTTGTCTCCCCTCTATCTCTCTCCTATATTAATTTCTATGATTCATTGATTCTATCTACGTATTAATTTTTTTTTTCTATTTTTCGGAAACAAATTTATAATATAATTAGTAACGATCAAAATATCTCAAGAATTCGATTGTTATAAAAAAAATTCCATCGTTATTATCAGTTAAAAAGAAATCGTAATGATTTTAGACTCTTATCATCTACATATTATATTTTAGTTTTATAGATATATCATTTTAAATTGAACTTTTTTTTAACAATTTTAGCAAAAAAATGTATTGTAATTTTTAAGAAAAATCCAAAAATTACAAATAACGCATGTATAATTAGATGACGTGTAATGATGATGTGGCTATAAATTATTGCTTCAAATACAAGTGATTCCTCAAAAGTGAATAGTCGCAATATAGATTAAAAATCGTAATTAATTGTATTCATATTAAAATAATCACAAAATAATACGATTAATTTGCCTTTCGTGTGAAATTTAAGTCAACTATTGGTCTAAGCAATCACAAGGCTCGAGAAATTAAGTTCCTAACCAGAAAGTTTGGCTAAATAATATTTTCTAACTTTTATAATATCAAAATCTAATAGTTTGGCTTCTTATGTATCGATGAAATGAAATTATGAGAGGTTCCCAACGTAATAATATAATAACATCCAATAATATAATATTCTCAAAATCTAGGTCGACCTATTTCATTTATTTACATTATATATACATATAATTATTTCTAAAATCCTTCATTGTCAAATCCTACGGTCAAGAAATCCGTATAAGTAGCTAATTAGCTGGGATCCCCACACTAATCAAAGATTAATTAAAAAAAACATTATGAACATGAATGAGCAAGAGGCGAAGTTGGACACGAAGGTGACACATTTGTTGTAGCCTAAAGTCCAAGTCTAGGCAAAATGGCTAAGCATTAAAATTAGAGTCTCGACACATGCTGAGACATATTTAATATATATATATATATATATATATATATTTATTATAGAATGGACGGTCCGTTCATAAGAGAATGAATATTTTATACATGTAATTTACCACATAACACATTGCCAAAAAAAAAGACATATAATGGTCTTGTGTTGTAGTATTTGTAACTAAATTTGCTAAATTTTACAATTTTTTTGGAATATACAAAAATTTGATTGAGTTATATTATATCGAATTAGAATTATGATATGTAACCTATAATATAAACTCGTTATAATTTCGTATACCTAAAAAGAATTAGTCGAAAATTTTTGTTTGATAGTTTAATAGCAAATTTCTAAAATACATATACCATTAAAACTAAGGTTCAAACCTAATCAAATATTGTAAAAATCAGTAGAGATTAAATCATGGATTTCGTTTATTTTTTTATTCAAATTATATATTTTCGCAATATCAATTTTTTGTGTCATTAGTTTTGTCGACAAATTGACATGATATGAACATTCCTAACCCTGCAAAACATATGCAATTCATAAATTATTTTGAAAAAGCACTGCGACCGCAACCATCCATCCGTGTGGCTGCATGAAAGAGAACGGGCCACAAAATAACGAAATGTGGGCTTCAAATACAATTATTATATAAAAAAGTTCTTCTATTTATTTTAAATTTTTTATTTATTTTCTTTTATGATAGCTGTCCAACAATGAAATTGTCTTTGGATTTTTTTTTCTTTTTGAATAACAACGAAATATATAATTTATAAAATAAAGTTTGGAGTAAGCTATTTTATTCTATAGATAAGTACACTTGTTTTCTTATGCTTATCTATAATAATTTCATTCCATGAAATTGTGATTCCACTAAGCCAAAGCTGTTTTCAACATTCGGAGTTTTTTTTTATAAACCTCGACAGAGAAATGGCCCTAGCTAGAGTATGTACGTATGTATGTATGTATGTATGTATGTATGTATGTATGTATGTATGTATGTATGTATGTATGTATGTATGTATGTATGTATGTATGTATGTATGTATGTATGTATGTATGTATGTATGTATGTATGTATGTATGTATGTATGTATGTATGTATGTATGTATGTATGTATGTATGTATGTATGTATGTATGTATGTATGTATGTATGTATGTATGTATGTATGTGTACTTGTTTTCGTCTTTCCCTTTAAGAGAAATCATACAATTTGTTTGGATCGTAGTTTCATAAAACCTTCTATGTGGATTTGGTAAATGCACCATACACAAAAATGCTTTTCATCAAGCACCAATTATAATGCCGTCGAATCAAATTAGGGTCACATGCATTGCTCATTCTGAACATTATACACACGTATATTGCCACTACCCTATAAGAAACACAGATCACACACACTGTATATATATATATATATATATGTACGTATATATACTCCCCTGTGTGTATATATATCTATTATTATACCTATACTCACATATACATGCATGCATGCACACATGACGTCTTCACACATCATGTAATTGTAGAGTCTGTCGCAAATATAGTTTTTGAACGCGTTTAGAGGATGTGTTGATGGTATCATCTTTATCATCAGAATACAACTTTAACAATGCTACAGCTAACTATATATATTCGTTAAGTTTATCGTTTTTTGTATGGAAAACAGGCATCAATGTATGATTGAAAGGGGTCATATATATATACATACACACACACACACATGGGGAGCTTCCAGCAAACATTTGGCTAAGAAAAAGATTCTCTCACAGAGCTTTTGGTTGGCTCCACTTCACTTCTCTGTCTAAACCCCATGTGTGAAGGTCCCCATTTCATTTTGTTTTTTTATATACCATATAGTGCTTGTCTTTGCTGTTGTTTCTTTCTCCATCATCCTCCCCTTTGCTTCAATTTCAATTAATTTTCTTCATATATATATATATATATATATATTATAATCAGGATGGTTTCCGAACCTTCGATCCGGCTATATCCGCCCTAGATCCGAGACCAACCTTTGTATATGGACCATTTTGATCAAGAAGTTACATCCCTCTGCACAAATGAGATCGAACCCAAAACCTTGAGCTTTTGTCATCTCTCATCTATTGAGCCACAAACTGTTGGGTTTTCTTCATATATTATATATATATATATATATATTATATAAGATATCCTTAATGTATTATTATATTATCTTCTTAGTTCTCGTCCATATGGCACAAGTTTTATATATGATTTATCACATATGGATAACACAAATTTGAATTGATGAGTCAATGTATACGTACCTCTCTCTCTTTTGTGGCTCTCACCCATATGACTATTGGTTTCATCTCAATATAATACCGAAGACAAAAAAATTTCGTATGACGAGTCAAGTTCATGGGTTGGATCTTGGATGGTTACATCACAAGGGAATTTATTCGTTTTACATGATGGATATTTTCCTAACAGAATAATTAATATTTTTTTTATACATAAAATGCGACAATGAATGCAAAAAAAAAAATGTGATAACACATTTCAGTTTTCACATCGGAGTTATGGCATATGCAGTCATTGTTTGAAGATTTATTAACAAATCTGTTATTTTTTTTTACTCTTTATTAACGAAGATGTTTCTTTATTTTGCTTCGTGTGAATAATTTGGATTAATTAGGGTTACAAAGACACATTATTTTATTTGATTTTTTCTTCTTATATTTCTTAGATCAGACTCAACAATCACGCAATAAGACATTTTCATGTGATGTGCTTTTTGCTTGGTCGCTTTGAGGATGAAATGCGGGGTTACATATTTGCATTCAACTAACCTAAATTATAGAAAAATATATTGAAACAGAGTCGTAACATTCACTATATATGCATTATATATATATATATATATTAAATATTACGTGTTTTGAGGAACTATGGGTGATATCCGAATAATACTAGTATGCACATATATTTTCTTTGGTAAAGTATATTCGATAGAAACTGATGGTTTTGATATAAAAAAAAACTCAAACGAGGCACTTTAATTGCAATAAGTGTATCTTCCGATTCAGGTTGAATATAATTGGATCAAAGATCTGGTGAATCTGAATAACAAAAAAAAAATCTACCAAACCAGCAGGAAAGCTAATGATATGATCTTGAGAGCCCCCCTTGTATTTGTAGGGTTCTAACTGATCAATAACTAATGTTTGGACCACCTTTTCTAATCACATGTGATAATCAATCTGGGGAAAACTTGTGATTTGACGATTGATTGTATAGATTACTATGAGCATTTTCCATCACATCATGGATATATATATATAAACACTTCTTTTTAATTAACAATTCGCATGATTTATAAAATAACTGCTATCGTTAAAGAAAAAGGTATTTCGATGAAGAGTGGGATCCTAATTCCATTGATCCGCCATATCCTTATAGGGTCTAATATCTAATAATTAATTAGCTGATACACAATAAATGAAAAGCTATACGTACCTAATACATGCATGTTGCATATAGTTGTGTGTGTGTGTGTATAGAGAGAGAGAAGAAAGAAAACAAAAGAGAAAAAGGTAAGAGTTAGCCCCAAATCGCACGTTGCCCCCTCGTGGGTTTATAGATTCGAAATCAAATGGTGTCCTTAAGGTACGATCTGTGGGCTTGAATACCGATTGCGATTGATGTGATCCTCCCCCTCCGTTCCCATCATATATAAACACATGCATGTATGTACATATGTCATGCACATGCACATGCATGCATGTACATGTTTATGTTTGTGCATGCTCACACATATCTATATGTACATGTACATTTAGACACATGACATTGATTCCTTCTCTCTCTCTCTCTTATTATATATGATCATACACATATATGATTCTTTTTGTAAACATTCACTTTTGTACATACAATGCGTACAGATGCTCCTACCCAATATAATATGACCCCTTCTCTACACATATTTAATATATATGACCGCTTGTTCTCGCTTGTTTTAGATACATTTTACCAATATAGATATATATATATATATATATATATATATATATTTCCGAATTTGAGATTACGAATACAAAAGCACATGTCACATTTATAGGTACGTACTTGTGTGTGTATAAGTAGGTAAATGATCATGTGTAATTAGGTACAATTCAGCATTCGCACGCGCATGCTCATATCTACTACATAAACATATGCCTGCGTGTGCATTTGTGACTTTGTTCAAACGTGTTTGGGTATATGTGGTCATATCTTAACACAATAAATGATGTATACGTGCCAATATTTTTGCATGTATACGTACGTGCGCACGTACGTACATGTAGCCGCATGCATATGTGAGGGCATAGACATGTATATATATGCTCACATATATATGCATATGTGAATATTAATATTATACAATATGGTGTGGTTATTGTGAGAATTGATGAATAAAGAAATAAACTCAAGTAATGTAAGAGGTTAATGTTCTCCGATAGAACATGAAGAAGAATGAGAAGAAAATGAGACTTGTTATTATTCAAATGAAATGTTACAGATTTATAAGAATATTAGGACATAATAAGAAATGGAAAGAAGAGTAAATCAAGTGATTATAAACGGCTAGTATATCACCAATCATGACCGAGATCCATGTAAGGCAAGTAGGATCCATTCTTCCAAATATATGACACGTTCTTGAATCATGTTGCTTGACACATGTGGCTGACTATTTGTTCCCTTATTTGAGCTCCAACGGACACTTGTTTGATGTCCATGTAAGGTAATTTCGCCACATCATTGTCCAAGATCGGTCTTGTCACATTTGCATGATTCATGCATATCCATGGATACCATGCACGTATCAAGTGAGTCCTAGGCCATTTCATATGTGTTCTCGTGCGTTCGGATTCATCCAAGATTGTCCAAGAGTCCGTCTTAACCTCTTCTCCAACATTCCCCCTCAAGATCGACTTGGAGAAATATCGAGAAGTCAATCTTGCCGAATATATGTCTCCGTGCTTTCGTCGGTTCTCCATTAAGCGTTCAATCACATTCCATGGTGGTTCCTTTGGCTTGTCCACTATTATACACGTTTGTTTAGACTTTATTTTCTGTATACACTCAAAAGAATTGTTAGGTAACGCAAGGGAGGCCATAGCACTCCGTTTAAAACGATAAATCAAATGCAAACACGCAACAATATGGTTTTCATCAAATAAGAGTAAAAACAATGTTCTACTGTGAATAAATGCTAAGTTTAATATTTTTGAAATATGAAACATTATTTTTATAATGGGATTCACGATTGGTTTATATTCTAAATTAAACATGTTACTCAAATTTTCATTAAACACTACAAACATGTCGTTTACACTATTTTCATGATCAAAGGTATTTCGGACAAATATATTTTGTTCATTATGCAACACATGAATATGTTCACCGGGATCAAATACAAAAGGTTCAAAAGTGGTTTTACCAAACCTAGAGTTGTAGGAACTCATAGGTAATATCACCTTTCCTTCGGACATTTTTCCATGCTTCGACTTTTGTCTCTTTATATGGACTTCCATTGAGTTTGTTTGCTTTGTACTCCAACGTTTCATCATGAACGTGTCTTTTATTTTCTGCCCAATGACACTTAAAACACCAAACATATTATTAGGAATAACAAACTCAAAGTGAAGTGGAGAGAAGAATGAATGACAAACTCTATTGCCGATGCATTGGAAATGCATGATCGGATTTGCCTTGGGAAGAACGAATGGGACAAGGTTGTTCTCCATAGGCGATGCCTCATTTTCGGAGTTCTTTGACTCCATTTGTAGGTTATCATCCTTTACGAACTCCATTTGATTCCCTTCTTCTTCTTCTTTGTTTGAGCAAACCGGTCTTACTTCTTCCGTGTACTCGACTTTTTCGATTTGTATCATTTCTTCTTCGTCCTCTTCATTAAGTTGTTCATTTAACATCCCATCATCCACACACGTGGGAGTGAGCTCCTCATATTCCCCCTCACGTTGTGGATGAATAGGCGTCATGTATTCAATGAAGAATTCTCGGACGGTTTGGTCGGTCATCTCTTCTTCCGACAACCACTCGTGTTGTTCCTCGTTTGTGATGTTTTGAGTGCGTTCTTCGCACCACATCATTTTTGCTTCCATGAGGGATATTTTTTCTGTGGCTTTTATAACCTGCAAGATTAGTTTGTTGTGTATACCATCCAAAAATCCAAGAAAGGTATAGAGTTTACGCGTTTCGATGCTTAGATCGGGATGAAGCTCCTTGATTCTATCCCAAACACCCTTGAACGCCTTGTCTCTTTGTTCTTCAAGCATGGTACTCCATGCATTTTGGAGTAACTTGAATTTTCGGATGTACTCAAAGGTTGCTATGACCTTGAAATCTTCATACGCCAATCCGTATGTCATGTTTCTCTCCTCTTTGGTGTTTATTATAAGAAGGATAGTTTTTTTTTTCGAAAAATTTATGCAGCGGAAAAGAGAATAGTAGTCACCATGGATCTTGCTCTGATACCATGTGAGAATTGATGAATAAAGAAATAAACTCAAGTAATGTAAGAGGTTAATGTTCTCCGATAGAACATGAAGAAGAAGGAGAAGAAAATGAGACTTATTATTATTCAAATGAAATGTTACAGATTTATAAGAATATTAGGACATAATAAGAAATGGAAAGAATAGTAAATCAAGTGATTATAAACGGCTAGTATATCACCAATCATGACCGAGATCCATGTAAGGCAAGTAGGATCCATTCTTCCAAATATATGACACGTTCTTGAATCATGTTGCTTGACACATGTGGCTGACTATTTGTTCCCTTATTTGAGCTCCAACGGACACTTGTTTGATGTCCATGTAAGGTAATTTCGCCACATCATTGTCCAAGATCGGTCTTGTCACATTTGCATGATTCATGCATATCCATGGATACCATGCACGTATCAAGTGAGTCCTAGGCCATTTCATATGTGTTCTCGTGCGTTCGGATTCATCCAAGATTGTCCAAGAGTCCGTCTTAACCTCTTCTCCAACAGTTATATCCCTGTATATATTTATAGCATGTTGCTAATCTACCAAACTCACATGCACCTCACCGAAGATTTAATAATACTCAAATTCAAATTTCTATTCAAGAGATCTAAAAAAAAAATGTTTGGAATCCCATACAAAACCGGTGTAGTTATGTTTAATTTGAGTTGGCTCATTTTAAAATTTTAATCGTGTGTACGTGTGTGTGTGTATATATATATATATATATATATATATATATATCATTTGAATCAAATAATGCAAAAAAAAAAAAGTTTCTCAACTCCATATTTAAATACTCCTGAATCTTCAATAGTTTCTATCAATTTAACACATGCGCGTTCATTAGTCGGAAATAATTTCAATGAAGCATATTACTATCGGGGCCAATAAGCAAAAACTATTATAAGGAAAATGATAAAATTCGGACCGATGTCAACGTTGTATAGGTCCCAATATGTCGGGTTCATCACCATGTATTTATATACACTATCGCTTTTTCATTTCCTAAAAAATCGTTATTTAACTACCAAAACGTTTATTTGTTCCTTTGTCGGTTTATTTACTTAATTTTATTTATTCATTTGTTCTTGTAGCCCATTGTTTACACATGCCAACATGCTAGCACATCGACACATGCTCCTTGTTTAACCCAAAAAAGTATTTAGACAAATTTTAAAATGATAAATAAAAGAGTATATGTATCATTCAAGTTGCGTTACACTCTATCATGGATATTTTTTTAAACAAAGATAAATAACTTTATAATATCAAAGATTATCATCATATACTAACATTGAGGGATTGGTCGGGGTCACAACAATGAATTGTTTTATAAAATTGGGATATCTCATTATTTCGTAAAATGTGATTGGCAGCTTGATGCCCATGATCGTACCATGCATAGTTCTATAATTTTGAATAGCACTAATTAATATATATATATATACAGGTTATCCAATAATACTTCACGTGAGAAGTTTAGAAAAATGTTATATCACATATTTCTATAGATAAATGAGCTAGAACTTTTTTTAATAGCATATTTGCTAAAAAACAATTATCATTATTTTTCTTATTTTCTTGAAAGTTTCTTATTTTATGTAGCACATGTAATGAGAAATCTTTTGGATTATAGTAGATGGTGATTTGCCTTTGGTTTCTTCTTCGTTAATATAATATATATATATATATATATATATATATATTTCAGTATAATTCTTAACTGAAACGTAAATACAAACACAGAGCTGCCTGAAGTGGAACGAAATTGAAATAATTCCATAAAAATGTAATATAGATTGTTTTCGAGGTTTAATTTCCTGTTAAATAACCTGCAAGAATACCTTAGGTTGGGCTTGAGAGCAAAGGCCCAACAACAGGCTAAAACAGCGTAGATTTTGTCATGGCGTTTAATGGGCCTTTTAATGGGCCGACTTTATTATCGTAATATCATAAACGATTTGTAGGCCGTCCAGTATGTATTCAATGGGCCTGGCTTAATGACCTGGAGCCTTTAAATTCAATTGTTACAGATTTTTTTTTTCGGAAGCGATAAATAATATCTTAGAACCTTTAAATTTTTTAAAAAAAGGAAAGAGGAGACTATATATAGTTATGTACACGCGCATGCAGGTGTATATGTCACCTCTACTCTAGTTTACGAGTACATCTTGTCGCGCTTCTCTTTCCTTTTTTTCTGATGATTTAGGTTGGTCTTGATTCTCGCGATCTTCACCATATTTCTCGGTTCCTATCCCTTGTAATCTTCGAAATTTCTTCCGCGATTTCCGCGGGATGGGCAATACTTCTTGTGGGTGCTTTGCTCTTGAATTTTTACTCGTGGGTTTCGCTCAATTTGGATTTTGGAGTTTGGGGTTTTTCTCCCCAACTTGGACATTGATCGGTGTTTGTTTCCCGAGAAAAGTTTTTCCCGGAATTTCGTTTTCCCTAGAATCAAACGTGGGTTTCGTCTTTTTTTCCCGCAGGAACTGTGTAAATACTAGGTAAAAAAAAACTGTGTAAATACTGAAATCCTCTTTCTTTTTTCTCAGGTTGAGCGGGAATCATCATACACGTTTCAAATCTTAGGGTTTTATTTAACAGCGACTCGGTTAGTGATTCTCCATAACTTTGATCTTGCTATGCTTCTGATGATTGTTTACGCTGAAAGATTGAATCTTTTCTGTTCTTCTTTCGCTTGATTTATCCGTTTTGGATCGGAA
>NW_010961290.1:1935312-1972078 GCF_000463585.1 Tarenaya hassleriana | reverse complement strand
ATCGGAAGATTAGTACTGAGTTCGTGCCTTGGTTCATCGCCTTGTGAAGCAGAAGAGTATCTCTCGGCTATTATCATCAAAATCCATCATCGTTTTATTTTTCTTCTTTGGTGTGTTTATTTAAATGGCGACTCCTATTCGATTGCAGTTATAGTAACTGCAGATTGGACAATTACTTTGTGTATTCCTGAGTCTTGGGTTACGTATGTTGTAGTCTTGAATTTTGGATACAAACAAGCTGAAAGAGCTCGACGATCCAACGAACAAATCAGAGAAATTAACCAGTATGGATTCGGGTGATTGGAGAGGGAACATTCCGCTTGAATTGCGGCAAAACGTTCTCGAGGCAGTGTAAGCATTCGCATTGCACAAGGAGATGTGTGTTGTCGAATGTCGGCTCTTGAGGTATCCGATATTAATATCGTTTAAAAACTGTATTCTCGTTCGGATTGCAGAGTGGAAAAGCTGAAGCAACGTCTTCCTTCTTGCACTCCAAAGGACGAGGCTTATCTCAGGAAAGTTGCTGTTAGTTTTGAGGCCAAGACCTTCAATAATGCAACAGATCAGGTATAGTTATGGCTCTATTATAATCATCCATCCTTGTCATTATATATATATATATATATATATATATAAATTGTGTTTTTTCTCCAATTTTTCAGGCTGATTATGTGCATAAGAGCGCTTCGAGGATTATTGACGTGTGGAACAAAACTAAATACGCTCAGTCGGGCAATCCTCAACAGCAACAGCAGCAGCAACATACCCGAAGTTCAGCACGACCTAATCAGAAGCGAGTGCCTCAGCAGACATCATCTGTTCAATCTGGTCAATGGATGACTGGTTCAGAAATGCAGCATAATCATTTAACAGGGATGCATCGGCAACAGCATCAGCAACAGCAGCAGCAGCAGCAACCAGCAAATTTATGTCTAAAGATGCCAAGTAACCAGCATGCTGCTAATTCATTCCAATGTCCAAATTTTCAGCATCCACCGATACTGCGTCAGGGGATGATGGTTTGGCCACAACAGCAGCAGCAACAATGGTTTCAAGGAGCGGGTCCTGTGCTCCAGACCCAGAACGTAACGGACCAACAGATGCAGATATATCAATCTCAAGGAGCTCCTGTTTATTCATCCAGTATGTTTATTTTTCATGCATGTTTCATATCTTATCAATCTTTGGTGATTTCAACTCAAGTAATGCTTTATGGTTATGTGACTTTATTTCTTTTGGTAGCACCTCAAGATTACACAGGCAAGACCAGAAGTGATGATTGGCTGGAGGAGACTTATCAGAAGGTAATCTCGTGCCCTTTTTTGTCCTTACCTCGTCACTTCACAATTTGTATTCAGAATTCACCTTGTGAATAAGAATCTTACCTTTTGAAGATTCTTTTGTTGTCTTGCAGATAAATGCCTTGAAGGAAATGTATTTACCTGCTGTCACTGCAGTGCGCCAAAGATTGCAGCTGGTAATTTACATCTTTACTGCACCAATTTGTTTTCTCCTTCGAGACTTTCTCTTTCCAAGGCACGAGCCTTCGAGATTTTCTTTTGCATTGCCTTAATTCAGTTGTGTTTCATATGCAAAACTTTCCAGATTGAATCTCGTCCGCGACAGCAAATGCATGATCCTAAGATCGAAAGAGTGAGGACCGACAAGATGATGTTGGATCGAATTATAGCCTTTTTAACTGTTCCTAGAAACGGTGTCTCGGAGATGCACATGGAGAAGTTCAGTTATTACGAGAATAAAATCTTGAATTTCGTCAAGAATCTGAGGCAGCAAGAACCACTTTGGCAGCAGATGCTGAGACAGCAGCAGCAACAGAATGTGAAAAACCAACTGCAAGAACAACTTCAGTGGCAGAACCTGAGACAGCAGCAGCAACAGCAAGAGCCACTTTGGCAGCAGATGCTGAGACAGCAGCAGCAACAGAATGTGAATAACCAACTGCAAGGACAACTTCAGTGGCAGAACCTGAGACAGCAACAGCAACAGCAAGAACCACTTAGGCAGCAGATGCTGAGACAGCGGCGGCAACAGAATGTGGAGAACCAACTGCACGAACAACTTCAGCAGCAGCAACAGCAAGAACAACTTCAGCAGCAGAATCTGAGACAGCAGCAGGAACAGAAAGAACCACTTTGCTGGCAAGTTCTGAGACAGCGGCAGAAACAGAATGTGAAGTACCAACTGCAAGATCAACTTCAGCAGCGCCTGATTCAGCAACATGTGATGCAGACAGAGCAGAGGATCCGGCAGCTTCAAATGCCATCCCCTCATCAGGAAAACAGCACGAGTGATCTGATGATGAGGCAAGGGATGAATATTCAGTCAACACCAGTCATGGCCCAGTTGACTGCATCTCCCCAACTGCCCCATCGTTCATCTCCTGTTGTTGTTCCATCTCCTATAGCTCCGAATCCTGGAAACGCTATATCTATTACTTCCTGTTCTAGTTTGCGATCCTCACTTGAATCTGTTCACGTTGGCACTGATGCAAATGTTCCTGCAGCTATTCCTCCCGATCCAAGTGGAGAACGGCCTATCGAACATCTGATTAAAGTGGTTAGTGAAAACTCAATACCCCTCTTCTACAGTGTGCTGATTCAAGTTTTGAAGTCTCTTTTCTCTTTTCTTTCCAGTTTCAATCATCATCACCAAAATCCTTGCAAGAATCTGTTAGAGAGATGAGCTCGGTCATCAGTCTGGCGGACAGGATTGCGATATCAGCCCCAGGTGATGGGTCTAGAGCTGTCGTTGGTGAGGATTTGGTTGAGATGACAACGTGCCACTTGCCAGCCAAAAATGTTACGGCAAGTGAAGGAACAAACTCGAAGAAGAAAATGAAGCGGTCTCTAAGACTGCCGCCTTTAGATATTGCTCCATCAATTGGCAATACAAGAGGTCCAGAATCTGAAGTGGAATCCACGGCTTCATCTTGCGCGAAAAGAAGGAAGATTGAGGTATGTTGAATCACAAAAGGCCATGATCAAGGGGTTCTTTATGTTTCTCACCTCACACTGATTCACCTGGAGAAACGCCATTTCTGATTTTGCAGCCTGAACCTGTCCTCCTGCGAGAAATTAGAGAAATAAACCAGAGAATGATAGATACAGTGGTAGATGTATGCGATGTTAGTCGTGAAACTTCCGCCGAACAACCTCGTGGTGGAGGAGGAACTGTTGTCACGTGTTCTTACAGTGCAGTGGCTCTCAGTTCAGCATTCAAAGCTCATTACAATTCTCGACAGATAGTATAAGCTCTTTCTGACTTTCTTTTCTTGCAGTCTCTTCACTGTAACCGATATTTATGTCCACTGCTTGTGTCAGTCTCAGATTCAGCCATTGCATTTGCTAATTCCTGAAGATTACCCAGATAGTTCCCCTTTACTTCTGGACAAGTTCCCCACTGAAACCAGGTAAGGCAAATGAAAGAAAGAAAGAGATCGTATTCTGATTTTTCGATCTTTTCCTGATAATATTTTCTGCATATTGCAGTAAGGACTGTGAGGATCTATCAGCGGAAACCAGTTCGAGATTCAGGTTATCCCTAAAGTCACTTTCGGAACCAATGTCTCTTACAGATATAGTAAGAACGTGGGACACTTGTGTCCATGCCGCCATGGCTGAGTATGCAGAGAGCCGAGGAGGAGGTAACTTCAGCTCCAAGTTTGGTTCATGGGAGAAATGTCTAAAAGGCTCTTCATGAGACAAACCGATTCAGACATCTTCATCTTCCTCAAGCTGTTTATACCCTCTCATCGTTTCAGACAAAACCCAAATCCTGGAATGGAGAATTTGGAACTTAAGTAAACGATATATTCATCTTCTGATAGAAAACAGGGTGGTTTTGAAAGGCAGGAGCTTGTAACCCAAGTTATAGGTACATAACATTTCTTTTGTGGAAATATATTGCATTCCAAATATTTTTGAAACAGAGATTTATACAATACCCCATACAACCTGTACTGCAGCAAGTGTTTGAGTGGGCATATACGTATGTCAATCTATATGAATGGTATATTACATTTAACCAGACAACAAAATCTTGCTGTTTTCATTAAAATAAAAGGAACCCATGGAAAAAAGAAACTAGCAGTGTTAGTTAGGCTTATGTTCTTACCAATGTACTTTGTGCTGTATCTCAAGTAGAAACATGTAAGGGCAAAGAGAAAGACTCTATAGACACTTTTTGGTTACTGTTTATAGATACAAAGAAGAAGGTGTAAGATTATACGGCAGACCAGACAAAACACTTTCAGGTGAATTCACCTCGCTAACACACTCACTGACACTCATAAATAGACATCAAATGAAGAAGTATCACTGCCAAAACCAATTACCAGACCTCGACAACTACAACTAGACAGATCTTCTCAACACACTTGAACCGTGTTCTTTCTCATGCATGCCCTCGGAGAAGAACCAAAGCAGAAAAGAATGTCAAGAGGAGAACAAACCGGGAAGTTACAAGGCGCGGACTGGCGTTGGGGAACCACGGGTAGGCGTCGGGAGGTGGCATGACACAGTTATCGCCATTGAAGTAGACTCGTCGGGGAAAGGCCCAACCTTTTTCGAAAGTGAATGTGGAAGGGTTCTTTCGGAAGAGAAGCTCTGACTGTACGTTGCCTAGCGGACCAGCCTGGCTCAGCAGGTCGTTGTAGAACTTTATTCCCCAAAGCATGGCTGTGTCATCTGCACAAAAGAAAGAAGAAGAACAAAACAAAGAATGATTCTTTGATAGGAGATTTCAGTTTGGTAAGATGTAAGAGAGTATTCGGAGAGAATATACACGAGTTTCATTGTTTAGAACTTGGTTAAGGTGGTGAAAGTTCGAGCCTTTAACCCAGCATTCAGAACCAGATAACCATGAAAAGCCAGAGGAAGACAGAAAGATTTTAAAGTATATTTCTTTCTGAACTTACTTATGTTAGTGTATGGAGTAAGGGGTTTGTAATTGAAGCTGAAGATCTGAGTGAGATTGTCGAAATTGGGATGCTGAACAACCAAGTTCCACTGAGTGTAGTTCATGTTGTAGTTGAAGTTAGTAATGGTGACCTTCACTCTCCAGTACTCTTTGTAGTTAACCTTTATGTGCCAGTGAACTCTGATCGGACACATATGTTGCGTACATTGGACAAGCGGTGCGAGATTGTTCTTCCCCGAAGGAGCTGGTATGACTGAAGCTATATTCGGGCTGTTACGCAAAGCGAATCAGATCAGAAACGTAAACATGTAAACCAGTCGGAAGAAACATGACTTTTTCTCCGGCATGAAGGAACTTACTCCACGCATGTATCCGGGGCAGTAGTGTTTCGACACCCGCAGGCACAAGTTGGGCACGATACTATCGTGTCGTTGTAGAAAGACGAGAGGGAGACACAACAAGTTGGGGTTTTCTGAGCCAGGAACTGCGAATATGTACATGTCACATTCCATGTCACTGCCAAAGTGAGGAGAGAACAAGAACGTTAAACTAGAAACATGAAAAACGAATAGTAAGAAGGAAATAGTAAGTTAAGAACGATCCCAAGATAAGCCCGTTAAACTTCTCTTATAAGGTTTTTGTACAAAAATTGGCTAAAACTACCGGTTTAGGATCTCTTTTCTTGTTATTTTCAAGTGGGAAACACCTTATTCTGATCATTTACAATGTTATTATCCACTTGAAACTTTATTAGACAACAAGATTGAAGGAAATGATCAGAGAAAACTTACTCAAAGCTTGAGTAAATCTTCGATTATCGGCAGTGATGAATCTGCTAGGCTTAACAATTTTGGCTGGCCCACAAGTGTAACCGGGACCTGGAGCCTTCAAAGTGAAATTCCTAGGAACCCTAACCGTCTTATTACTTGTTCCAGCTTGGCCAACACTAATCTGAAATGAGGCAGAGGCGGTAGCAGGGTCTTGAGCCCACGAGTTTATGACCCCGCCCTTGCAGCAATTTGCTATCTGCTGGTTATAAGGAGTGCCCGGTAATAAGTCAACGATAGTCGGGCTTTTCTTGCAGCAGTGAGGGATATTGCCCTTGAATTTTGAACAATCTCCTTGTTCGGTGGATTGACCACCCAACATGCTCCATATAACTTCCTTCTTAGCCCAAGTCCATCCCAATTGCCACCCGGGCGCCTGTATGTGACGGTACTGTTGGAAGTTGTACATCGTTACAACGGCCTGCAGATAAAAAATGATCATTCATTGAGATAGTTTGATATCAAACTGGAAAATATACTCGAAAAACATGAAACAATGTGATTAAGCAGCTGCAACAAGAATCATTATATATTTATGATATATCAAGAAACATGGAGCTATTCACCATCAGTGATAATATTACAGGACTTACCACATAGCCATCAGGAGTCCAGCTCATGACATCCCATTTGATTGTAATATTGCCATTTGGGTCAAGGGCATCATAGGCCTCTGAAAGACACATCAAACAGATGAATTTCATAAATGGAACCATAATATTTGATAAGTTTTTCCATCACTTCTGCACATTGAAATTAATCAAGAACAAAGCTCAAAGCTCAAAGCTTTTAGAACTCTGAGATTCAAAAAACAATCAGAGACACATATACACATACACATCTCTATCTCTATGGGCATTGACAGGACACCTATACAACAGAAACACTCTTCGTCGTCGTCATCATCATCATCATCACCATAACCATTGTCAGGATCCTTATTAATATCACCATTGTCATCCTGAGTATCAAAATCATAATCCTCTACTACTGCTAGTGCCATGATACAACAGTAATGATAATAGAATAGCTGAAGCAATCCAATGACTGCATTAGTATAGTCCCAATTACAAATAATCTGAAATCTCCCACTATGTTCCCAATGTTGGATTTGTGAGGTTATGATCGCAACAACATAAAACCAGAATATGCATTAAGTTCCAAAGGTTAAAAACAAAAACCCCATTTTTTTCTTAATCAACTATAAAAAATTTCTCGGAATAACCCAAAACGATCATCGCCCATTTATAGAAACAAAGAAAGATTGATAACCCAGAAATCGGAAAACGAAGAAAAAAAACAAAAAAAAAAATCTCTCAGCAATGAACGGACCAAACCTGTGGGGGTGAAGCCGTTCCAAGAAAGGAGGAACAAAAGCAAAACCGCTAATCTTGAGAAGCGAATATCCATTTCCGGAAATCTGATCGCCGGGATCTTGGTCTTCGCGTCGCCGGCGAGACAGAGAGAGAAACGCGGAGAAGACAGGGTTTTCAGTGCTCCAAAGCTAAAAGTTGCTAGTTTCTACTTTTCATACTGAAGAAATTGTATATATATTAAAGTCCAATAAATAATTCTTCTCTTTCTTTAGTTATGCAAGAAAGCCAAAAATTTTGTGGGGATAATGTATATAGGGAAGATTGTATCTGTTTTAAAGAAAACTTAATTAAAAATTATAGAGGATAAAGTCTACGTTTATCATTTAAACTTTAGCCAAATATTTGGTAGAAACTAATTCATTTCAATTTATTTGCCATATAATATAGAATATTACATGATAATTGACAAATTTATAAGAGGAAGTGCATGAAAAACGGCTAACATTTGTTTATCATCGAGTTAAGGTGGTAACCCTCTACCAAACTCCGATAAACTAAATGAAAGAATGTTGAATTATAAATATATTTTATTTATTTTTTGCAAATAAATAATATTATTTCAGTGGAGCACGGATCGTCTACAGCTATATGTGGTGCAAAGACAGGTGTTTAAAGAAAACGACAGACTGGTAAGTGAAGGGCAATTTTGTCCACTCAAGTGTGAAATTCGTGGTTCTGGTTCGTCTGTCATAAAAGAATTCCTCACAGCCTGTCGTTTTTGAACATGCTTCGTCGGCGTACACGTCAGCGCATGTCTGTTCGGGTTCTTTTATCCTGCGGGTCCACGTGAAATTGGAAGTTTCTCGAAATGGTTTATTTTGGGCTTTTTTTTTTTGTGAATTGGGCCTAAGCCTCATGATCTATTACCGACACGGATTTTTAAGACATAATTTTTTTTCCCGACAATGGGCTTTAATTTATTTATTTTTCTTTGGAAGTTAAGAATTCTTTTTAATTTATAAAAAGAAAGAAAATTTGTATTTAACATGTATATATATATTTGAAAGACGTGTTCTATCAGGCGCCAAAAAACATCAATCTTATAATCACTTGAAAAGATTTAACTTGGTTAATCTTTAGTTGTTACCGTTCAATAAATATGAATCGGGCGTTTTGGTAGATAGGGTTGTGCAACTCGCATCTAATGAGAGGCCGAAAACGCATTGACTTTATCGGTGGGTAAAATTAAAATGGGACAAAATACCAATAATGCTGTCCTTGGACAGTTGGACCCACATAAAATTGTCTGTAATAATCACACCATTGCCATTAAATGATTAAATTTGTTTCATAAACATTTATTTTTTTACATTTCGCCATTCAATTATCTAACATTAGTCGTAACGGTGAAATGATTGATCTTGGATTAAAAAAATAAGGGTTTGATTTTGATGTTAAAATAACCACTCCGCTATAAATATCGTATTCATCCACAATCCCTCACACACACACAAAAAAACTAAAGGAGATGAAATCATCACTCTTCTTCTTCCTTCTCCCTCTCCTCCTATGGCCCGCCGCCGCATCCGCCGGGAATGCCACCGTAGGCTGGGTTCACGAGAGTTGCTCCGTCTCCGGAGAATGCAACGCCGGCGACGGAGAAGTGATTCTCCGGCGGTTTCTTCAACAGCAAAACAAGTTGGCCGTCCGTTCACTTCAGCCACCGCCGCCATGTAGAGCAAAGATATACGGGAATTGCATCGCACCTGTTAATCAAGACGCCAGTGATTGCACTGTCTATAATAGATGCAAACGTGGGTTTTCAAGTTAACCAGTGTTTTCGTTTACTAATCAGGGTTTATCTCTAATTCGGAATGTTAATTAGAGATGATTATGCATGTAATATTATATAATCCTGTTGTATAAACAATAACGTGTTTTAATTTCGATTGGATCTGTAACGTGGAATGCAGAATCATACAATTCCTTGAGCTTTTTTTTTTACCATAATTTAAAATTAAGTCAGGGAATATATGAATCTCACAAGTCACAAGTATAAGCAAACACACAGTGTACATTCTCATACAACAGGAAAAGGAGGAAAAAAAAAAATCAACAGAAAGAGAGAAGAAAATCTGGGAAAAAAGGAGACTTGATTATCCTCTTTTTGAGCCAAAGGCTTCTATCTGCCTCTTTGCTCTTTTTCATCATGTGAAGAGGATTATATATATATATATATATATATTCAAAAAAGATATGATCAGTCACTGATCTTGGTGATCTCTATCAGTATCTTGTGTAAAGCTTGAGGCTTTGAGAAGAAAGGGGAATGATCACCGCCTTTTAGCCGGAAAACCTTTTCCGGCGGACTACTGTTTATCATTTTCTCTTGGAGGGTTACCGGCATGGCGTAGTCTTCCAGCGTTTCCACGTAGAACCGTCTCACCGATCCATATCTTCCATCGGAAAGCGACAGTTTCTCGAGAATCGGGGCAAAGGGGATGGGCTTCATCGAAACACATGCCAGTGCAATGTCCTGTAATAACCAAAAGTGGAGACCCCAAAGGGTAACAGCAAGAAAGGAGAAAGCTTGAAAATTGAAGATGGACAAAGAATCCAAGCAATCCTTGGATAGTGAACACACACCTTTGAAGGGCTTTGATTGAACAGTAAATCTTTAAGGAGAGATTTGTCCAAGTCGATAGCGGTTGGAGGACGGCCATTCCCATTTGGATACCGAAAAATCTGA
Organism: Tarenaya hassleriana; assembly: GCF_000463585.1. Classification (NCBI taxonomy): domain Eukaryota; kingdom Viridiplantae; phylum Streptophyta; class Magnoliopsida; order Brassicales; family Cleomaceae; genus Tarenaya; species Tarenaya hassleriana. The sequence goes on along the minus strand of NW_010961290.1, from coordinate 1,962,248 downwards.
GCTTTTCTCATCAGATCACTCTGCCCTTCCTGCAAAAGTGTATCCATTGCCACCATCATTCTGCGGACAAGAGAAAAAACCGAAATGGGAAATGGAAGCGTTTCTAGAAAATGCAAAACCTGCTGAGAGAACACGTCGAGGGCACTCTGACCAGTGGTTAACATTGCAGCGGCGACGAAAACGGCCTTTGAAATCTTCGAAGGAAACAATTCCATGGCGTAAGAGATGCACGCTCCACCAAAGTCGTGTCCTACCAAGATCACCTGCACTTTTACACTAGCTTTTCATCGAAATATCCGCAAGTTTTTCCATTCCGAAGACAGATTACAGTCAAAAGACGAGAACTTGTAGGAATTTATAACGATGGGAAAGGAGAAGAGCTCGAGGAAACAGAAACAGACCTTCTCTCCATCGAGAAGCTTTTCAAGAAAATCTGTCAATGGCTTCACATATTGAGACAGGCTGGTGATCCCATTGACGTCACACGAGTTGATACCACAACCAGCTAAATCAATGGCTGTAACTTTGAAACAGTCTTCTTCGAGAAGAGCAATAGTCTTGTACCAACACCAAGCACCAAAGCCTCCGCCATGGATGAGGACGAGATGGTTTGTTTCCAAGTCACCGAGATTTAAACCCTGCCCAATGACAGCAAAAGAGTTAAAAAAAAAAAACATTACAAACAGTAAGATGAAAAAAATGAAAAGAACCTGAAACGAAAAATGATATAAAACATCTCTGGATATGAACAGACAACGATGAGTTATGAATTTCTTCTGGAAGCAGCCTGAATAGAAGAGACAAAGACAGCACATTAAGAGATCGACAAAAAACGAGGTCAGGTCACGAGTTCGAAACTCGATCGAACAAATTGATCAAACGAAAACTCTCAATGTCAAGATCATTTTGGGCTTTCAGCATTAAATTCTACTTCTCATCTCAATCACTAGTGTCCCAAACATTGAAGGAAAAACTGGATTGGTAATCATAAAAGATACAGATTCAACACCAACCGCTTGTGCTATGCCATAAATCAGATGGATAATAACAACTGCATCCCTCGAATCTAAACTTGATAATCCCTCTCAGAAATACAGCGATACCCGGCAATCATTTATCAATCTTATCACCCATGTTATTGAAACTGGACCAACAAAACAAGCTCTTTTCAACCATATCGGGGTATAGTCCAAGATATCATCACATCTTCACCGGATACAATGAGAGTAAACGCTACATTGTAGCCCAAAGTCGAAATCTTTCATTGTACTAGACAATCTAAACCCAATTTCAGAGACCTTGTATCCATTTTACTCGTGTCGGCCCTGATTCGTGTTCGGATTCTGCTGGAATACTCTGGGGGGCATTCTTGAAGAGAATTCAAGTACCATTAGGTTTAAATTCCAGCTAAGACACGACTTGAATTGCCTCTGAAACAAAGCTCGTCCAATGCTACTTTAGGAGCTCAAGTTCAAGATCAAGAAAACCGATCGACAAGAAATTCAGAAATGCTATCCCTTACTAACTAAAACATGAGTTCTTCTACCCAAACACAATCAATTTCACCAACATATTTTCATAAAAGATGATATCTTTGAAGATTAGAATCAATAGCAGAGAACCTGGTTAACAAGCTGGTGAGGTTGCAACAAAGGATCCGTTGAAGACCTGGACCTCGAACTGGAGCTCCGAGGCAATTGGCTCTTCTTTGAACCTGAAGCCGGGTACCGAAGCGACGTCGACCGATCAAACGGCAGCGAACCGCCGCCGTTCTGCTGCTGCTGCTGTCGGAACAAAATCGCAGCAGCAGCCAAAGCCTGTTCCTGAATCACAGCGTCATCAAACTTCTCCTTCCTCGACGACGACGATCTGACCCGGTTCCATCGGTTAACAGAACCCGACCCGGCTCCTGCTTGCGGGTTCGTGAGCCTCTTCGTGATGGGTCGACGCTTCTTCACGGGCTTTGGCGGCGCAAAGAGAGAACAGAGATTACCCATTGTTGGAACATGAAGAGGAACACGGGTAGGGATTTGTGGGGATCGAATGCAGTTGCGGAGAGGTTAAGAGAGAGAAAAAGGTTTGATCTTTAGAGAGAGAAAAGGGAGAGAAAGAGAGAGGTGGGGTTCAGGTGAAAGTGGTGCTGAGAAGGTGGGGGGGAGGCGCAGAAGCTGGCAACTTTTCAATGGCGTTCTCTGAAGCGTGTGCAGCCGTGAAGGGACCAGCAAAAAGGCAACAGAGAAATTCAAACATTTTTTTTTTCATTTTCAAGAACGTTCCTTTATTTTTTTTTCTACCAAAATGTTCTTCGTTTTTTTTCCCTGTTCAATACAATTCAATGTTTGCATTTTTAAATTCGTTTTTATAGCAACTTTGTAGATTATTACATCCAATTTCGAAATTCCTGTAGTATAACTTTGTAGATAATAACACTATTGTTGTTAGTGAATTTTTAACTGAATATTTATAAGTAAAAAATATTTATGTTAACGATTTATTTATTTTTACTTTTTTTTTATCCCTTTTTACGGCTTTCACTTTCGTTTTGACCATATGACACGCATACGCATAGCCAGCCACCATCCATAAGTTTCTTCAAATGATAATTGCTTGACATTAAAAAAATCAATTATCAGAATTATCTTTGATTTTTCCATATTTTCACGAGATTTCCTAAAATGATAATTATATGTATGGATCCTTAAAAATTCTAAATTTAGATATCTAATCATAACGAGATTGAAATTTAATACCGAAATCGAAAATAAATTTCTCGTATTGAAAAAAAATCTAGCTTTACCCATAAATAAGTAACTGTTTTTGTATGCAACTTTCTCGTGGACATCCACTCACAAATATAAGAGCACTCGCTAAATCAAAATCCAAATCATAACTCAAAAGCTATATATAAAATTTGTTTGGACCACATATAGAGTATTCAGATCCCGAGAACGAAGTATAAATATATATACACACACACACATATATATATGGTATAAAAGCTATCAATATCATCATCACTATAGCATGCGAGATCTTTTGGCAACGTATAATCATCATAATATGATAAGTAAATCCTTTATTATTTTTAAATTTTAAAAGGATTTTTTTACTGTCTAAGATAGTTCCTTGGCTTCATGGTTTCTTGGCCATTCCTTCCATTTTTCTCTTATTCCCCGAGTTAAGTGTTTTCATTGGTTTTCAGCAAATATTTGGTTTGAGATTTTTTTTTTAAATTTTTTAATTAATATTCAAAAACAGAGTCCGCCTTCATTTTAATGAGAATAAAAAGTTATATTTCAATTATTATTTATTTATTTTTTTGTAACTTGGGATATGTTATCAAAACGAAAAATCTATTCTTGTTTAGATGGTATCGTGTCTGATAGATTGAGTCCCGACTCGACCCGACCCGGTCCGAATGACGTGGCAATATTTCTATTGGGCCCCAAGATGTGGTTCCGACCCAGGAAGCCGAAACAGCAAGTATTCCGAGGATGGCATCTTGTTGGGGGAAATACCCAAACGGCACGCCTTCTGTCGTTTCGTCCTCTCTCGGATCAGATATTTCAAGCTTTCAACCTTCTACTCTCTGTCTTCTCCTCCATCCCTTACTCCGACGACGACCCGACGACGACGACTTTTCTCTCCGGCACCAGAACACGAACACAGGTCAAATCTTCGTCGTTCTGTCCGATTTTTTTGTTAAATCTCGATTCATGTGTAGTTTCTTTGGATTCTTATGGATTCCATTTCTGTTTTGTCTTTATGATTGTAATGTTGAGTCCTACCTAACCCGTGTTCTTAATTTTGGGCGCCTATTTTGTGGATTGTTTCGCACCGTTATGTAATATTGTTTATGCGCGCGCGCGTGTGTATTGTATATGCATACAAGCACTTCTGTATCGGTCGATATGTATCTTGCTCGTATGTATGTGTTTGTATACGCATTCGAACATTCATGTATCTTTTTTTTCCTCACGGTGATGTTCCTTTTGCAGAAATGGAAGAAATAGCAAGTGGATTTGGGTGTTGCAACTGAAGCAGCTTAAACATCTGAATTGTAAGTATATTGTGTCATCTGCATTCTTAGGAGCACATAAACGAAGGAAGTGTTGAAATTCTAGATGCTCTGCTCAATGTAGGTTTGAAATTTTCGGGAAGGCGGCGGCTTTAGCATGGAAATAGTTGAACATTCTACACAGGAAGAACCCAAGTCTAAGAAATCGAAGATATTCCAGGAAGAAGTGAAACAAGGGCCGTCCTCATTAATGAAAGGAACTGTGGTTGATGTTAACCGAGGAAATGGAGAAGTTCCCCTTGCACAGGATGAGAGGAGGAGTGATAATGAAGCTTGTTCGTTAGCTGGAGAAGGAGGTGAAGATGTTTCTGTACAGCCTGACGATGCAAAAGTAAAAGAAGTCAATGACTCACATTCACTGGCCAAAGTTTCTTCCGCTTCCTTAGCAGGGAAGAAGCTCCTTGTTCTTGATCTGAATGGATTGCTAGCAGATATTGTATCTTCTCCTTCCAAAGATTATGCGTCAGACATAACAATAGGAAGAAAAGCAAGTAAGATCCTAGGAGTAGTGTTCTTTACCACTCACTATCTCTTACTGTTTGAATGTTACCAATCTGCTATTTTTTGTTTCAGTTTTTAAGAGACCCTTTTGTGATGATTTTCTGAAGTTTTGCTTTGAGAAGTTCCAAGTTGGTATCTGGTCCTCAAGAACTCAGTAAGCGTCTAACCAAGGCCCTTTGCTTTCCGTATTTTGTGTCGCAATTTGGTCCCTTCTGTATTGATGTAAGTAGTTGACCCGCTCTGTTTTCCTTTCTAATGTAGGAGAAACGTAGAGAGAATCACTGATTATTTGCTTGGAGATATGAAGAGTAGATTGTTGTTTTGTTGGGTAAGTGTGTCTTCTTGCCCGGTCCTCCCCTGTTTCCCTTGGCCTGTTGATGTTCATGATCACAAATCAGAAATCAGATTTCTGTTCTTGCTGTTTGCTCGTACTTGGCTTCATGACTTTCCTACAAATGTTTGCATGAAAGATTCATAAGGAAATAGAAAGCTTATGCTTGTGTATTATGGACATTTCAAGAAAATTTTCCGAAGTGCAAATTCTTTAATATGTCTTGTCAAATTTCTTGCAGGATATGTCTCAATGTGCGAAATCAAGAGTTGGTTCCCTTGAAAACAGGTTCAAATATGTGGTGTTTAAGGAGTTAAAACGACTTTGGGAGAAACAGGACCCTGATCTTCCCTGGAAGCAGGGTGCTTATAACGAAACCAACACTATCTTGATAGACGATTCTCCTTATAAAGCCTTGCTTAACCCCGTAAGCTATCGCATATATTCCATTTCCTTTCCTTTATATCGATTTTACATTCTCTTTGTTCATTAGGATTTACTTTTTAGTTAATTTTCGATCTCACAGCTGCATACAGCAATATTCCCGCATTCATTCGACTATCACAACAAAACCGACACCTCCTTAGGTAAAAAAAGTCTTTTACCTTAACTCTTTATCTGTTTGATTCATTTTCCCCCTAGAATCTTAAGCGTACCTTTCATTTGTTCATTTCATTTCACCTTTCCATCCCAACAAGGGGTGCAAGTTTTTACACTACGAAATTTCAGATTCTTGAAGCTGATTTAGTGGCTTGGTCTTAGGATCATGACAACAACTTTGGAAGAGACTGGTGATTGGTGTACCAGAGAACACCAATTCAGTAACCAGTTTCCATAAGAACATAAAAAAATATGGTTTTTTGGATATCATACTCTTCCAAGTCAATTTTTTTCTTAACAGTGTCACCCCCCAAGTCCGTCACTTGCATGTATACCTTGCATGCTACAGACGTTGCCTAATTCATGTGGTGACAGTGAAATCACGTGCCTTCTTCTTTGTGGCAAAAAATTGAAGAAATTATCTTGTGATGATGATTGCGAGTGGTTTCGTTGAAATTCAGGTGAAGGTGGAGATCTGAGGCTATATCTGGAAAGGTTGGCGGAAGCCGATAACGTTCAAGAATTCATCAAGGAACATCCTTTCGGGCAAGAACCGATAACCGAAACAAGTGGATCTTGGGAGTTCTACCGCCAGATTATTGGTACGCTCCATTGGTGATTTCTCTAAACCTCGTGGTTTGGGTGTTGGCTGATTTCTTAGAAGTTCTACGAGCTTTTTAGAGACTAAGCTGACACTTCCTTCTTGGTTGGAAGAACAAGGGGAGGTAGGGATAGGTTAAGGAAAGGAAGGTGGAGAAACGGCGTGGTTTTCTTGTGTCCTTGTTATAGATGGCCTGATGTTTCATTGTGGAAGTTGAAAACAATCTGTTGTTTCTTGTGGTAATTGTAGCTTCTTCTCTACGCTCTTTTTTTCCCCTTATAATTATGAATTACTTGCAGACGAACAGTCACCGTATACCAATATTATACATATAGGCACGCACAATGGGCTTCTATACGTACGAACCTTTTGTATAATATATATGTACGTATGTATGTATTGAAATCTACGAAATGATGTCCAGATCCAACATTTTGGGAGTATGCGCAATCACCGGATAGGTATTAGGTGCCTTACGCAACAGTCCGGCGCGACCCGGATGACGTGACCCCATAACTTTGGACCTTTTGTCCGGCCCAGATGGTCAAAAATGGCAAATCACCTGCCGTTTCTCTGTTCCCATTCTCTCCCAAAACTTCTTTGTACAAAAACGGCACGTTGTCTGCCGTTTCATCTGGCTCTTGCGGATCGTTTCAACATTTAAGGTTCTTCTCCCCTAATCAATCTCTCTGACGATGACTTTGACGGAGGTCAACTCTTGAATTTCTCCATCCTTGTTTTTTTTTCCTTTCTAAATTTGATTCATCGGCGATTGTTTTCTGGTTTTGTTCGGTTTTATATGGATTCGATTTGTAATTTTCTTCTATGATTGTAATGTTTGAATTTTTCCTAATGTCCGTGTTCTTGATTTCTCTTCTCATGTAAGATATTTTTGGCGGATTCCTCTCGGCGTTCAGTGTTTCTCTTTGATTAATCTTTTTGAAATATCGATTTGTATGCGACTGTGTGTGTGTATATGTATGACCAGTAGTTGCGTTCCCCTATACGTGAGTGCGTACACGCCATACGTATCTATCTGTATGTATCTTTATCTAACCTTGTTTGTATGCGTGTGTCTGTGTGTACATCTATGAACAGTATTGTTTCTGTTGATGATGTTCTTTTGGCAGAACCGAAAGGAATAGCAAGTCCTGGGAAAGAGGAGAAGATGATCGATAACGAAGTAAAAGACGCTCCGACCTTTGTAATGCAAGAGACTGAATTTGACGTTGATCGAGGAAACGGGCAGGCTCCTATGTTAGGTACAGAACTAAAGAAACACATTTGTGATGCATTGGATGGTAGGAGCAGCAATGGAGAAGCTTGTTCATTGGATACAGAACAAGGTATATATAGATGTTTCCACTCTCAGTTCGTTCATTCCAGTGAGTTGCAAGTAAAGGAAATTCCCTTTTTGGGATCAAAAATTGCAAAGAGAACAAGGGCATTTCTGCTGTATTTGGGGCTGCAGATTTAGCATTAGCCAGTGAAGATCCAAGGGAGTTGAAAGAGGAGAAAGATGCATCGGCGACAAGTTCCTCATCTTCTTCCTCGGGAAAGAAACTTCTTATTCTTGATCTGAATGGTTTGCTTGCAGATATTGTATCTTCTCCTCCCAAAGGATATACACCAGATCTTAACATTGGAACAAAAGCAAGTAAGATCCACCAAGTCATGTTCCTTATTACTAGCCTGTTATTGTTTCCGAATGTAAACTAATATGCTATTTTATGTTTCAGTTTTTAAAAGACCCTTTTGTGAAGATTTTCTAAAGTTTTGCTTGGAGAAGTTCGAAGTCGGTATCTGGTCAGGGCGAAGCAAGTAAGTTTCCAACCAGAACCCTTTATTTCACAGAAATCAGATACCGGTATTATGTATGCTGGTGTAAATTTGTTTTCCTTTTTAAATGGAAGGGGTAAAGTAGAGAAAATCACTGAGTTCTTGTTTGGAGATATGAAGAGTAGACTGTTGTTTTGTTGGGTAAGTGCTTCTTCTTGCCTTGTCCTCTCTCGTGTTTTGCTTGGTCTATACATATATATTCATAATCATAATATCACTTTTCTGGTTTAGGGTTTAGAGGTTTAGGTCTACGGTTTAGGGTTTAGAGTTAAAAGTTTGGCTTTGTAAGAAAATATTCATCCCAAAGATTTAGATTTCCAAGTCCTGCCTTTTTATATCTTGTGGATACTTAAAGATACGATGCCTGCCTCTACTGTGAATTCTGTAACATTTTTCCTGCAGGACATATCTCATTGTGCTAAAATAATATATGGTTCTCTCGGGAGAAAGGACAAATACGTAGCTTTTAAGGAGCTAAAACGACTGTGGGAGAATTATGACCCGGATTTACCATGGAAGAAGGGTGATTTTAGCGAAACCAACACGGTTTTGTTAGACGATTCTCCGTTTAAAGCGCTGCTTAACCCAGTAAGCTTGTATATTGTGTGTATTATAGTTGCTTTACACCAGTTTATGCAATACCTTGATTCATTGGGAATTCACCTTTGAAATGTATTTTCCATCTCACAGCCATATACAGCAGTATTCCCTCTTTCTTATGACTATAACGACGAAACCGACAACTCCTTAGGTAAAATTCTTTCCCTGTGTTTTCTGCTCCTGTTGAGGCTTGAAGTTCCTTTCACTTGTTCGTCTCATCAGCTTTCTCTTCCAAACTGTGGTTGTGAGTTTGATGGTATTAACTCATTACTAACTGGATGGACCCAATGCCAGATTCTTGAAGATGGTTTTCCGGTTATGGTAACGATTTTGAAAGAAAGAAATGCTATTTTTGGTTCGGTGCACTTCCATGTCAAATTCATTTTGATGTAGGCATTCCGATCTTTTTGTCAAGGATATATATCATGTCTACCAAGTACCAACCTTGTGTAACTACACCCAAAACATTTCTGGTCGTGGTGATCGTATTTGCGGGTTCATTGAGATTCAGGTGAAGGTGGTGGTCTGAGGATATACCTGGAAAAGTTGGCAGAAGCAGATAACGTTCAAGAATTCATCAAGAACCATCCTTTCGGACAAGAGCCTATGTCCGAAGCAAGTGAATCTTGGGAGTTCTACAGCAGCATCATTGGTAGGCCAAGCCACGTTTTCTCCATTTCTCAGTCGCTCTCGGTTTTCTTATTGTTTTCACATTCAGGTCTTGATTTTCTTTTTTTTACCTCAGGAAATAGAAGATCATGACAGAACAAAGGGTATGTTAATGTCACATATGGAATGATCAGGTACGCTTTCAAGATATGAAGGGGTAGAGAAACGGCGTGATTTTTGCGTCTTCTTGTTATAGACGACTTGGTGTTTCGTTGTAAAAGTTAAGCTATGCATTAGTTTCAGACTCTCAAACCAAAAAAAAAATAATTGGAAAGATTATGAAAATAAAAGAGAAAATCGCATATAAATACCTAAATTTTTACAAAAATTCTAAATAAATACTTGAACTATAAAATTTTCATATAAATATATGAACTTTTCTAAAATCCTATATAATACCTATACTTTTGAAAAACGCTCAAATAAATCCAAAATACGTTAATATTATTACCTATTTTTATTTGAAAAATATCTAAAATTTGTATTTATTTGGAAATTTTTTTTAAAGTCTAAGTATTTATATAGGATTTTTAAAAGTTCAGTTATTTATATGGAAGTTTTATAGTTCAGTTATTTATATGAGATTTTTGTAAAAGTTCAAGTATTTATATGTTATTTTTTTTAAATGGACACATTTTGTCCATTTCAGATATTTATATGAAATGGACCCATTTTTTTGGCTTAATGTGTTTGTGCATTAATGCAAAAGACAACGACTGTCCTGCCAGCTATTTACATCGTACGTTGCTCGTACGTTGTGTCTAGTGATCGACCCAGCTTGTCAACACTAACGGATACAAAAGGAATCTTTCTCCGATTTTACTTGGAAAAAAATAAATATTTTGTATCCAATTTAAGTTCCTATATTTATCCCCCATGTTGGTGGAGAATCGAATACAGATTGAAGTTGTAAGTTGTGACTGATGGCAATAAACGTGATCGAGATAGCCCGAGTCGGCCCGGCAACGGACTCGGATTCGTTCCGTGACTCGGCCGACTGGCGCACTCTCCCTCTCACGTTCTTCGATCTAGGGTGGATAAGAGCTCATCCCAACAAACGAATCATCTTCTACAGACCCCCCAACTCAACTCGCGAGTCCTTCGACTCCGTCATCCTCCCGAAGCTCAGGCTCTCCCTCTCCGTCGTCCTCCGCCACTACCTTCCCCTGGCCGGCCGGATCCTGTGGGGTCCACATGATCCGAAGCCAAGCATCATCATGCGCGAGAACGATGCCGTTCCGCTGACTATTGCCCAGATCGACGCCGATTTCTGTCTCCTCTCCGGCAACGGACAACTTCCGGCGGCTGAGTTTCACCACCTGGTTCCCGAGTTAACGGTTTCTGACGACTCAGCTTCCGTACTTTCCCTTCAAATCACGTTGTTCCCAAGCCAAGGGTTCTCCATCGGCATCACGGCTCACCATGCCGTTCTAGACGGAAGAACGACAAGCGCGTTTATCAAATCGTGGGCTCACGTCTGCAGACAATTTCAAGAACACGAAAACAATGGCTTCGCTTCGCTGCCGGACGATCTAACTCCGAGTTTCGATCGCACGGTCATCAATGGCAGGACTGATATCGAAGCAAAGATTTTGAAACGGTTGTCGTCCCTCGTAAAGGACGAAGCCGAAACACGAAGCCTGAAGCTAATGCCGGCAAGAGAAATCGGCGGCGACATGGTCCGTGTCACGCTCGAGCTCACTCGGGAGAACATAGAGAAACTCCGGGAGCGAGTCAAGAACGAGTCGCTATCCGCGTCCTCGGCTCACGGACTTCACTTGTCGACGTTCGTTGTCGCGTACGCTTACGTATGGACGTGCATGGTGAAGGCGCGTGGAGGCGACGCGCACAGACCGGTCTCCTTCATGTTCCCAGCCGATTTCCGACACCGGTTGGATCCACCGTTGCCGGCGACGTACTTCGGCAACTGCGTGTCCGCAGCCAGCTGCCACGACCAAACCGCAGGGGCATTTATGGAAGAGAGAGGTTTTGTCACGGCGGTCAAAGTTCTGAGCGATTTGGTCAACGGTTTGGGTCAACAAACAGTAGAGGCGAGCGAGGAAGAGTTCACAAAGGCTATGAAGGCGGTCAAGTCGGGTGCACAATTCGGGTCGGTTGCCGGGTCGACCCGGTTAGGGTATTACGGGGCGGATTTCGGATGGGGCAAACCGGTTAAGACGGTGGTTGTGTCCATTGACTGGACCGGAGCGATCTCAATGTCCGAGAGGAGGGATGAGTCCGGTGGGGTGGAGATTGGGTTATGCCTGAAGAATACCGAAATGGATATTTTTGTTTCTTTGTTTAATAATGGATTGACATAAAATTGGTCAATCCAAATATTATTATTGTGATCCAAAATATTAATTCTGCTTTCGGTCAAATAAATATGGTTATTGTATTACAAGTGGGTCAATGCTCCATCTTTCGTTAATTTCTATATTTTCGACGTTCTCCTTTTTTTTAAAAATATATATTGATATATTCAGTTTTTTTTAAATGTGATAATTTATTTGAAAGAAAACAGGGTATAACAATGCCTCATGAATAAAGAGATTACGCATTTGGTTCCGTACTTTAGTATTTATTCATTATATACCAAAAATAAATTCAATGTTTAATCATAATCAAAAATCAATTTTAGTAATAAAAGATGCATTGAGTGTTCTTTTGGTTATTTGATATAATTAAATATTTAATTTGATATTATAATATAAATTTAATATTTTTTAATCCATCCAATTTTTTTCGGTGTGATTCAAATGTCCGTTTTATTGTCATTTTATTCGAAAAGATTATTGGATTGTGCTTTTTTGTCGGGCGACTGCTTTACACATTCTATTTATATACTTTACTTTCATCTCACACTTCCATTGCATATATTATCATATTTCTTTTTCTTCCCTTTGAGCTCACTTTATGAATATATATTATCCTAAAATTCGTAAAAAAAATATTTAAAAATCATTCATAAACAATATTAAGATATAGTTAATAATATTAATAATGTCGTTAATTTCAATCGGCTTCATTGGTTTAAATTAAAATTTTTAAAGTTAACAATTAACAACAGTGACCAAAAAAAAATTAACCAAAAAAAAAAACAGTGACAAAAAAAAGAAGAAAAACCCTTGGGAGAACTCGGAGCGACAGTTTTCGAGTTCACTGGTTGCTGTCACTCGCCATCGCTCTCTCTCTCCATCTTCATTTGATCGAATCTCTTCCATTTCCGAACCTCGATCTCCTCATCCCAGGTGCGTTCTTCTTCGTCTTCGTCATTCTTCTGCCGTATGATCGTCGCTGATCGAATTCTCCTGTAGATGATGATCTAATGCTTCTAAGTTCTAATAAAACATAGCCTTTTTTGTCTCGACCTGTCGGAGGTATGTAATGCCGCTCTCAGATTCCGTAAGAATGCAATGTTTTGTGGGTTGTATGAGTTACCATCGATTTCGGCCAAATGGAGCTCTCCAATTCATCAAATTTCTCGATTGTTGTTTTTGGGGGAGATTCTATAGGGTTTCTGCTATGAAAAATTCCTGGTTTTCGAGGGTTGTTTCTGTTTCATGTACGAGGTGTGGGTTTTGGTTATTTGGTTTCGCTGTCTTTCTGTTCTTATTCAGCATGGATTTTGGCGATCTATGGCATTGTCTGGTTTCTTCTTCATCCCTTTATGATCCTTTTGTCCTCTTCGAGAAAACCAGTAAAAGTGTGTTGTATTATCAGCTATCATTGTCTACTTGAATGTCTTCTAACTGTGGTTTTGGGACTTAACATGCCATGGTAACTAGGATGTGAAGTTGATGGTTGTAACATGTATCTCATCCAGAATTGAAATTGATCCACTATAGACCCTATTGGGGTTACAGACCATGTGAGGAAGGATCTTCTTGTTCATACCTGATGTGATTTGGATTAGAAAACTTGAGCTGTAAGAACTGTTTTCTCCATAGTCTACAGTTAATATTGCTAAGAATTTCATACAAGTTGTTTGGCATCATTCATGCGGTCGAGATTTTTTCCTAGATTTTAGAACAGCTGTGCTATTTCTGAAAGCTTTTCTTACATTCTCTTTGCCTTACTTTCTCTTTTGTACACAACTGGAATTAAAAAGTTCACCCATTTAAAAAAATTGTTTTTTTTTGTGTTCTTGCAGAATGTCCTTGCAAAGTGCAAATCCCCAAGCAGCTCCTACTCCACAAATGGTTGCAAATGCCTTTGTTGAGCAGTACTATCACATCCTTCACCATTCTCCTGAGCTTGTATACAGGTTTTATCAGGATTCAAGCGTCTTAAGCAGGCCTAATCATGATGGTGCGATGTCATCTGTAACCACGATGCAAGTAAGTTTCATGAAGATGCAGATTCCCTGCCAGTGATTCTGAGTTTTTCTTCAAACTTAATTCTTCTATATTTCCTTATACAACACTTTATAATTTTCAATGATAGTTATATGGCACTATATCGTGCAGGCAAACTAGCCAAATATCCTTTCTATCAGTTACAAGGTTATCCTATGATTCCTATCTCTCTGGAATTGATTCAATAATTTTTCCGGATACCATTAGTGTTCGTTCTGTTATGTGCTTATGGTATAGAGTCTGTGATAAGACTTCTATCCATATCTGTGGAATCCTTCGTTCGTTTTCGAGTTCCATGTACATGGGATTGTGGTGTTGGCCTTTGTGTCCAATATATGCTAGTATGAGTAATCTGGAAACCTGATAGTTATAGGCAATTATTACAATATCATTGACCTGCCATGTACACTCGCGTGGCTTTTACGGAGAGAGCGGAAAGATTCACTGTAACTTGGTTTTGGATCTATACGATTTCTAAGCTGTTTTCTTTCTGATCAGGGCATCAATGAGAAAATCCTTTCCATGGATTTCACGAGCTACAAAGCAGAGATTAAAACTGCAGATGCTCAGAATTCGTATAAAGATGGAGTGACAGTGCTTGTTACTGGTTGCTTGACTGGCAAGGATAATCTGCAAAGGAAATTTGCGCAGTCATTTTTTCTCGCACCACAAGACGTTGGCTACTTTGTTTTGAATGACGTGTTCAGGTATCTAGATGATGATGAACCATCAGACAAGTATCCTATTGAGAGCATCAACAATGCTAACCAAGTCTCTCCAGTTCCGGAACCTGGTAACTTTTATTCTAAGCCATATATAATTCAGTTTCTCACTCCAAAGTTATGGGTTTATTTTATGAACTCAGTTTCCTGACACATTTTCTTGTGATTTTCAACTAGTTACACGTCCTGATCCCAAACCTTTGGAATCAGACAGAGTGATACCTGTGGCAGAAGATAACAATGCCAAGGCTAATGCTGTAGCAGTTCGTGAAGTGCAAATAGCTGATGGAAAAGAAAATAAAAAGGAGCCTCAAAACAGCATAGATGAATCAGATTCGTCTTTGGTGAAGGAAGATGCTCCAAAGAAATCTTATGCATCAATTGTAAGTGACACAGAGACGTCGTTTAATGATTGATATCTGAAAGTTCAGTTGATTATTGTTTTTTTACCATTCACTTATGTAGGTGAAAGTCGCCAAAGGTAGTGAAATGCCAACGAAAATTGACATGCCTACAAACACCAGCAAAGCCAGCACAAAAAAAGCTGAGAACGAGCCAGTTGGGTCTTCTGTCCATTCTCCTGCTCCAGAAGGATCAACCCAGGAAAGTGTTGTTAGCCCTGAAACGGGCGAAGCTGATGGAGAAGGTAAAACTTTTCTTGGATTTACTTTAAATTGACTATATTTCGGATTAGAGGCATTGATAATTCTAGCTCTGGTTTACTGTACTCAGTTGTACATTAGCTTGAACAACAACCATCCTATATGAAACAGCTGAGGGCTACTCCATATACATTCGGAACTTGCCCTTCAATACAACCGTTTCACAGCTCGACGCAGAGTTTAAGAAGTTTGGCCCGATCAAGAAAGATGGCATCCAAGTCAGAAACAACAAGGTTTATCTAAATTCTAGCTAATCCTACTCAAACAGATCCTATCTTTTCTTATTTATCTGCCACATTTTTTTTTTGTTTTTTTCTGGTTACTAACCCTATCTGTTACTTCTCTCTCAGCAACAAGGCTACTGCTTCGGTTTTGTTGAATTCCTGTCCCAGAGTTCAATGAATGATGCCATTCAGGTATGTTTTCCTCAGCTATTTCTGTCAAGATTTACCCTGCAATCCCCACCAACCGCACCACACAAATCTCTGAGCTTTCTTCTGATTTTCTCCCCAACTTGGATTATAGATAACAATGGTAAAGCCTGTCCAAGCATAGCTGAGTGAGTCATCGTCATTCGATCTTTGGTATGTCAGTTCTTATGAGAACTGAGAAATATGTTGAATTCTTTGGTATTTCAGGCATCACCCATAAATATTTTAGGCCGCAATGCAGTGATTGAAGCCAAGAGGACTGCAGCAAGAGGTGAGTCCCAACATTCACATTTGGCTGTAACTTCACTAATGGCAATACCTTAGATGGGTATTAACAATTCCAAATCATGGGTATGTTTGCTTTTTGTATAGGCGACGGTGAAAGAGGCGGATACTCTTTTCCGAGGGGAGGATATAGGAGCGACAGCTTCCGAGGTCGAGGGAGCCACAGAGGCGGCCGTGGTTACGGATATGGGAGCTGGGGAAGCGACCCCTGTGGACGAGGTAGAGGCTCCTTCAGAGGAGGGAGAGGAAGAATCCCAAGCGGACCAAGACAGAACGTCGGCTGAAACAAAGTAGGTGTCTTTTTCTCGGTTTGATCGGTAAATTAGGCATTCAGAGCTATCTAACCTTTATCATGTAGATTAGGGTTTTTGTATTTACTTGAAGGGCACGTTATCTTCTTGCTTTTTAGGGCTTGTTTCTCCCTTGCTCTTTGTTTTTGTTGGGTTAGTAGCGATTCGGTCCAAGTGCCAATGTTGGACTTGCACTTCGTAGGTCCAAGATTAATTCAAATCGACCATTATATATCCTTTTTAAATGTCTTAGCAAAATAACATAATTAATTGAATTAAAGCACGAATTGTGAGAATGCGAGAAATGTTATAAAATTTTATGTTTTTTTTTTATAATTAGTTTGGACCGTTAAGTCGAGGATAAACAATGGGAGATGGAAACTTTTGAGATTTTCATTGCCGTCTCATGTTGAAAATGTTGCTTCTTTGGACACTCTTTAGATATTTCATAATTCATTATGCATATTATAAAAGTAGCAAAATTCTATTGGTCAAGTTCTCGGCTTACCATACAAATAAAGAATATATATGGTGATTGGTGAATATATTATTTATATAACGTTCAACTTGTCCACAAACCATATATATATATATATATATATATATATATATATATATGTAATTTAGAATGATATCTTTTTTATTTTCAGAAATCCCCTATCTAATTTCTATCGCTGTTCGATTTCATGGCGATTTTTTTTTGCCCTCTTAGCTGTTGCAGTGCAACCAGAAAAAGACACGTGTGCTCCTTGTCGGATAGGAACACGTGTCGGAGAACGAGATGAATGACGTGTCTGATAGGTAGAAGGAAAAAAAGAAAAAAGAAAAAGTGAAGCTGCAAGTTGGGATTTTTTTGGGGGGGTGTGGGCTCCACCATCGATCTCTTGTCGATCTTTTGCGTGTCCCCCGGAGATTCTCCTCCACCGTAATTTCATACGTATCGTCACGTGCTCTGTTTTCTTTTTTTCTTCCTTTATTTTTTTTTTCAATTTCAATGATTACTTGAGTTCTTAGAATTCAATGAGATTAGTTTAAATAGTTTAGAAAATTAAGTATATAACAAAATAAATTTATGATAAGATTCGAATATATAATAAAAAAATTCGAAACATTTTTTGTTAATTGGTAAAACTAATGTGAATTTTTTTTTTGAGATTTCCTTTTCATTTAAAAAAAAGCTGAACTGTTTACGAAAGTATTGACTCATATAAGATTCATATATCCATAAAATGTTTTTGTAACAACCAACTGGTCATTGAAAAAGTTTAATTATTTTGACAAATAACAGAAAAAAAGGTCGAATTGTTTTCTGAAATAGCGAAAGGAGAAAAATCGACGTAGAACAACCCCCCAGCACGAAACACTATCCCATGACCGCCACGTGTCGCTCTCTCTCTACCCGCGAAATTCCCAAAACCGGAGAGAAAGGAAGGAATCAGAGATAGAGAGACACGTGGCGCGACCTGGATAATGTAACGGCGTTAGATTACAGCGACACGTGGTGTCCTGACAGTGCGACATAACAAGACAACCAGACAATACATGACACGTGTACGGTTTCGAGTAGAGTCTCTTTTTCCTGTTTTTAGTTTTTTTTTTTAAATGTTGACGACCACGTGGGTGCTCTATCCCTGAGCAGAGTCTTCCATGCTTCCACGTGGCGCTTATGCACGTCAAAGGGTATTTTCGGTATTTTGCTTCTCGCAAATAGGCATACAGCTTTGATTGTTTTCTCACTTTTTCTCCTGGTTTGGTCTTTTTCTTCATTCTCTCTCGTTCTTGTGTGATTTGTCCGAGAAAATTTCGGTGAATGTTGAATTCAGGGAGGAAAATTTGCGTAGTAAACTTGAATTTTCAGGGTTTGCATTCTCCTTTCGCTCTCTGCGAACCGAAGAATGGAATCTCTTAGAGATTGATTCTTTCTCGTAAGATTCTTCTTGGGATTTGAATGCTTTTGGCATCCAGAATTTCTTCTCCCTTTGAGTATCTCTAGATTTGTTCGAAAAATTCACACTTTTTTCTCCCGATTTTTTTTTTGCCCTATTCTTACCCAGTTGAAGAAATAATGTCGGAAGCTGAAAACAGAGGAAACGGAGAGACCCGACGGAGAATCTCCGGACAACAAGTCTCCAGTCTCCCGAGAGATCTGTTGCAGAGGTTCATGTCTTCCAAAGACCATTGTTACCCTCCGTACCAGAACCGTTCCCACACGACCAACGGTGTAGAAGATGATGATGATGATGAAGAAGATGTAGAGCTAAGCTTAGGGTTGTCTCTGAACGGCCGATTCGGCGTAGACCCACTTGCCAAGTCGAAGCTCACGCGCTCGTCTTCGATACCGGAATTCATCATCACCAGCAGCGTCAAATCGAAAACCTCGGATTCGGACAGGGAGAGTTCGTCTCCTGCCCATGTGGGTGCGTCTGCGACGATCATGAGGACGTGTTCGTTGCCGACGGAGACGGAGGAAGAGTGGAGGAAGAGGAAGGAGTTGCAGAGCTTGAGGAGATTGGAGGCGAAGAGGAAGAGGTCGGAGAAGCAGAGAACCCAAAGGGGACTTAGGGAAAAGCGTAAATCTGTAGCGGAAGAGAAGGATCTAGAAGATAGAAGAGAAGAAGGTTCTATTGGGTCTTCTGGAAGTGGTGCCTCTTGTCTGTCTGAACTCGACAGCCACCATACTCCTGTTCAAGGTACCTCCTCACATTTGTCCCTCTCTTCCTTGCCATTTTGTTCATCAAAGTTTGGATTTTTGGGCACTCTGTGCTTCCAATGCAAGACGAGCTCCTAACATTAACACAATCTATCTGGATTTCGATTCTCGTCTTTGGTTGTTCTGAATCGTGCAATGATGTGAACATGCCGGATGGTTTGCTGAATTTGGGTATGAGAACGATTCTTGTTCAAGTTTCTAGGGCTAATTATCGGTTCGAGTCCGGTCATTTGGATTGGGTTTTGGTGAAATCTTGTCTGTGTTTGTGTGATGATCTGTGATTCTGGTTCAGGGTTTTGTATGAGCCTGCAACCGCTTAAGATCAAAAGCTCGAATCTTCCTCTTTTTTGATGATTTAGGGTTGTTTCGGCTTTTGTTCGGGGCTTGAAAATTCTAATTAAAGAAATCGAGGTGTTTGCTTGCGTGTGTTTGAAGCAACAAACAAGCTCCCGGACACAATGGCGGCGGCGGCCACCCCACCTCTGCCGGAAAAACCAGACAACTCCGGCGAGAACCGAGCCAAAGAAACTGTCCTCGAGGACATGCCCTTCGTGTCCACGAAAGGCGACGGCCCCAATGGGAAACGCATCGAGGGTTTCCTGTATCGGTACAGGAAGGGCGAAGAGGTGAGGATCGTGTGTGTCTGCCATGGAAGCTTCCTCTCGCCGGCCGAGTTCGTCAAACACGCCGGCGGCGGTGACGTGGCACACCCTTTGAAGCATATAGTCGTCAACCCTTCTCCTCTCATGTGATGTGATGTCTTTTTAGCTGTTACTTGTTCCAAGTATTGTATCCGACATTGATGAGGGATCTCTCGTATCTTCGGGCTTTGAGCTTTATACAGTTTCTTACCGCCTCGATTTCACATTTTGTATTATATCCGACATTATTGAGTTTGGATTTATCTTTGTTTCAGCTTTTAATGAAAGTTGGTTCCTTTATTTTTCGGGTATTCAAATTTCATTAAAAGATGTCTTATTTGGGCCCTGAATCTATTGGGCCTATTGGTGGCCCATTAAGGATCCAAGATACACTTGTAGCTTGTGATGTGGATATCTCTGGTTCGTCGTTACTACTGTTTTTTTTTTTTTTTTTTTTTTTTTTTTTTTTTTGGGTTTGCGGATGAGTTTTTGTAAAATTAAATGGAGGATTTGCTATAGACGCAGGTTTTCAGTAATGTTATTCGGCCCCTTCAACTGTAAGTTTTGTATTTTTTCCTCCCCTAACTTTAGTTTTGTGCACTTTCACCCTTCAAATCCAATCGGGCCATTGAAAGAATTAAAAATTGATATGTCTTTTTCTTTTTCTTTTTTCGTACAAAATCTGATGCAAAGAAACAATTCCGATTTGGGAATTCTATTCTTGAAAATTGGAAAAGCATGATCCGAAATCCAAATGATGTATAATATCGTACAACATTGGCCAATAATATTTCCGATCATTTGAAAGATGTAGTCGATCAAAGTAACTTCTAAATCATAAAAAATAAAAAATAAAAGATTGGCCTTACCAGATTAGAGTTTAAAGATTCTTATTGACCATAGATTTCAATTACTTATCTTTGAATTTGACCAAACACAATTAACTTTGAAAAGAGGACATCAAACTAAAACTAATCTTGTGTGAACGCAAAAAAGATTGAAAAATTTGACACGATTGTGCATGTGAATGAATTTCCAGATAATTTGTATTTTTTTTTTCTCTAATGGAAACGGTTCACTTGTATCACATGGAATGTGAAATGATCCAATAGAAAATGATGGAATGTGAAGGAATTTCCACACATACCTTTTGACATTTATTCAACAAATGAAAAAAAAAAGGCGATTATGTATAAGACGTACCTACTCTCACTATGCTTCCTCCATTATTTCTACAAAAATATAAAACGAATACAAAATGGTCAATGATAATACGGACCGTACCGTACCGTACCCTCTTTTTTTTTTTACGTAATTAATGTGTATGTGTTGTAAGAAAGAGGGCATGGGGGAACGATTTGTGTCCGAGGAGGATGGACGAACTCGAAGCTTAAAGCTCGAAGGTTGTCTCGTCACTTGCCCGTCGGATTTGGCGAGGCTTAAAGTCGACCCGTCTAGAAATTTTTACTATCGGGTAATTAGTTATATGATGAAAAATAGTTTGATTTTTTTTATATCATAAAATTAATATCTTTTTCGTCAATTTTATATCATTCAATTTAAATAATTTACACTATTTGACCCATGACTACTATGGCGAAAATTTTCAATATTTCTAAAATGACTAATGTCACCACATGATCGCGATGGGATATCTGCAACTACAACTAGGGCAACCACCATAAATGCAAAAAAAAAAAAAAACATTATTGGGGGAATCGTGTGTGTGTGTGTATATATATATATATGGAAATTAAATTAGTAAGATGGGCATGAAATAGGAAACACATTAGAAACAACCCAATTTAATTATCACAGTCAACAAGGCGTGTGTATGTGTATGCATGCATGGGGTTGACAATTGAGACAGAATATAAGAAATATTAATAATGGCTTTGAGGTCGAACCATAAATTCAAAATTCGTTTTGCTTTTGAAAATAAAAATTCCAATTTTTCGAAAAAGGTCATCTTTTGATTTGATCAAATAGACTTTTTCAACTGGTTCATCGATGGTGTAAAATTAAATATTATTTAATCTATCCCTAGAAAAACATTTTGAATTTATCACATAGACTTTTCAAATGGCTCATTAATGATGTAAAATTAAATATTCGTTGGACTTAATTTATCCCTAGAAAAACCGATGTTAAAGTAAACGAATTTGGATCTAACCATATTTAAAATTCACCAACAAGATTGTTTATTAAAGATTAACCATGAATTGAAATAATAGCATGGAAGAAATTTAAATACGATTTAGTTGAATTTTTATTTTCCAGTCCGTAATTAGGAATATTAATTGACTTTTAAGTGAATAGTATAAAAAAATTTACATTTCTTCAGTTGAATCTTCTTCCTCCGTTGTAAGGTCACATTCTCAAACACAAGTCAAGTCAATCCAAACACACAAAGCCGAATTTCTGTGCAGAAAACATATTGAGAGATTTTCCCGGAAAATTTCTTGCCCAGAAAATCTGCAAACTTCGGTATAAGTCAGGCACCAGCGATCTTCAAACGGGGCTCTTTATTCTTTCCTCGACTGTCTGTACGTTCTTTTTCTTGCCCATTTTGACCTGAACAATCTCTCTCTCAATTTGTTCATGCCTTGTTCATCGATTTCCCAAAGATTCATCCTTTTGAAACTTTCCTTGGTCGAAAAGTGAAAACCCTCTTCTTCTTTTTTTCCTGTCCGTTCTTAATCTCCATTGTTACAACTTTTGCAATCAGAGCCTTTTTGATGTTCCAAAAAGTTTGTGATTCTTCTACTTTTGTGGGTTTGTTTCGCTGATTTTCGTGTTGCTACGGTTAATCATAAATCTTTATGATTTGTGAGTGTTTGGTTGATTAAGTGAAGCAGAAAACGCATGTCAAGCATTAGTTTACTGAAGATTTGAGAATTAGGGTTAGGGCTAGATTGATTAGGCTGTTGTTGAATTCAAGCATAGAGAACTGATCGTGGAATTGGCGATTCTGTGGAGATGGGAGAGTTTGAGGTTGTGATCTCTGAGGTAGATGGAGAAGACAAGCTGATTGTTGCTGCAAATTATCTTGTCGAGCAACTAGGATCATGTCGGAACCTTAGCAACGATACTAGGAAGGTTTTATCCCATCTCTTATCGAAGCTGTCTCGTGTGGTAGCCATGGATGATACAGATGAGGAAGAAGATGGGATAAGTGAGATTGAGCAGAGGCTTAATGTTCTTGCTGAGAAGATTATGAGTAGGCAGGCCGATGAATCGATGATATGGGACTCGGGTTCTGATGAGGGTAACGAATATCTCGATGCAGTGAACGAGTTGAGAGTTCTGATCGAAAGGCTGGATAGTTTTCCGAGTTTAGGCAAGGCTGGAGCCGAGGAGATGTTGCTGAGAAAAGCTCATGATGCTCTTCAGACAGCGATGACAAGGCTCGAGGACGAGTTCTTGAATATGCTTGTTGAGAATCGGCTGCCCTTTGAGCCCGAACACATGTCTTTCCGGTCGGAAGAAGGATCTGTGGCTTCAAGTGAGGATTTGCTTCTTGGAGGAGGTATCAGCAGTAGGAGAAACTCGGGGGAAGCTGTGATTGATTTGGTTAACCCTTACATCATTCCCGATCTCAATAAAATCGCAAACGCGATGATCTCTGCGGGATATGGCCGGGAGTGTATCCAGACGTATACCATCGTTAGGAAAGAGGCGGTGGATGAGTTCCTCTACAATCACGAGATCGAGAAGATGAGCATCGAGGATGTGCTGAAGATGGATTGGTCGATCTTGAACTTGAATATCAAGAAATGGGTTCATGTTATGAGAAATTTTGTCCGGATACATCTCGTTAGCGAGAAGTGGCTGGGAAATCAGGTGTTCGGGGACCAAGTCCAGACCGGTTTAACATGTTTTCTCGAAGCGGTAAAGTCACCGACGATGCAACTGCTCAATTTCGGTGAAGCTGTGTCCCTCGTTCCCCGACAACCCGAGAAATTGCTCAGGATTCTCGAAATGTACGAGCTGATGTCTGAGCTTCTCCCCGATATCGATGCTTTGTTCTCAGATGATACCGGTTCAGGCGTTGGAACAGAGTACCAGCAGGTGATGACGGGACTCGGGTCTTGCGCAAGATCCACATTTCTCGAGTTCAAGAACGCGATCGCCACCGACGTTTCGTCGAATCCTGTCCCGGGAGGTGGGGTTCACCTCCTGACAAACTACGTAATGAACTACCTCATGGCCCTCACCGATTTCGGTGAGACCCTCGACTCGCTGCTCAGAGAACACGACGAGGCAGCGAATCTGTCGACGACAACGCCACCATCCCCAGATATCGGTCCGGCAATCGAGGAAGAGGAGACAGGTCAAAAATCTCCGTCGTCGGGGCAGTTCCTGGTAATGACCAGACACTTCTACTCAATCACAACGGTTCTTGAATCAAACCTGCAGGAGAAATCGAGATTATACAGAGACGTGGCCCTGCAACATATATTCCTAATGAACAACGTCCATTACATGACACGGAAAGTGATGAACTCCGAGCTGAGGAACATCTTCGGGAGCAAATGGATAAGAGCCCACACGTGGAAGTTCCGGCAGCAGGCCAAGGAGTACGAGAGGGCAACCTGGTGCAGTGTCCTGGATCTGCTGAAGGGGGAAGGGGGGAGAGGGTTGGGGTTAGGGGCGAGGGAGAGGTTTCAGAGCTTCAACGGAGCGTTTGAGGAGGTGTACAAGGTTCAGACAGGGTGGGTGATAGCAGGGGAAGGGCTCAGAGAGGATCTTAGGACATCAGTTTCGCAATGGGTGATCCAAGCTTACTGGACGTTTTACAGCAGACACAAGAACAATGTCAGTGAGAAGTACGTGAAGTACAATCCTGATGAACTTCAGTCCCTCTTGCTGGATCTCTTCTCCGGCTCTCCCAAGTCCTTGTCCACTTCCTATCGCAGGTCTTCCTTGCATTAATCTTTGATTATATATATATATATATATATATATATATATATATATATATATATATATATATATATATATATATCTCATATTTATTCACGTTTTACAGCAGACACAAGAACAATGTCAGTGAGAAGTACGTGAAGTACAATCCTGATGAACTTCAGTCCCTCTTGCTGGATCTCTTCTCCGGCTCTCCCAAGTCCTTGTCCACTTCCTATCGCAGGTCTTCCTTGCATTAATCTTTGATTATATATATATATATATATATATGTATATATATATATATATATATATATATATATTTATAACTTAAATTTAATCTTTGATTGTATTCCACTGGAGATATATATATATATAATCTACTAATGTTCGGTTAATGTGTAAGCTAAAGATACCATGTTTTGGAAAATATTTTTTCAATAATAAGTTTTGTCTTGTTTTTGAGTAAATATTTATATTTATTACCAATACGGTCCAAATTTAATATTCACGTAAAAACGCACTACAGGAATGGACCTTGACCACTCCATTCAGCTTGGTCTGGTCAACGGCGAATACTTTT
Organism: Tarenaya hassleriana; assembly: GCF_000463585.1. NCBI lineage: Eukaryota > Viridiplantae > Streptophyta > Magnoliopsida > Brassicales > Cleomaceae > Tarenaya > Tarenaya hassleriana. The sequence goes on along the minus strand of NW_010961290.1, from coordinate 1,937,442 downwards.
CCTTTTTTTAAAAAAAATTATATATTTAATTTAATTACGCATGCCACGTGGCCATGACTCGGTTTTCATAAATAAATAAAAGATCTCGAACTATTGAGAATGGGCTTTTACATCTATAGCATCTAAATTGGGCCTAGGTCGTCGTGAAAGCCCACTTGAAAGCCCATAGTGTAAACTTCCTTTCGCACACAAAACACGTGACGTAAATCGTTCACGTCAGTTCGTACCAAATGCATGCAACGGTAAGAAATAAGAAACCGCAATTAATCCGAAGACCATCCAATCTTTCTAAACGAAATCAAATTTTTTATCAAATTTAAAATTGGTCTATGTGAAAAAAGCCATGAAATTTAAACGAGGTTAAAGATTAAAAAAGATAAAAAAAAAAACACATAATACGAATCATCTAAAGCATACAAATGTTTGATCCCAAAATTTACAAAAATTGAAATGAAAATATATGAAATTAAAAGAAGAGAAAATGAAAAATATAAAACAGCAAAGAAGGCACATGGTAGGGTTGCAACATGGGGGGACTAACAAGTCACAATCATCAATTAACATAAAATTACACACACATCTTATCAAAAAAAAAAAAAAAATTACACACACACACACATATGTATATATATGTATGCATACACACACACACACACACATATGTATATATATATATATATACTGGACAAAAGATACGGCACACACACACTCCTTTACAGTTCACTTAGATATTATCTCTTCCTCACTTGCTTTTTATGCCCCCTTTTGCTACTTTAGGTTTTACTTCTTTGGAATTCTTTTGTTTTTTTCATTTCACATGATTATTAAAAAAGAGAGTGTAAAATTTCCCATTTTATAATGTCTGACGATATGTTCTTTATATTAAAATCCCCCTTTTTTGTCATTTAAGGAAATATTATTATAATTATTAATACGTGTATACATTATTAAATTTAAAGACAGAAAGTATCCTTTGTTTTAGCTAAGATCACCGTAACCAGTGGCGGATCTATTTGATGAGGAGTGGGGGCACAGGCCCCCATTCAAATTAAAAAATAATAAAATTTGTGTATAAATTTTGTAAAAATACTAAAAAAAACTGTCCAATGCCCCCATTAAAATTACATTTGGTTTTATAAAATTATATGTATAAAATTCATGCCCCCACTTATATTTTTTTCTACATCCGCCACTGACCGTAACTCGGGAAATTAAAAAAAAAAGCAATGGATAGGCTAATAATTATCAATTAACGAATGTTTTGATGTTATTGTTGCATCGGATTCGTCGTCCTAATTAAACCAATGAGACCGAACCCTAAACGGCGTCGTTCCTTGCATTCTATGGCTACGAATATGATTATACGACATGCACAAAATCAATGTAAGATATGAGATAGCGACAGTTACTATCTGACAAAATAATAAACGCACGTTAAACTGTGGTATTAAAAATAATAATAATTCACAAAAAAAAAAAGTTTTTACATACATACATACACAGATACATGTTCCTTGCATTTTATAATAATAAAACCTAATCAACAAGATATATGTTCATCGAAGTGGCCTTTCCTAATTCAAAGTTTTTACATACGGTAAGATTGAAACAAAATATTTACTAGTAATTTAAAAAACTAACAATAATAAATGCATCTATCTGGCCGGATAAAAGAATTTACTGTTTTTACACTACTTACATATATAGCTCAACATTCATAATGATCCAACGGATGATTGTATTCATTAAAGAGAATCGGTTCAAAAATACATCATGTGAAATGACATAAACGTAGAAAAATAATAACATAAATATATATATATATATATATATATATAGACACTATAAAACCACATTATCGTGGTTATCATCATCGTCACCGGAAGACCCATAGATCTCCACCAACTTCTGCAGCAACAAGACTTGGCTCCTCAACCTTATTATATAATCCGCCGTCTCCCGGAACAGCTCCTCCGTCGCTCCTCCGCCGTCGATGACGTCATCCCGGCGATGGTCCTCAGCCGTCGCCGGAGTCGGGAGAAGGCTCTTCAGCGCCCGGAGCTTCTCCGACAGCCTCTCTCCGCCGCCACGGCAGCACGCGCCGACACTCCTCGCACGTGACGCACGTGC
>NW_010961290.1:1895642-1935268 GCF_000463585.1 Tarenaya hassleriana | reverse complement strand
TGCTCTTCCGAACTCATTCCTCCTCCTCCTCCTCGAGGGTTTCGGTTTACGAGTCTTTAAGGTTCTCATCAGGGGAGAGAGAGAGAGAGAGAAGCCAGGCAGAGACGACGGGGTTTTAATGGTATATGTAAGGCTAGTGATATGGAAAGGGTCTTAGAGTTTTGGTTTTATTACGAGAGTGCCACTGATGGCAATTTTGTGTGGTTTGTCGTATGGTATTCCGTGGGTCTCTCTGTCTGGCCTTTTGGCCGGGGAAATAAACAAGGCACCGGAGATAAATCTCACTGTCGATCCATCCGTCACGCATTCGTTGGCAAATATCTGCAAGGGGCATTTATGGAAACATAAAACAATAACTGCCCTTTTCTCTTTGCACATTTCCCAAATATATATATATATATATGTGTATTGAATTTTGTTTGGGATCCTTTTAGGTATTAATCAATCATATGTACACAGTCTCTATAGATTATTAAAAAAAACACCTTTGTTTTCAGAGTGTACGGAGGGGAATGGCGAGACCGTAAATAAGCGGAAAAGTGAGACCCAATCTGGAAAATTTAAATAAAAGGAAGAAAAAGGAGGGAGTGCGCATTTTGGCAGTGAAAAAGCAGAGAGCCTCCTGACTGACCCTCTCTCCCTGTGAACACCCACATGCCAAGTTCCATCTCCCTCCATTTACTATTTTGCCCCTCGTTTTGTCTTTCACAGTCACACACGTCTCTATCCCAAATCACACTTGCCCCGATCTTGGATTTAGTAACACTCTCTTCGTAAAAATCAGTCCTCTTCGTTTGAATTAATTTGTATAAAACATATATTAATTTCGCGAGATTTTAATACAACCAAGCTAATATTAATTTCACGACATTGAACGTGTCAATCATTAGGTCAGACTCATAAAGCAATATTTATTTTTGGAGGATAATTTTTTTTTTTAAAAAAAAAGAGATGAAGGGGCAAGTTAATAATTTAAGTGCGGAGAGAAATAACGTGGGAGGGGATAGAGAGAGAGAGAGGTGTAATAAAGGGTTGTGTGGCCTCCGTAGAGGGTGCATGTGAAGGTGATATGGGCCACCAAATCCTTCTTTGTAGTTGTCGTCGTAGGGACCTTTTATATATAATTATATATGTATACGCCCTCAATCTAATTTTAAAATTCATATATTGGGAAAACAAGATTCATAAGATTAGCCCTTTTTTTTATATAGTTTAGATCTATGAGTTACCTGGCTTACTAGTCACATAAAAATTTAAATATATATGTCATTGGTTTATATACCAAGGTCTACATATTTCTAAACACTATTTTTTTTTAGTGCTTGCTATTTGTTTAGACCGGATTTGATTTATAGAAGAAAAAAAACTAGATGTAATCGGAAGGTGAATTAATGTTGAGTTCAAAAGGGGAGATAAGAGAAGGGGCATGTGAAGGCACATGGACAGAGACGCACAATGAAATGTTCTGCACATTCCCTGCATGCTCTTCCTCCTACGCATGCTTCTCTCTCTCTCACTCTCTCTACCGTATTTTTTTTTAAAATTATTACTATTACAAAATATTTCCATTTTCTTAAATCATAATATATATATATATATATAAGTAATTACAAAAGGGTTCTTTTTAAAAAAATAAAATAAACGGGTTTGCTTTCAATGCTCTAATTGTTTTTTTTTTGTTGAAATGTAATTGTTATATTACTACCAAAAAATAACCCAAAAGTTTACATAAGTTTCACATGTACAAAAGATTTCAAAAGGCAGTGATTCCTAATGCTCTAATTGTTATTCACGTCATGTGTGGCATTTTGTCCACGTGATTCTTTCATTTTTTTTAGTACTCCACGTGATTCTTTCTTTGATTCGACTTTCAAAATATTTTATTATTATTATTATTATTATTATTATTATTAATATGGCGATTATTCTGCAAACCTTTTGTTGCAAAATATACGGAACGTACGTGGTTTTTGTTTTTGTGCGTGGATTGGATCATATATAGGGTTTAGGTGAAGGTATACAAGACTGATGGGCTGTAATTAATCATGAAGAATGTTTCATTCATAACTTTTTTTTCAAACGCCATATGTGTAGGATGTGTATGTGTAGAGAATATAGATTGGAAAACTTACGAAATTAAATGCCCATTAGCTGATATATCAAGATACATTATTAAATAGATATATAATCACACATTCATGTTCACACCCACACCCACACCCACACCCATAATTAATAGATGCATACACACATATAAACATACATGTATATGTATATCAAGTTTTTGGCATTTGTGAGTGTGGGAGTGAGGGACAATATGATGGGTGAAGGTCCAACACAATGTTTTAACGCAACACATTACAACGGAATAGATGTTGACCACACATCTTTTCATTCCTTTTGCGCTCTCTCTCTCTCTCTCTCTCTCTCTCTACAAAAAAAATAATAATAATAACCCACCAAACCAAATCCTCCTCTCTTAAATATTCTTCTCTATTTGGTAGTCTATACTATCATGCTGTCTGCATGTCACATGCATATATATATGATTCCAGCCACATATTTGTACATATATACTTATGTTACATGTCACATGTCACATGTCACATGTCACGTCCTTTTAACAATTGTTATGCGTAGGATCTTTATTTGCCCAACCAAAATCTCATCATCATGATCATGATCGTGTTCATATTAGTTGTCTCCATGTTTTGCCGAATAATTAGTCGAACGAGATTTCGTATGTTAAACATTGGTTTTAACTTTCTAAATGGCGGTGGTCTTTTTTTTTCTTCTTCTTTATTTCAACATACACCCATATTGAACACTTTTCAAATATCTTGATTTGTAATTAGCATGTCTATATGTAACTAAAATGAAATTAACAAATACACTCGGATCAAAGCAACAGGACCAACCAAATGCAAAAGTTCATACTTTTTCGTATATATATGTCCATGTGATGTTTTTTTTTTCCCTCTATACTTTCACTTTATTCCCTTTTTTTTAGGGCATTGTGATTTTGGGTGGGTGGCCAAATAGGGAGCCCTGCCCCTGTAACATGCCTTGTCTCGCATGCTACACTATTTTTGTCATCTTTCCACTATTATTATTATTATTATTATTATTATTATTATTATTATTATTAGAGCGGGCCGTGTAAATTTGGGCTTGCACAGTAGAGTTGTAGTCTAGGCCCAGTTATAAGTTTGTGGGCCAGGACCCATTGAACGAGTTTCTCTTCGCTCCACGCCGCCGTTAGCCTTGAAGTCTTCGATGGGTTTCTACCAAATTTCTTCCATTTCCGATCAAACCTTTTCGTTTGTGGGCTTCGAATTGAACGCAGGTTTCTGAGCCTCGTTTTTTTTTTATAGGAGGTTAGTTTCGGAGATTTTGGAATTCATGTTGATAGGTTCTCTTGGCGATGATCGTTTGGGCTTTCTCTATGATTTGGTGTTTTTTTCCCCCTTGGATCTTGTTTGTGTTCATTTTTTCTCTGGGTTTTGGTTGTTGCTGATGAGTTTCCAATTGAATGTTAGGGTATTCCGAGAAAAAGGGGAATCGATTTGGCCGATTTTCTAATTATTCCGGCGAATTGAAATTTTCAGGTGTATTGATTTGCAATTTCATCTGAAATATCCATCCAGATAGCTCAGATCGATCTCACTCCTCTTTCGTCTTGCAGAATTAAGCCTTCACATTTGAGATTCGAGTAGACGAGTTTTGATTGTTCGTTTGTGCGAACTCCGGTAGTTGTTTGCAAAATTACAAGATGATTGTGCCTGCTGACTGCTTCACTATTTCGCTGTGTATCTCTGCCACTCCGTTCACAGCATGACCAACCACAACACACAGATTGGCCATACGAACCATCTTCGGTGGTTCTACTACTGGTTCTGTGATAACCTCCTCTTCCTCATCAGCGGCTTCTGCCTCTTCCTTTTCCACCACGGCTTCAGTTTCTTCTTCTGATTCCACAGACTCATCAGTCGTGTCTTCGGCTGCAGTAACTGAAGGTTTCTTTGGCTTCACAATAACATCTGCAAATGCAGCAGGCAACTCCACATTTTCTAAGATCCTCATTTCCTTTAGTTTTTTATCCAGTAAGCCAGGATCTTCAGTGCCATACTCTATAACAATTGTCCGAACTAGCTGCAACACATGCAAGAAAAAACGTTAGGACAAGACATCTAGAGAAAACAAGAGACATTTTGTTGTTGGTTTGAGTGGGACCTCCTCATCGATCATTTCTATAATCTCCACATGTCGTGGCAACAGCTTCTGCATGAGTTCTAAACTCCACTTCTCCAGTGCCTCAGGCAAGACTGTGTGGTTCGTGTATGCCACAGTCCTATAAACATTAGTAATTAATCAAAAAATGATTTGCTGAAAACGAACCTAATAATGCATACCTATTTTTAAAGTACCTTTGAGTGATTGCTGAACCAGACTGTTGGTGTATTTGTGTTTTTGGGAAGGAAGGATTCTGATAAGGTTGCTCGGATAATCAACCGATCTGTTTTTGATTGTATAGACCGCTTGCCTTTGAGTATCTTGACTTCTCTCCTTGCCACCCCTTCATCTCTGGTATCCGAGCATGGATCTCGTTGCCTTTCATGGACGTTGAGGATATCAATGTCGGGTCCATCGACGTATTCGGGATTCAGCTGGATTTCTGTGATGTTGCCAACACGAAGGAAGAGGCATTGTGGCTTCTAGGCATGCTTGATTGGAAATGAAAGGAATCAGATATCTATACCAGGTCTGAAGCTTGTGTATATGATTATGCATAGGAGTACAGGCGCAATCTGCCTGTGCATTTTGCCTCGTTTTTCGTCTGAATGTTGCCCGTTAAGCTGTTTCACAGAGATTTATTTCACATTATTCTTCTCTGATATCATATGTGCTTCGTCATGATCTTTCTGATTTGCGTTCGTGATTTACTCCATTGCCTCATTTCGCAGATTGCTTCGGTCGGAATGCAAACTCGTAGGCTATATGCAGGGCCAAGAGCATTAGGTATTATTATTCAGAACATGTCTACTTTCGATCTTTTATTTATCATCTTTGCATCATTTGGTTCTTATTCATATCCTTTCATACAAAACCTAGAAACAAAAAAACCCGAATCCCCTAGAAGTTCCACTTCCCGTCAAAGTTCTGTCCGAACCCCCAGTTTGAGGGCGCCACATCTAAGAAATCTATCGTCTTCCCATCGCTGGTCGTAACCCTAAACGACAGGCTCTCTCCGACCAGCACAACCCCAGTCGTCCAATGTTGTCCCCAATCCTTTTTCATTGTTATCCAGTTGGTCTTACTCCCCTTGACCTGCATGTACTTCACATCTCCTGCACCGGCTACGTTGAACGGCAAGACGGTGAGGAAGTTCGGGTTGCCGGTGATCTCGAACCTGACGCCTCCGGTTTTGACACAGGGAATGCGGCGGTACTTGACCGGGACAACACCGGCCTTGTACTGGGCGATCTTGAGGAACATAGGTTCGGAAAGGTCGAAGTGGCGCTGAGGAGGGTTGCACCAGATGTCGACGGTCTTGGTGTAGTCGGGTGGGCAGAAGTTAGTGGCCGTAACCTTGATCGAGCCGGGCAAGCACCATTTTGGGTCGTTGACGCACATGATCTCGAAGCAGGCTCCACATGCGTAGCCGTCGTTGAAGAGGGCTGTGCTCAGTGCCGTGGTGGCTAAGCCATAGCCTTGCTTGTTCAGGTCGCCATACCCGCAAGCTCCCTCTGCAACGACGATGTGTGTAAGGCCAGGTATTTAAAAAAAATTGTAATAATTTTTTATTATATATATCAAATATATATATATATATATATATATCAACTTATTTTTTTTGTAGGATACTCTGATTTTTGGTTCATCAATGTTGTTTGTTTGATAGTGTCATGTAATTGTTTGTTGCTATTATTAATGAATATTAATTTTTGTTTAGTTGGATGTTAAACACGTTCTATAACATGTTAAACAAAAAACTTACGTTGAGTGCCACCACCTTTGACGTCGCCGTAAAATGTCGCACGTGCGTCATACCATACGGTGTCGAGTCCAACTGCGTGACCCTTAGGCACTGTCCATATGGCCATCACCATCATCATCATCATCAGTGAAGCTTCCTTATATATCATATTCTTGAGAAAATCCATGATTACACTTTTTTTTATACTGTTTTTATTTTTGTGTGATTTTTTTTATTATAGTTTTTTAAAGTTTGATTGGTGTTGAAATAGATGGGAATGTCGGTATTTATAGGCGGAGGAATTAGAAAGATTATGGTAAGTATGGAAGTATTATGGCGTATATTTTAAATGTATAATGTATACATTTTTATTAGCAATGTAATAAGTTGGTTTTGGACCTTCGAATGGCAACATCATAAATCGAATGCCAAATATTGCCAATGTGCCTGTCTTTATGTGATGTTAAAAATAGAAAAATGGTACTTGCCGCAATTATAAGAAATAAATGTACAGAAACTACTAAACAAGTTTAAATCCGAAATTAAAACAATTTTTTTAAAAAAAGAAACAAAAAAAGTTTAAACCCAAACCCCGACCTTTATTCGAGTGCTGTTCTTATAAAATGGAAACCGACTTCTCCTCTTTCTACACCGGACTTGGATATTTTGGATTTTAATTTGATTAGTTTCGAGTTTAAATTTTTTATTTTCAAAAAATATAATTAATCAATTTTTATATCAAAATTTTGATTTCTAATCCATTTTTATTTAAAATATCAATTTTAAAATATGAAAAGTCTCGATTATTTATTTATTTATTTATTTTGGTAAAAAGAGTCTCGTTTATTGATATAGAAAAGACAACAATAATGCCTGAAAAAAAAAACAGAAATTCATCTAATTGGAGAAAAAAAAAGAAAAAAAAAACAAATCAGAAGTTCCGGCTGCCGTCAAAACTCTGTCCGAATTGCCAGTTCGAGGGAACTACGTCACCGAACTCAATCGACTTCCCGTCACTCGTCTGAACCCTAAACGACAACCCCTGTCCGGCCAGCCTCTCTCCGGTCTGCCAATTCTGTCCCCAGTTCCTACTCATCTGTACCCAATTACCGTTTTGCCCTTTCACCTGCACGCCGGTGACGTCACCCGCCCCTCCGACGTTGTACAGCAAGACCAGGATCCAGTACGGATTGCCCTTCATCTCAAACCTGACGCCGCCCCTCTTCTGGCACAGAATCCGCCGGTACTTGACCGGGACTATACCGGCTTTGTATTCGGCGATCTTCAGGAACATGGGCATGGACAGGTCGAAGTGCTTGTTCGGTGGGTTGCACCAGTGGTACTGGACCGGCGGGTCGTAGTTGGGCGGGCAGAAGTTGGTGGCGGTGATCTTGATCGTGCCGGCGTTGCGTTTGCACCACTGCGGCGAGTTGACGCACATGATCTCGAAACACGCACCGCAGGTCAAGCCGTTGTTGAACAGCGCCGTGCTTAGGGCCGCCGTCTCGAAGCCGTAGCCTTGTTTGAATAGATCTCCGTATCCACATGCTCCTTCTGTCCAATTTTGATTATAATGAAGAAAAAATAATTTGAAAGTTATGGAGATTTTATGTAATTTTACGGTTTATATATTAGCATATTAAGTTATTCAAAATTTTGAGAAATGATCATTATAAAATGGTTTGCTTTGGATTTAATTTATCTATTTATTATTATATTAGGATAAGATTTAAAATTCTAATTAGAGAAAAATGCATTGTACTATTTAAAATCATTAGATTATTAATAATACACGAGATTTTGTTATGCAAATTAATTTTGACAAAAACATTTTGTTTAAATACTAAACAAGGGCTTTGCATATGAATAATTATATCGTCATTGGATGAAACTGATTCTCTATTTGTATAAAAACGTTTTTAAAAAGTGAGAAAATAAAATAAAAAATTAAAAGAAGACTAACGCATGGTTTCTCCGCCGGCCATGTCGCCGTAAAAGGTCGCATGAGCATCGTACCACGCCGTATCGATCGCCTCCGTACGGCCCCCGACAAGTACTAGAATCCCCAGCATCAACACTAGTCCCATTGGCCGACCCATTTTTTTTTAATTAAATATTTTTCTTCTCCAATTAAACATAAAAACTAATATGAAAAGGTTGATGTTTATATAGACGGAGAACATGAAGAGGCAATAAGATGTTATGGATTCTTTATTTGTAGTCCAATCAAATGTGAGATGCTGCACGATTTTGTGCATAATTTGCTTTCCAAATGTATGGAAATTTAAGATTCTATTTTTTTTTTGTTATTTATGATAATTAAATATTAATTAGAATTCGCAATCCTATGATTTTAATTTTGTTTCCTGAAGTTGTAAGATTTTTTTTAGGGAATGATTGTGATTAATCTGGAAAATTATTGCATGGATTGAGGTTATTAAACCAGATTTTCGTTTCTTATTCGAAACTCGTAGTTTTATTGCTATATTTATTAATATTATTCAAACAAGAAAAAAAGGAACAGTTATTTTTGCAGAAGGAAATCATCAAATCAAAATGACGCCGTTTTATTTTGTAGTTCCAATTGAGTCGAGTTGGGCCGAATGGGCCTTCGGGCGTAAATTCAACAGAATCGATCCGATTGAGTTGGGCCTAATGGGCCTTCGGAGGAATTTGGGTCATGAGTATTGCTGTGATTAATCTTAGAAAGCTTTGCAATGATCATTTTAGATGATAGAACACACGTTCCTTTATTTAATTAATTTATTTTTTATTTTACTCTCGAAATCATCATAACATGCCATCATGATTGGGGAGTTTTCAACTTTATTTCAATGGATTTGGCTCAATTATTTCCATTTACCTTGGAATGCACTCAAGAGAGAGAGAGGATTTCCTCATTCCTTAAGCAAAATCACATACTTGGGTTTGAAGTTTCCAAAACACAAACATTATGTTTTGTTTCTTTCTAATCACCCAATATCTTTGTCGTTTCCCTAATTAAAAATATCTTTCGATTTTCAAGAATCTCACCGTCTCTAAAAAATAAAATAAAATCGACAGTGCATTAAAAATCTATCTCTCGACACACTGTTAATGCGGGGACCAACCAGTTACCTCTTTTTTTTGTTGGATAGTTTTCGAATCTATTTGAAACGAGTTCCTTTCAACGAGAAAGCGACATAACAACACAAGCTCTTAAATATTTTTCAGTTTTTTATCCCGTCTTAAATTTAATAAAACCCACATGAATTAAAATATTGCAAATGTTTTTAAATATTGGGAAATAGTGTAATTTACTGTCGATTATGTCTTATTTCTTATTGACAAAAAAGGATTTAATTTTGTAAATCGGTGCAATAATCGTTTCGAGGGTGGGGGGTCAAACGTTCGTTGGTTCGGAGTGAGTTCGTCGTGCACGACAGTGGAGATTTACGACGCAAAGCGCGTGGCCTTTACGCTCTCAAGGGTAGTATCGTCATTTTATATGTTCCACAACCGAAACCGGAAGTTTTCTCTGGTCGGTGAGAGGGGTGAAATCGGAAACCCGCCTCCTATAAATTCTACTCACCTCTTCTGTCCTTCCCATTTCACTGCCTCGCATCTCTCTGAAACTCTCTCTGCCCATCTCCTCTCCACGCTCCTGTTTCTCTCCTTTGTTGTCTTCTCCCTAAATCTTCGGAGGTAACGCTGATTCCTCTCTCTTTTGTCGGATTATGGACTTTTCTCGCGAAATTTCCCGTCAATTGTACTTGATTCTCTGCTGATTCCGCTCTGAATCGTTGGTCGGTGTGGCTAGGTCTTAGATCGATGCTTCTTAGTTGATAATTTAGCGTGGGATGTTTGAATGCAATGGATCATTGTCCGTTTTTGCTCGTTTAATGATGATCTGTTGTTTGTAGTTGGAAATTTCGCAGATTTGTAAAGCGGGCTAGATTTGTGATTGGATCCGAATGAAACAATGATGGATGCTCTTTTTATCGAATGGATTTGGGTTTACTTACCGTTTGAGTCTGGATCTATGTCTATTTTTATGCTGGTTCATGAGTGATCTGTTTGATTGCATGGGTTACCGTCAAGCGTTAGGTGTCGGCGTTAGCAAGTGTGTTTCAGATCTGAGCGATTTACGAGTTTTCCGCTTAAAGACAAGATCTTAGAATGTCGGTCGGGTTTCTGTTGCGCTGGTTGACTTGTTCCTTATGACGACATTTCTTTCCTTAGATTTGAAGCGAGTTCTGGGAATTTTACAACTTAGCATTTGGAAGTTATTTTCTGTTGGCTGAATGTTACAGTAGAGTTCTTAGGTTAAGGAATTTGTCTTTGGTGGTCTGATTATGAGCTCATTTTTTTTTCTGGCTTGGTTCATGCTGCAGACAGCGAAAATGGTGAAGATCTGTTGCATTGGAGCAGGGTATGTCGGTGGGCCGACCATGGCGGTCATTGCATTGAAATGTCCAGACATCGAAGTGGCGGTCGTGGATATCTCTGTACCCCGTATCAATGCGTGGAACAGCGACCAGCTTCCCATATACGAGCCAGGTCTTGATGACGTTGTCAAGCAGTGTCGTGGGAGGAACCTTTTCTTCAGCACTGACGTTGAGAAACACGTGAGGGAAGCCGACATTGTCTTCGTCTCTGTCAACACCCCGACCAAGACGAGGGGTCTTGGTGCTGGCAAAGCTGCGGACCTCACGTACTGGGAGAGCGCTGCCCGCATGATCGCTGATGTGTCTGAATCTGACAAGATTGTGGTCGAGAAGTCGACAGTCCCTGTCAAAACGGCTGAAGCCATTGAGAAGATCCTGACCCACAACAGCAAAGGCATCAAATTCCAGATTCTGTCGAACCCCGAGTTTCTCGCGGAAGGAACCGCAATCCAGGACCTTTTCAAACCGGATCGTGTCCTCATCGGAGGTCGGGAAACTCCGGAAGGGCTGAAAGCCGTCCAAGCTTTGAAGGCTGTCTACGCTCACTGGGTCCCCGCCTCTGATCTTCCAGGTATGTCCAGACATCGAAGTGGCGGTCGTGGATATCTCTGTACCCCGTATCAATGCGTGGAACAGCGACCAGCTTCCCATATACGAGCCAGGTCTTGATGACGTTGTCAAGCAGTGTCGTGGGAGGAACCTTTTCTTCAGCACTGACGTTGAGAAACACGTGAGGGAAGCCGACATTGTCTTCGTCTCTGTCAACACCCCGACCAAGACGAGGGGTCTTGGTGCTGGCAAAGCTGCGGACCTCACGTACTGGGAGAGCGCTGCCCGCATGATCGCTGATGTGTCTGAATCTGACTTGATGACGTTGTCAAGCAGTGTCGTGGGAGGAACCTTTTCTTCAGCACTGACGTTGAGAAACACGTGAGGGAAGCCGACATTGTCTTCGTCTCTGTCAACACCCCGACCAAGACGAGGGGTCTTGGTGCTGGCAAAGCTGCGGACCTCACGTACTGGGAGAGCGCTGCCCGCATGATCGCTGATGTGTCTGAATCTGACAAGATTGTGGTCGAGAAGTCGACAGTCCCTGTCAAAACGGCTGAAGCCATTGAGAAGATCCTGACCCACAACAGCAAAGGCATCAAATTCCAGATTCTGTCGAACCCCGAGTTTCTCGCGGAAGGAACCGCAATCCAGGACCTTTTCAAACCGGATCGTGTCCTCATCGGAGGTCGGGAAACTCCGGAAGGGCTGAAAGCCGTCCAAGCTTTGAAGGCTGTCTACGCTCACTGGGTCCCCGAAGACTGTATCCTCACCACAAACCTGTGGTCGGCCGAGGTTTCCAAGCTGGCGGCTAACGCCTTCTTGGCCCAGAGGATTTCATCGGTCAACGCCATGTCGGCACTATGCGAGGCCACTGGTGCCGATGTCACCGAAGTGTCTTACGCGGTCGGTAAGGACTCGAGGATCGGTCCCAAATTCTTGAACGCCAGTGTCGGGTTTGGAGGTTCGTGCTTCCAGAAGGACATTCTGAACCTGGTCTACATCTGCGAGTGCAACGGGCTGCCCGAGGTAGCGGAATACTGGAAACAAGTCATCAAGATCAACGATTACCAGAAGAGCAGGTTCGTGAACAGGGTGGTCTCGTCCATGTTCAACACGGTCTCCAACAAGAAGATCGCGGTCCTAGGGTTCGCCTTCAAGAAAGACACGGGCGACACCCGAGAGACCCCGGCCATCGACGTGTGCAAGGGTCTGTTGGGAGATAAAGCGCGTCTGAGCATATACGACCCGCAGGTGACGGAGGACCAGATCCAGAGGGACCTGACCATGAACAAGTTCGACTGGGACCACCCGCTCCACTTGCAGCCGATGAGCCCAACCACTGTGAAACAAGTGGCCGTCACCTGGGACGCGTACGAGGCCACCAAGGACGCGCATGGCGTGTGCATCTTGACAGAGTGGGACGAGTTCAAGACGCTCGACTACCAGAGGATCTTCGACAATATGCAGAAACCGGCGTTCGTGTTCGACGGAAGGAACGTGGTGAACGCGGACAAGCTGAGAGAGATCGGCTTCATCGTTTACTCCATCGGCAAGCCATTGGATGCATGGCTCAAGGACATGCCTGCTGTGGCCTAAGGATCCATGGCGGTGGATCTTCAGAATTTGAAGAAAGGGTGAGGACGAGGATTTTTTTTTTATATATCTTTTTCTGCTTTTTTTTTTTTACATGTTCGTATAAGATTTTTATTACCCATTACGATATTTCGAGACCTTGTGTTTACATTTTTTTTAATTACAATGTGGTGCAATAATCTTTCTTATGTTATGTTTGTGATCATGGCTGTGTGTTTTGTCCGTGAAAGAACTAAATAAAAAGAATTCAGATCCTCTTTTTCTAGTCGCAAAAAAAAAAAAAGATTTAAAAATGTTCCAATACATTTAAAAAATATTTTTTGAAAGTGGTATTTAAATAAAACAATATGAACGCATCAATAACCGGAGCTCGGTATTTGGTACGAATTCAATGATCTGGTGGCCTATATGGTATTGGTATATGATTGTATTTTATGACATTTGACGATTGGGTTAATGCTCGAATTATGGGACCGCACATGCCAGGACGTGCATCCCCCCAATTCGATTCATGTCAATATGTCATATGCTTTTCTGTATTTTTATTTTTTTTTATTAAGAATATTCGATTTTTAAAACCTTTTTGTTTCCTTCATTTTGTTAGCGTTTTTCGTATTCGATTCCAATTTGTTTAGATCTAGGAGTAAAAATAAATAAAAAATTATACGTATTAAAATTTGAGACTCTGAATCCTAAATCGACTCAAAATGTGCCACCCAACAAATATCTTTAAAGCATGGGAATATAATATAAAGTTTTTAATTCATAAAAAGTCCTGTAAAGTGACACGTGTTTAATTTGAGCAATGCTTTGAGGAACCAATCACTTTCCTCCACTTGCGAACTCATTAACACTAATTAATGGACAAATTATTTGGATCTGACATTTTAACGGAGAGAGACAGAGTATCTTCACGTTTCCCAGATCGAGTGGCATTCCCGTAATTCCTCTCAATTTCTTTCCCACTTTGGTAATTATCGCTTTCACTCGGCTCTGTCGGAAACCTTTCCGTTCCACGGAAAAAGCTGTGAACTTTTGATCGATTTGTTCGGTTTTCTCGATTTCGATCCGTTTAATCTTTTCCTGGGTTTCCCTGATTCCGGTCTGATTCCCACTTACCATTGTTATCTCTCGATTATCTTCGCTTAATTGTTATCTCTCAATGAAATTCTAAGGATTAGGGTTTGTCGATGTTCATAATTGTGAATCTGTTTCGATCGTTGATATATAATTCACATCTTAAGATCCGCTTGGTCAGAGGTTATCTGGGTCGATTCCCACTTACCACTTCTCCGCCATTTTCTATATTTTCCCCGTGGTTTTTATTTTGATTACAAGAGCCTTAACATTTGTTTCTGGTATTATAATTCGGGATTTTCGAAAGTATAATTTTGGTTCCTCGCAGTCTCTCCATTGCCAGAGATCTTCGAGGTACGACAATAGGTTTGGTCAGTTTCTTTCCATAATGTTATGAAACCCAAGTTATGTTTGATGGATTGAGCTTTAGTTCAAATTAACGAAGGTGTTCTGTTCTGTTTTAGCTGTAACTGGGCCAGGTTTCCACTTTCAGAAACTTAGAAATGTTTTCATCTGGCACTTGCAGAGTTTAAATATGATTCACAAACGGCCTTATGATGGTGAGGATGTTTACAATATTGCTTGCAAGCACCTGAGACATTGGGACAGCGTCGATCACTTTGGTCCCATCATCGACATTGTTCCGGAAAACAATGGCTATCCAGTCTCTTTTAGCTCAGGTAACAAAATGTGTGAGAGTATTAATCTCAAGCTGTTAGATTCCGAGCAAGTTCTTGCGTTTGAATTAGGAATTCTGTGAAAGATTATTCCCGAACTACCGTTGTGTTTCCCTGTTGTTTCCGGTGGATTGGACATGTAAAGCATTGTTGTATAGCCCTTTGATATGGTGCTTGGATTTGGATAATCATGAAAAAAGTTTTAATTTTCCGACATTTTTTGGAGCTAGTTTGTTATCTGATCATTTGACTCTATATACGGAATTTTGTTTAATTTGGAAGTATGTCTATAGACATTGATTTTTAGAAGCTTGACGGGATGCGATTATTGAATTTGAAGGTGATGACAGTTCTGGGAGGAGGAGTCAAGGTGATGAAAGGCCTTCGAATGATTTGGTTAAGATGGCAAATGAATGCGGAGCAGGAACCTCTGGCCAAGGCTCCAAGGCGTGTTGGATGGAAAACGATATCGTAGGATGTGATCTGGATTCCCTGAAGGGATTTGCTCTGTCATTTTTTCCGGAATGCTTTGCGCAGACAGACCAACCAGCATCTTCTTCTACGGAAGAATTTCCTTCCCCGAAGCTTGGTCCGGAGCATCAAGCCGATGTTCCAGATTGGTGTCCACTTGGAGATGGTGCAGATTGCTCGTATGAAGAGAGGCTTATAGGAACTTGTGTGATTCCTATGCCCAGTTTGGACTCGGTTTCAGACAATGTTTGTCAGAGATACAAGCAGGCTGATGAATGTGTTTGCCCAGATCACGATTCTGTTACTTGTGTCAGACAACATGTAGCTAAAGCTAGAGAAGTTCTCAAGAGCGAGCTCGGAGATGATGCTTTCGAGGCATTGGGCTTTAATGAGATGGGGGAAACTGTTTCAGTGACATGGATTGAGGAAGAAGACTTGTTCCATGAAGTTGTCCGGACAAACCCTGCTAGATCGGGTAAGAACTTCTTGGTTCAGCTACTGGAAGTTTTCCCGACCCGAACAAAGAAGGATCTTGTTAGCTATTACTTCAATGTCTTCATGCTTAGGAGACGCATGAATCAGAACAGATGCTTGCCCCTACATATTGACAGTGATGATGATGGATGTCAGATACCGGATGATGACCATAAGGACGAGTTCATGCTGGATTCCCTCACCGGCCAACATGATGATGCAATACCTCATCAAGATGCTGCTTCTGCTAGTGTTTGTAACGTCAAACCTCTGGATGAAACAGAAGGAAGTATCACAGAGGATCAGAAGGATTCATCTGTATCTTCAGAGATCAGGAAAGACGAGCAAGAACCCTTGTGAAGCTTGAACGAGATGATGTGCAGTGTGATCTTCTCAGAAAATTTTGTTTTGGGTAGGCAAATTCTTTGTTTCAGTTATACAACGTTTTCTTCGAGTTTTCTTGAGAAAAAAGTCTCTGTAAATGTTTTGACAGTTCAGTTTTGTCTGAATGTTGGATTGATGATTCATGCATTTGGGCTTGTTTCTCCACAAGAACGTGTTGCAGAGAATCTTTGGATCTCTCTCCAGTGGTTTAGATTCCCAACAAGAAGTTTCCAGAATCAAGATTCTGAATTTCCTGTTCACACCTCATCACCATTACCAGAAGATCCCATCTTCCAAGCTGACGAGACCTAAAATTCGGTTTCTCGTGAAAGATTGATGTCGTCTTCAAAGTTCACATCTTTTTCTTCATAAAGATGTCTCTTTTAGTTGACTAAACATTTAAATTCAGATTCTTTTACAAGTTTTTATGGAAAGTCTGGATTTTTTTTCTGTTTTCAGTATGCGGATATTTTTTGGTAATTTTTTTGGCCCATTTTGGTGTTTTTAATAATTTTTCCACGGCTTATAAGACGAGTTTGGTACGGGCGGAGACAGGGAGCATCAGCATCTATTCCTTATCGCAAAATCTTGAAGACCAAAAATCAGTCCAAGAAAATTGCTCTTTACCAACTTCTCATCGTCTCTCTGCTTTGCTTTGCTGTAAAGTTGAGTATGGACGCCATCGCTCAGTTGCAGATGCAATTTCGCGATTATACGATTTCTCTCTATCAACAGGTTGGTTCTGGTATCCCTGTTTTTCATTTTCCTTACAAAAATTTCCTGGATTTTGGATCATCTTGAGCAAACAGCGACATGGGTTCCGTTGGATTCTAGGTTGTCGATGAAAGATCGAATCTTTCGGTGGTGGGTTTGTCTCTGTCTGGAGAATTCTCAGAAAGAATGAAAAGTTTTTAAAGAACAATCGAATGGAAAATTGGATACTACAAGATTTAAGAATCTTATGGCTAGAGAATTAGGGTTCTGTAAGGGGTCTCCAATTCATGATAACTGTTTCAGTGTTTGTCCTGAGATGGGTTTCATTGGAAATTGGGTTTCTGAGATCATTGCTTGTTGAATTTGGCATGTGAAGGAGGTTTTGGATGATCAGTTCTTCGAGTTGAAAAAGCTGCAAGATGAGGGCAACCCTGATTTTGTGACAGAGATTGTCTATCTCTTCTTCGATGACTGCGAGAAGCTTATCATTAACATGGGGAGAGTTCTGTAAGATCTGGTTTTACTCTCATCGTTACCATTTGTTTGTTCATCATATGTTTTCCGGGTCATTGCCTCTGCCCTCATATAATCAATAATCGGTTTTCTCTTTCAATTTTGTTTGCTCAAAAGCATATATGGTTTGATCAATCTCTTCAGGGACCAGCCAGGAAATATAGATTTCAAACAGATCGGCTCAAGCGTTCATCAGCTGAAGGGTAGTAGCTCAAGGTAATCTTTCATCATCTCATCTCGGGTTTCTCTTTTCTTCCCCTCTCCCCCTCCCCCCAACTCTTGATCCGTATTCATATAGTCAAGAACACGAAAATATCGGTCTTTACATATAACATATACATTGTCTTAGAAACCAAAGTATCATGCCTTTGATTTCTGGATCCCTGCTTTCTTATGCAGTGTTGGTGCGAAAAGGATAAAAAACGTTTGTGTCACCTTCAAAGATTTCTGCGATGCTGAGCACCAAGAAGGGTGAGTTCTACGCAAAACTATAAAGTCAGTTTCCTCTCATGAGATGAGATTCATCTTAGCTCATTATATGAAAGAATACTGCAAAACATGGCCGAGACATTGTTTCTTGAATTTCTGCGATAAGAACGAGCCAATCCAATGGGTCTTTTGTTGCAGGTGTTTGAGCTGTCTGAGGCAGGTGGATCTGGAATATAAACTGCTAAGATCCAAACTTCAGGATTTGTTCAACGTGAGTGAAGATCAACAATCTGTTTTTGTTTGCTTAAGAACCCATTCAATGGTTAGATTATGAACTGTTTGTGAATTGCAGCTGGAGAGACAGATCCTTCAAGCTGGTGGCACAGTTCCTCAGGTGAATATATAAACTAAGAATGATGATGAAGATGATGATGGTCCCAATCCCATGTTACATAACTCCATAGTTTTCAATCATTTGCTTTTGTATTTTACCCGTGGCTTCTCAAGAGTTGACTAAAGGGTTTAGTTGGATGTCTCTATAAATGAGATTTGGACTGTGTTCTATTGTCTGATATATGATGCCTCTTTGGTCTTTTCGTTGCTTCTTTTGATTTCGTTCTAATAGAAAATGGTCTGAACTTTTAATTTCATTAGAATTCTAATGTTTTCTGAGATATTTATTTCGTTTTTCTTGTTACCAGAATAACCTGTTGGATCTGTAATTCGTGTTGCTTGAATAAAGGTATTCTTTTGGCTTTAACCAAAAAAAAAAAAGGTATTCTTTTGGTGAAAAAAAAGCCTAAGCCACGATTTTTTTAAAAAAAAAACTTGCATAAGCCGTGAAGATAGCCACGGCAGAGCGAGTATGGAAGTTTTGTACGCGCGAGAGTGGGGGTTAATAAATATACGAGCAGTTTGCTTCCCTCGCAAGAAATTTTCTGTGCTCTCCCTCTCTTGGAGCGACAGAGACAAGTTTTTTGTGTTCTAGGGTTTGTCTTGGACCAGTTTGGATCTTCTTCTTCCTCGTACAGACACACCAATCGTGGGACTTTTGCTTCGGTGAGGTTGATCGATCTCTGCAGTTTCTTCTTTATCTGTGTCTGTCTTTTACTTTCTCCTGTTTCTTCGTGAAGCCTTTACATTTTCTCGGGAAAGTGAAGGAAAATCTCTGCCTTTTCCCCTTTTAGGACAAAAATGTTTTTTTTTCTGGTCACCTGATCCTTTTCCGTTTCCCGCTCAATAACTGGAACTTCAGGATTTTTCTTTTCATTGTTCCCGAGAACGTTAGGGTTTTTTTCTCTCGTGGTTTCGAGCTTTGGGTTTACTCTGTTTGGCTCTAACGAATCAGTGATTAAACAGGAACAAGAACTGAAGCTTCGTCTTAACTTGTCTTGTTAGTGTCCTTGGTGGTCAACATGACGAGTTCAGACCATGGCCTAAGCTTCTGTCCTAAGAAGTCCCGAAATTTTCAGAGCCTTTGTGTTTGTAATGTCTGCGGAAAAGAGTTCCAGTCTCCAAAATCTCTGTATGGTCACACGAGGATCCATTCTAATAGATTGATTCCATGCAAAGTTTGCGGGGAAGAGTTCTCTTCCGTGAAATGTCTGATCAATCACATGGTCTTGCACCGGGTTTTGGTTCCTGATGAGCCCAGGATTTGTTCGATTGCTGAGAAGAGTTTCGAGGAGACAAAATCCTTAAATCTGGTAATGGGAGATGGATCTCTCATGAACAAGTCTTCCTGTGTTACTGAGATTGAGCAAGAAGAGATGGAAGAAGTTGCCATGAGTTTGATCATGCTGTCTGAAGGTCTTCACGACCTGGATTCTTCCGGAAATGTTTCTCGGGGCGATGAATCTGTCGCCTTGGAGGTGAAATCATGGAATTCGAAGAGAGTGGAGAGTGAAGAACATTGCTCTTTCGATTCCCCAACTCTTTATAATAATCACGACAAGATCAAACCTGGAATGGATGAACCTCTAATGGATAGTTCTGAGGTGAAGCTGAAGTCCAGTGGATTGCAGACTCATTCGGGTTACATCAAGTCTAGTTCTTACACGATGCTTTCTTCTTCTTCTACGAGTGACAGATCGAAGAAAAAATCACTAAAGAAATCTGGATATAGATGCAAAACATGCCACAAGGTTTTCAGCAGTTATCATGCTCTTGGTGGCCACCAGACCCTTCACAGATCAGAAAGACGCCACTGCATGTCTAAAAACCCAAACTTTGATGGTAATGCATTCCCTGGTCAGATTGTTTCTGAAGTTTGTAAGACCGGTTCTCAGATTAACAAGGACGAGGCAGCGGAATCGCAAGAAAATTCTCCAGGGAACTCTGGATATATATGCAAGACATGTGGCAAGTTTTTCAGCTGTTCTAAGTCTCTTGGGGGCCACCAGGCCCTTCACAGATCAGAAAGCCGGCGTTTTATGGCTAAGAATGCGAACCTTAGAGGCAATTCATTGTTTGGCTCGGCTACCTCTGAAGTCGGTAAGACTGGTACTGATACCAACCAGCATGAATTCGATGAGAATGTGACAGAACTGAGAAACATTTGATCGGAAAGAGCACTAGTGCTTGATTTGTCTGAAAGCCTTTGATACTGACCACGTTATCGGAGTTCATATGGTGCAGCCTCTGACCAAAGTGTTCGAGATTACAACAGTAAGGGACGAGAGAATAGTGCTTTATTAGATTCACTGAATCTTTGGACAAATGGATTAGGATGAGCAATGGTAAGGGCAGTCACAGGTAATTAGAGACTGAAACCTTTGGGGATGATGTCGAGGTTTGGTCTTTTTGCAGTTTTTCTACTGTTTCAAGTTTTACATTAGTTAAAAGGATGCATACATGAAGACACCAGCTTTGTTCTTGTCTGAAACACTGATTTTTCCTGTTGTTTCTGAAAATTCTTTGCTTCAAACATCAGTTCTCCTGTTGATTCTCTGTTTGCTTTTGTCAAACCATCAGAACTAAAGAATGATCATTAAGTGGATAAGTTTATGGTAAATCGGATTTGTAACCTTTCCGTGTAACCCAAAAGGACAATTCAGAGATTTTCCCATCCAACCGGATCCAGTGAGACAGTAATCGTACAGTTTTTTTTCCTTTTTGAAAATCAAGAAGAAAAAGATCGGAATTTTTATTTTTCTGTTTGGGTAGACGGAAGACCATACGCATTTCGAGAGTTGGAATCCATCTTCCATGGAATACACGCAATGGCAGCAGCCGCCGGCGACGGCGACCGTGGAAGTGAACCAGATGGCGACGGCGGCGGAAGTGAACCAACCGGCTGTCGACGCATACTACGCTTCCTATTACGCTCATCACGCTCCTGTTTCCGGGCAAACACAAAACCCTGACCCTAGTTCTGGTATCGATCCCAAAACCCATGAATCATCGGCCACTGCGACGGCGACTCCGGTGCCGGGAGCTGATGTTTCTTACGCCTCCGGGGGATCATACCCAGATTCTTCTGCGGCGGCGTATTATGTATTGGATACGAATCAGCAGCAGAACTGGTCATGGGGAGAATCGGTACAGCTTTATGGTACGGACCCTCATGGGCATGCAGGAGCTGTAAGTCTTCGTTTTTGCGTGCCCTTCTGATAGGAAACTAAGAAAAGATTGCTTTTTTTTTTGTTGGGTCTCAATTTGTTTCCATTGAAGATGTTGTTTCTTTTGGGAAGATGAAATAGGTCACGAGGGAAATGAGAACGAACTGATTATGTGGTCGTGAAGATTGTGTGAACACGAGTTAATGTTTCGTGGAAGAAGAAATGGAACGGTGTTTTTGGACGTCTCGTGTAAATTTAGGATTCTTTGTTCTTGGATGAAATTGGGTCCTTCTCCAGAAGACCTTGTTACATGTTTTGCTATTAGTGGGCAAAGATTGATCTTGATTTCGGTTTGCCTTGGTGGAAGAGAGAAGAATCTGTCGGTCTGTTCATTCATCTTAGTTCTTCTTAGGACAGCTTATCTGACCTTTTAATGTTTATTGGTAATGAATTTGGAACTGTGCAGATGAACAGATCGGTACAGCCTGCAGTTGCGTATCCCGGCTCCTCATGGACTAACCATTTGGTTCAGGCTCAACTTAACGGTCTAACATCTTTGAAGAACCACTCAAAGAAGGCAAAGATTGTTCAGTCTGCATACTGCGAAGTTTGCAAAGTCGATTGTAACAGCCAAAATGTGTTCGAGCAGCATAAGTTGGGGAAGAAGCACCAGAAGAACCTGGAAAAAATACGAGCGTGTTCGTCGACTAACATGAGTTCTTCTGTGGTCGGACCAAGTGTCCCGATGATTGGGCCGCAAGAAAATCCGGATAAAAGCAAAGAGGCAACCATCCGTAAAAATGGGAGGAAGGCAGCTGAATCCATTGAAGATCTGGAAACAAAGAGAAGAAAAGTTGTGGAATGCGGTGCTGCAGTTGAGGCAATTAGGTTGTGTACGATATGCAATGTTGTTTGTAATAGCGATAAGGTTTTCCGTAAGCATTTAGCTGGACAGAAGCATGCCGCCATGGCACTAAAGCTCACGGGTCAAACCGGGGTAGCCCCTGTCAACTAAAACGAGATCATTTGAGAAGCTGTTGGGAAGAAAGTGTGGAGTTTTCACAGGGCGAAAGCCTCTCATGGAGGCAGGTTCCGCCATTGTACATATATATAGAGAGATTTATCTTCACATTTGTTGCAATGATCATTTCAAGGTTAAGAGATTGGGACGATGAAGAAAAGCATATAAAACTGAAATTTTATTTCTTACATTCATCACAATGATACAAGTTCATACATTGTTTCTTATTTCGTAGTGATGACCTTTACACATATAACTGGAAAGTGAAAGAGGCATTCGAGGAGTGGAAGTGCAACGGAGGTGAAAAAGGATAAACTCGAGGTGTGTTCTGGCTGAGAACTCGTTGGAATCATGGAAGTTCGACTGGTTTGATGTTCCAGATGTCTTTGGCGTACTCGTGAATTGTACGGTCGCTGCTGAACTTATATGACCCTGCTGTGTTCAAGATCGACATTCGCGTCCATCTCTGCCAAGTGCCATAACCAGAAATCATCAGTAGCAATTTCAGTCAGGGAAGTACGGATATCAGTGTTTTTGTGTGAATCTGGTGTGGGTAACTGAACTAAATGCATCACTGTTTTACCTTTTGGTCTCGGTATGCCTCGTCGACTTTTTCTTGGCATTCAATGTAATCAGGGAAGTCTTTGCCTACGAGGAAATAATCTGCTCGTCCAAAGCCCTCGTTTCCTTCCAAGGATCCCATCAGTTCATCGTAGTTGTTGGAACCAAAGATGCCACTTTGGATGTACTTCTTGATTTCTTCGAAGCGAGGGTCAGGAACAAACTGCAGAATCGAAGAGCAGATGGGTGAAATCCATGTTTACAGTTTGATGCAAAGCATGATAAGACAGATGCTTGGCCGAATCGGGCATACCTTCCCTTCAGCTCTTTCTTGCCTGAGGCCAATGATCTCATGAGCTTTGGCACCAAAGAGGAAAAAATTCTCTTCTCCGACCTCTTCTCTGATTTCAACATTGGCACCATCTAAGGTTCCGATCAAAAGGCAGCCGTTCATTGCAAACTTCATGTTACTTGTCCCACTGGCTTCCATCCCGGCAGTACTGCAGAAGGGTTCTTCATATTCAGAACATGGAGTTCGGTACTTACAAATCTTTGAGATACTGTCGAATAGGATACCTGATATGCTGTGAAAGCTCGCTCGCTGGTATGAGCAATTCAGCGACACTGACATTATAATCAGGCACAAAGACAACCTACGAGGTGGTTCAGATTGGCGTTAAACACTGAAAATATGCTTCAACACCAAAGCAGAAGCTTTTTTTTTTCAGCCTAAGAACAGGGATGCATACAAGGGACGGGTAGGATTAACAAAGGGTCAAATACCTTAAGCAGGTCACCTATTTCTGGATCATGATTTATTGTAGAACCAACATCTGTGATGAACTTCACAATCCTCTTAGCTTGCACGTAAGTGGCGAATGCTTTTCCTCCAAATATGCAAACTCTTGGAACAAAGGCTTTCTTCCTTTCATCGGCACTCATCTCTTTCATCTTTTTGTAGCGGTAAACAATTCCCAAGATGTTAAGCAGTTGACGCTTGTACTCATGGATACGCTTTATCTGAAACAGGGTTCAATTTGAGAACTGATCAATGTATGAAGATGGGATGATAAGAAAGCTTTCTCAGATAAGTAACATCCATGGATGAGAGAAAACGTCCAATTGAAGAAAAAGTTTTACTATTTGATGTTAATGGAGAAATATGTTGTTTTTCCATCACGAATTGTGCAACTTACAGCGAAGCTTTGAGTAAAACAATGGACTGACCTGAATGTCGAACATGGCATCCGGGTTTACTGAATACCCGGTTCTTTCCTTGATAAGGGAAACAACCTTCATTTTGTTTTTCTTTTTCGCAGCCCTCCACTGTGATTGTAGTTCTTCATTATCTGCAAACTGGAGAAAGACTGAACAAATTGAATCGACAGGCTCATGCTTTATAAGGAACAGAACAATCAGGCAGTAGTGAGAAATGGCTGAATTAACATTTTGTAAACCATGCATCACAGTAAGTAAGAACACAGTTATATAGCAGATGACAATAAAACTAATAAAGCACACACCTTTCTTAGCTCGGCGAGGTTTTCAGTATTTAAGACCCAGTCTTCTGTTCCAATCCAGTTAGTTATAATGTCACTTAGATCCGGATTGCAAAAACGGATCCATCGTCTTGGTGTTACACCATTGGTCTTATTCTGGAATTTAGCAGGCCACAACTACAACAATGGAAGAGCATCGGATGATGCACAATAGGGTCATTAAGCACAAAAGATCTTATAGTAGCTAAGGGAACTTCTAAAGTTTCAGTAATTGCAAAATCTACCTTGAAGAATTCATTAAAGACTTCCTGCTTCACTATTTCGCTGTGTATCTCTGCCACTCCGTTCACAGCATGACCAACCACAACACACAGATTGGCCATACGAACCATCTTCGGTGGTTCTACTACTGGTTCTGTGATAACCTCCTCTTCCTCATCAGCGGCTTCTGCCTCTTCCTTTTCCACCACGGCTTCAGTTTCTTCTTCTGATTCCACAGACTCATCAGTCGTGTCTTCGGCTGCAGTAACTGAAGGTTTCTTTGGCTTCACAATAACATCTGCAAATGCAGCAGGCAACTCCACATTTTCTAAGATCCTCATTTCCTTTAGTTTTTTATCCAGTAAGCCAGGATCTTCAGTGCCATACTCTATAACAATTGTCCGAACTAGCTGCAACACATGCAAGAAAAAACGTTAGGACAAGACATCTAGAGAAAACAAGAGACATTTTGTTGTTGGTTTGAGTGGGACCTCCTCATCGATCATTTCTATAATCTCCACATGTCGTGGCAACAGCTTCTGCATGAGTTCTAAACTCCACTTCTCCAGTGCCTCAGGCAAGACTGTGTGGTTCGTGTATGCCACAGTCCTATAAACATTAGTAATTAATCAAAAAATGATTTGCTGAAAACGAACCTAATAATGCATACCTATTTTTAAAGTACCTTTGAGTGATTTTCCAAGCTTCATCCCAACTTAATCCCCTCAAATCCATCAAAATCCTCATCAGCTCGGGTATGCATAGGGTGGGGTGAGTGTCATTCATCTGCACTGCAACCTTCTCAGGAAATTCTTCCCAGTTGACATTTCCCCCGGATCTTGTCTCAAAACGTGCAATGATGTCTTGGAGCGAAGCTGAGCACAAGGTGTATTGTTGCTTCAAACGAAGAGCCTTTCCTTCAATTGACTCATCCCCGGGATAAAGTACATAACAAATCTAATATCATTGAGAAAAAAAAAGGGAAGAAAAACAACCATATTAAAATGTACCCCTGAAGTAAACAAACGCACAAGATATGCTTCTACATCTGATTGTTATTTATTACTCCTAGTCTCTGCTGAATTAATAAAACAAATCTGTTGTTTCACTCACAAATCCCAGAAACAATTCTTTCCGAGCTCAATAACCTCGGGAAGCAGATCACACTAAAAAGAGGAAAAGCAAATGCATCTTCATAGAGACTTCTTCTTAAATTTTAAAGCATTGAACTTTTTTCAAGCCAAGAATAAATGGAAGAAAGACAAACCTTTTCGGCATTATACAGTGCCTCTGCTGCCTCAATATGCTTCCCAGAATTAAATGAAGATAAGTCAAAATCTTCTGAAGGAGCTTTCGTTGACCAGAGGCGTAGATTGATAGTCGTCTTAGTTTTGTAACCGGGTATAGGAACATCATAAGCAACAGCCAAAATGTCCTCTCCTCCAATCCAGCGCTTTTTACCATCTGATCCCGTAACCACTTTGCCATAGAACTTTACAGGATATGAGACATCATTTCTGACTATTTCCCATGGATTGCTCAGCTGAAAGGAAGAAACAAGCAAGTCAAAGAATATGGCCACAGCCAATTAGAGCTTCTCTGAGTTGATACCAGTTTACTATGTAATGAAAAAAATAGGTGAGGGGAAGAGGAAAAATGAAGAAAACCTCGAGCCAATCTTCCGCAACTTCTTCCTGTCCATCTTTAGTGATTCTCTGTTTGAATAGCCCATACCTGTATCTAAGTCCATAACCCCAAGCTGGATAATTCAAAGTTGCCAACGAATCCAAAAAGCATGAGGCAAGTCTTCCAAGTCCACCATTTCCAAGTGCAGCATCTGGCTCCTACACACAGAATTCAAGAAGTCAGCATCTCCAGTTACAGTAAAAAGGGTTAAATGTCCTGCAAAGCTGTAAAATACCCACAAAGAAAGACCAATTCTTTGACCATCATATGTAACAAAAACTTTTGAAAGAACTGCAGTAGAATCGATTTACTAAAAGAGAACATGCTTAACAACTCCACCTGACAAGCTACTCTTTCCAAATCGTAGCCTAGTTTCTTCAAAGCCTCAGCATAAGCACCGGTTAGTCCAAGGTTACCCACTGCATTCAGAAGGGCTCTACCCTACAAGAAGAAGATCAGATATTTAGTTCCCAATACAAAACTGCTATAGAGAATCCAACCAGAAATAGAGCCAAAGCAGACCTGGAGAAATTCCATCGACAAGTAATACGCATGCTTTGCATTCAACCTGTTGTAATAATCATATGTTGCATTCCAGTTGATGATTAGAGCATCCCTAACACTTTGTGCAGTTGCAAAGAAAGCTTTTGGCAGTTCAAATTTCTCAGGAGAAAACAGAGGCGTGAACTCTGCGTGGTACTTGATGCTGGAGGCTATCGATGAAGCATCGGGAGAAAATGGATTCAACGAGCTAATGGGTTCTGAGTCAAGGCAAAAACAAACAAAAAAAGAATCCCATCAAAACCTCTTAACTATGATGTATTTGGAAAATTTTCAACTTGCAAAAATGACCCAGAACGCTACGATGAATTTGATCAGCAATCACAAAGGAAGAAGCAACATCAGACGCCAAAGTTTTTTTTTTGGTTGTTAAAATTCAACATTACAGTATGCAGTAGCATCGCACTAAACGCGGAATTAGGAAGGTAATTTTAGAAGGATTGAGACAAAGGTATAACATTGCGACGAAGATTTGAATGAGGAACAATGGGTTTGTACGGACCTTGTTCGCAATCGGTGACAGAATCAGTCACCTCCTTCTCCTTGGGCTCACTCCACACAGACTTCACAACTGGAAAATGCCTCCTCTGCGGCACCGGTCTCCAGCTCCGGCGAGTCGCCGGAAACACCCTAGTCCTCCATCTCCCGCCGACGAAGCTCGACAACGAGTTGTTGCACCCCACAAACGTCTCCGCTCCAGTCGATGCACCGGAGAATCGCATCGTCGCCATTGCTTCTCTCTCTCTCAGTGAACGAATTCAAAGTGAGAGAGAACACCGAAAATGTCGATCGTTTATACCAAAAAAAATGTCGATCGTTCCTCTGAACTCTCGTTCCGGGTAGTAGACGATATATGCCACGTGGCGTTGCGTGATTGGAGATTGTGCTGGCTAAGCCCGTGACAGGTCACGTTTTAAGCCGATTCTCCAAGTGGTAGTGTAATGACCGAGGAGGAGTTGTTTGGCAAAGTGAGATATTTGTAAGGGGAAAAGCGACAAGCGAAATTATTTTCCTTTTTGAATGATTTTCCTTGTCAGCTTATTATATAAACCGAGAAGACACGAGAACCGTACACGTGTAAGGTCTCATTACCGTAGAATTTGTTTACAAGTTCACCTCTGTACCTAATAGGGGTGGGCATTCGGTTCGGGTATTAACCGAACCGACCGATATATACCCGAACCGAACCGAACTGAACCGAATAAAATTAAATAACCGTTTGGTTAAGATTTTTTAAAACTCGAAATAACCGAAACCGAACCGAACCGAACCGATTAAAAATTATTAACCGTTTGGTTATAAATTTTTATAAACCGAATTAACCGAACCCGAACCGAATCAAACCGAACCATTTATATATCTTCATTTATATACATATATGATTGTTTATATTATTGATTTAATCATTGTTTTATTATGAATTTAAATTTAGATATTATTATTTTATATGTTAAAATAATTATGATAATATTTTATATTATATTTTATTTGAATATTTTTAATTATAAATAAATTGATTTTTTAAATATTATAACCGAACCGAACCGAATCTTTATTTGGTTATAGTTTGGTTATAGTTTTAAATAGACAAAGCCGAGCCAAGCCGAACCGAACCGAATAAAATTAATTAACCGTTTGGTTATGAATTTTAATAACCCGAAATAACCGAACCCGAAATAATCGTAACCGATTAACCCGTAACCGACCGTTCGCCCACTCATAGTACCTAATGTAAAAAGCCAAATCTATTCTCTTCAAACTCTAATGGAGAGCATATAGATATATATTGCAATAAGAGTGGAACGACACTTGTTGAAACTTGAGGAGAATTACAATAACAATATCAAGATTAGACGCCATTGATGTACCCTAAGCAAGCTCATCACCCAAATCCATTGATAATAGACAAACCAAGAATAGGGTTTTCCTCTCCATCAGATCAAGAACACAAATGGTCTGAATCAGTGCAGAAGAGAGAATCCGGAAACAAGCCAAGACAATTGCCAGAAACTGTCTTCCAAATGAATTAGGAGATTCACCATGGCTCTGGCTCAAGGTTCCATTTTTAGTGGCAATGGAGGAGAGAACATCAAACCTCCCTTTTGACATTGGAACTCACTCTTGTGTTCACTTTCTCCTGTATAACTTACATTTCTCTCGGGTGTTGTTTCTCCTTCGCTACCCATTGAAGAAGACTCTTCTTCCTCTGAACCAGCTTCTTCTTCTTCTTCTTCAGCATCTTCCTTCTCCTTTGGCACATACTTGATTTCCTCAACCTCGTCGTAACCGTTCTCTTTCCCGTCTCCATTTTCACTGTTCGATCCATTCGTGGAATTTTCATCTTCCCCAATTGAACTTGACTCAGGTGTATCTCCATAAACCCTATACACATTCCCCTTCTCATCAAAGCTCACAGTTTTTACCACCCGGGATTTTGTTCCAGCGCCTTTCGCCAAAACCCCGTCTCTAGTTTTCGAACTATGGCTCGTTCCATTACCAGAAGACATCATTACTATCTCCTCGCCATTTTTAAGTGAATCACCCTCCTCGCTTGAAGTCAGTTTCATGGCCATTTCCATAAACCTGATACACATTCCCGTTCTTGTTGAACCTCATGGTCTTAGCCACCCGAGATTTCAACCCATCATTGCCTTTCACTAGAATACCATTTCTAGATTTCCAATTTCCAACCTTTCTATTCTCATCAGAAACAATAGGGATATATTTGCCTTTATCAGTCACAAAGTGAAACTCTTCTAGCTCTGAAGTGTTTTCCTCGTCTCCATTGGAGGAAGGAATAAAGCTCTTCTCCGTTCGTTTCTTCACTTTCTCTGTGTTTTTATCTTCATATGAACCAAAATCCTGACGTTTGGATCCCAAAGTCCTGCATTTGCTGCTGCTTGCAATAAAGCTCATATCTTCTGCGGATTTACGGATAATCTCGTACCTTTTGACAGCACAACCCTCAATGTACTGTAGAAACCTAACCAAATCTCTACTCAATGATTTCCGCTCGTCTCGTAACATTGAATCATCCCTGCTCTGGAAGCCCAAGTATTGAAAAATAACACTAAATCAAAACCCAGCAAAAAAAAGAAGCTTCGAAGAATTCAAAAGAGCATAATCTGAATACGATACGATACCTGAATAGAATCAAGCTGCAAAAGCAAATCCATGGCTTCTCGAGAAGCAGCTTCGAAAGGGAAATGGGTTTTGCCCGAAACTGAAGATTTGAGAGACAGGAAGCTGGATTTTATGGCCGAAAGCTCCTTGAGTTGCCTAAGGGATCTGGATCTGCGAACCAGGTAGGAACGAAAATGGGTCTGAATGACACGTGCCGCCGAATCTCTTAGAGTTAACGAACCACGACGATGATCCAAAGAAGCCGAAAACCGATTGAACGAAAAATCGAGATCTTCGATTTTCCGGAGAAGAGAAGACAAGACGGAATGGTCGTAATCTCGTTGAAAGCTCTTCCGCTGTTGCACAAAGCGTTGTCCTTTGAACCCTTCGAAGCTCCGGCAAGAGGTTTCACAGAAGTGGGTCTGATCACAACAATGCGTTTCTTGTATCTGTTCCTCGAGATAAGCGGAGACGAGACGAAGGAGATGACCCAACGACGGCGGAGGAAGGTGGTCGGACTTGGTTCGGCAGGGACTAGAAATGCCGGAGCAGCAGCAACACGATGACGCGGCGGGAAGGTGGATGGTCTCTTGGTGGTTGTGGCGGCGACAGTGACCGCGGTCGTGATGGTTACGGTGGCGAGACGCCATGGATTCTGCGGCGGAGGAATTTGGGAGATGGAGGGCTCTTTGACCAGTGGGCCTCCTGCTCGATACTTTTTGAAACAAAAGGGAAACCAAACCAAACCGGTCGAACCAAATAAATCCAGACCCGACCGTACCTCCTTTATTTTTGTTTTAATTTTTTTTAAAAAACGAATGGAACACAAAAAAAAAAAATATGATAATGAAAAGAAAATAAATTTCGATAAAATCTATACAAATAAAATCGAATTAATTTTAATTCGGTCTATATTCGATTTCTAATACTTTAACCCAAACGAATCCAAACTCAAACTAAAGTGCAATGTCTATCTAAACTCATTGTGGACACGCCATGAAATCCACCTCTGAACTCTTAACCCGGCACACATTCTGTCTACAAGTCGCTCCTTCGTAAGACGTCACGCAGTCCACGTTCCATAATCGAGTCCGGCACGCATTCCATCCGCAACGCACGTGTTTATAAACTCGTCCCCGACCGTTGTATTAAAGTGATCGGATGCTGTTTAAATGAATGGAGGCAAAGTCGTACTAACCATCAAACAGTATCAGTCTCTCTTGAATCACTATGCAGCAACTCAATCAATCTACAAAGCCAAGGCGCTTCACTGCCACATCATCACCGGTGGTCTTCTCTCCGATCACCTACGGTCGAGCCTCTCCGTCACATATGCCATGTGTGGTCACATCCCCTACGCCCGCAAGTTGTTCGATGAATTGCCTCAAAGTTCCCTGCTTTCGTACAACATTGTCATCAGAATGTATGTGCACGATCGACTGTATCAGGATGCTATCAATGTGTTTGTTGGGATGATTGGTCGGTGTTGTCCGGATAGTTATACATACCCTTTTGTGGTGAAGGCCGCCGCAGAGCTGAATTCGATAAAATTGGGTTCGGTCCTTCATGGAAGGATCTTGCGAGGATGGTTTGGTTCAGATAGGTATGTGCAGAACTCGTTGCTGGCGATGTATATGAACTGTGGGAGGGTCGAGTTGGCAAGGAAGGTATTTGATGGTATGAAGAATAGGGATGCGATTTCTTGGAACACGATGATAAGTGGGTATTATAGAAATGGGTTCATGAATGATGCTTTGATGACTTTTGATCGAATGGTTTATGGGGGCGTTGAACCGGATCGAGCCACGGTGGTCTCTGTGTTACCCGTTTGTGGTCACTTGAAGGATTTGGAAATTGGAAGGGAGGTTCATAAGTTGGCCGAAGAAAAGGGGCTGGCGGATAAATTAGAGGTGAAGAATGCATTGGTGAACATGTACATGAAGTGTAATCGCATGGATGAGGCGAGGTTTGTCTTCGATAGAATGGAGAATAGGGACGTGATCTCATGGACTTCTATGATTAACGGGTATATAGAAGATGGTGACCTAAAAAATGCTTTAGATTTGTGTAGATTAATGCAGTTTGAAGGTGTAAAGCCTAATGCTGTGACTATAGCCTCTCTTGTTTCAGCATGTGGTAGTGCATGTGAACTGAAAGATGGCCAATGTTTGCACGGTTGGGCGATAAGGCAAATGGTTGATTCTGAGATCATTATAGAAACCGCTTTGATCAGCATGTATTCTAAATGCAAACGCATAGATCTTTGCTTCAAAGTACTTTCAGGAGCTTCAGAAAAGCAAACGGGGACATGGAGTGCGATCATAGCTGCATGTGTACAGAATCAACTTATGAGGGAAGCACTAGAACTATTCAAAAGGATGCGACGGGAAGATGTAGAACCAAATATAGCCACCTTAAACGGCGTCCTTCCAGCATTTGCAGTGGTGGCTGATATGAGACAAGCAATGGATATCCATTGCTATCTGACCAAATCCGGGTTTATGTCAAGCATTGAAGCATCTACATGTCTGATCGATGTCTACTCAAAGTGTGGAAGTTTAGAATCTGCCCACAAGATCTTCGATGCGATTCCACGAAAATACAAGTGCAAAGACGTGGTTCTATGGAGTGCATTGATCTCTGGGTACGCGATCCACAGTGATGGTCCTAACGCATTGATGGTTTTCAGAGAAATGCTTCGGTCTGGTGTGAAGCCAAATGAAGTTACTTTCACTTCAGTCTTACATGCTTGCAGCCATACTGGTTTGGTGGATAAAGGTTTAACAATCTTCGAGTTTATGCTTGAACATCATAGGACGGCAGTTCGGTCTAACCATTTCACTTGTGTAGTTGACCTCCTTGGACGAGCAGACAGGCTAAAGGAAGCATACGATCTTATTTCAGCTGTTCCATTTGAGACTGGTCCTGCTGATTGGGGTGCATTGTTAGGTGCTTGTGTAATACATGAGAATGCTGAGCTCGGGGAAGTGGCTGCCAATAAACTATTCGAGCTGGAACCTGAAAACACTGGAAACTACATGTTGCTGATGAAGATTTATGGGTCGATGGGCAGATGGAAAGATGTGGAGAATGTACGGAACATGATAACAAGTATTGGATTGAGGAAGAAACCTGGTCTTAGTCTAGTTCAGGCGAGTGGTAGTACATCAAGGTGATAGAAACTAAGTACTTGTACTTGAGGAAGGACGCTTTCTATAATTGGATCATGTCAAAAGCATGAACAAAAAGAATCCACGTTTTTACAGTTCTGACGCATCATTGCCCCGGTTTAAATAAAAAATCAATTTGAATACAGGTTTGATATACGGTTTGGGTCTCAAACCGTATACCATTTGGAACTAAGATCAGTCTTTCTTCAAGTTCTGAAGCATCATCGCTCGGGTTTTGCCATCCGGTTTCAGACCAATCTCTCGCATTCTTAAGTACAGCTTCTTTGCCAACTTCACCTCACCTCTTAGGCACATCCCATGTATTGCAGCGTTGTAAAGAGACACATCAGGTTCCACCCTCTGTCAAGAAATAAAACAATATTTTGTCCATTCATCAGTTGCAATAGAAAAACAGTTTTGTAAACACATAATCACAGTTGCAGAAATCCAGATTTGGTATTCAGAGAATCTGACAGCTTTGTTGCATATCAAGGTTGAGAAGATTTCATCAACATACAATATGAATTGACCCTTAGAAGAATACATTCAGAAATATAAACATTTTTACCTTGAGAATTTCTTTGACATCATCCCAATGTGATCCCCAGATGCAACTTCTAATGAGTGACAAATGCGTAAAAGTGTCAGGATCACATTTCCTGTGAACCATGTGCTCGTAAACTTGCAATGCAACTTTCGGTAACCTTGCATTCTCGCAAGCACCAATCACCAGGTTATACGATGAAGTTGAAACTGATTTTAAACCCGAGCCTTCCATCTCATACAGTAGCTTGATAGCATTCTCCCAAGAACCAAGCTTTTGGCATGCCATCAAAACCGTATTGTACAAATGCTCATTCGGTTGACACAGATTTTCACTTCTTACTGCATTGAACAGTTGGATCACATCCACATACCTATTTGCTCTGTATAGGGCTGTAAGAAGAGCATTCCAAGTGTACTCATCAGGTATATGACCCAAAGATTTCGCAATACCGTAGACCTTAAACACTAACTTGACTTTGCCCGCCTTCCCAAGCGAGTTGATCAAAGTATTGCACGCCACGAGATTAGGCTTCAGCCCGTTTTCTAACATACTCTGAAAGATGTTTAGGGCCAAATCCCGTTTTTCTTCCCTTGCACACACACTTATCATTGCATGCATTGTATCAGCTCTTGGTGTGATATTGTTTTCTATCAATTCATCATAAGCATCGAGGGCTAAATTGTTTCTGCCACACCGGGCAAAAACGCTTACCAGCAGGGAATATGTTATCTCTGTCCCCTTATGGCCATCTTCTTTCATAATTGTCCATATCCTCTCCGCCTCATTCGCGTTGTTCATCCTTCCACATATGGAAATCATTGTGTTGTACAGAATTACATCGAAGTAAACCTTATGCTTTGGATCTCCTTCAAGCTGTTTAAACATATCCAGAGCAAAATCACAACCCTTTATCTCGGAAACAGCTTTGAGTAACAAACCATACGTATGTCCTGTGATGTTCTCTTTTGTCCACATAAACTGAAAGACACTGAAGGCTTTGCCGAGATTCCTGTTCCTCAATAGGCACGAGAGTAGAGAATTACAGGCATGAGTATTGGGTTTCAAGCCCAAGAACCTCATCGAATCAAACAACTCTGTCGCACTCCTGATCTTATTCACCCTACTAAGTCTCAGAATTCGTTTCGATAGAATCTCTTCATTCCTCTCCTCGAGAAAATGGATCCTAGTCTCAGTCCCAGCAGGCACCAATGTCATGACCGAGCTTTTGGACAAATCATCCTCACACTCAAGCTCAACTTTTAATCTCTGGTGAACTAAGAAATTGCTCAGAGAATCAGGTTTCTGTTCATGGCAGCCAATCTCTTGCTCTTCTTCCTCATTCCTGAAAACACCCTCAAAATCCAACCCTGAATCCAGATTTTCACTGCCTTGCTCAATGTTCACGTCACTGAAACACATCCTCGGGGTTGTACTCGGTGTAAATGATTCCATCTTCACACTACCATTAACAAGACGCCTTCTTTTCGGATTTATGGACAATGTAAAGTCGAACGAGCGACCGCAAGACCAATCCCCAATTCTCCGACCACTCCAGTTCTTCCTAGAGGGATACCATCTACAAGTGAACTGACTCGTTGTACCAGTGGCTGAGACAGGACACCATAAAACCTCCGCCATTGATACTACCAACAGAGAGATGTTTGAACAAAGCGCAGAAATTTACGCCTCGAGCTTACCACTTTAGCAGAATCAACGTAGCGAAGAGTATAATCCAGTTGAATGAGAAAAATCAAGATGACGTGGCGAATCATATGCCGAAAAAGTTGAGAACTTCACGAACTTTTGGGTACTTGGAACTCGGGAGAAATCAGCAAGAGGAATACCCACTTCGAATCTGAGCAAATTAACCCTGAATTTGTCTGTCCAAGCAGCGCAGAGATTTAATAACCATTACCAAATACCTTCAACAGAGAAGCGGCAAGGGGGAAAAAACAGTTTTCCACCAGAAAGGATGAACAACTTCCTGTAGTAATCCGATTCTCGTGATGAAATCAAGCTGGGAAAACGCTACTGCTGCAGTCAAGTCGAGGGTGAGACCGGGAGATATATCAAACCCAGAGCAAAACGACGTAGTTTTATGCTGAAGGGTGATTAGATTAAATCGGGGCATTTACAAAAATGACTTTAAATGTCATTTTGATTTCAAGGGTGACCTTGAAATGTTGATAATTCCAATTTTGTCCTTCAATATAATAATTATATTTTATTGTTATTTTATTCAGGAGACTTTATTTCGTTTTCGAAAAAACTTAATATTTCTTTTATTCGGTTTAGCGTTTCTTCTAAAAATGGGAGCCAATGTCCATTATAATTATCTTTCGATGAATGTTTTCTAAAATATTCAATTTTTATTTCTTTTATTGTAATTAATTTATTTAATTCTGTAATTATATTGTTAATTTGTTCTTTTTCTATTGTATTTTGTATGCATCTTAGTTTACTTTCTGTTTCTAAATATTGTACTGGTGCGTTTAATAATTCGATATTTTTCTTGTATATTTTTTCCATTTTATTCGTCAGAATTTATAATATCTCGTTTAATCTCTCTTACTGCGTTAAATATTGCACTAATCATTCTTATTCTTCGATTTTCCTTATTAAGTTCATTTC
Organism: Tarenaya hassleriana; assembly: GCF_000463585.1. Taxonomy (NCBI): domain Eukaryota; kingdom Viridiplantae; phylum Streptophyta; class Magnoliopsida; order Brassicales; family Cleomaceae; genus Tarenaya; species Tarenaya hassleriana. The sequence continues at coordinate 1,899,360 of NW_010961290.1, read as the reverse complement.
GTTCAATTGTTCCATAAGTTCGTTCTCTGAATATACTTTCTATAGTTTCAACTAATAATTGTTCAAGATGATCTAGGCATGGTAAACTTTCAAGATTTAATAAGGATAGTTTTTCGATAAAGTCTTCGTTGAAATTCATTTTGTAAGATTATTGATTTGTGATATTGTTTTTCGTAATTTAGAGTAATCTTCCGGGTTTTCTTCTGATTGTTCAGTGTTGAATAATAGAGATGGTGATTCTTGTATACTTAATCTTGGGTTAAGTCGTAACAACGATTTCCGTCCTGGTTCTATTGCAGTTAATGGTCTTTTTAGACAGATTACTGGTTTAAATAAATCATCTATTTCTATAATCTCTTTGTTTCTAAAATTTAAACTGTGATGACTATTGGTTAATGCGTAGTTAATCTGATAGGTTATAGAAAAAGGGTGATTTCCTTTTTCCATGAAATCTGTTCTATCTAGTTTGTATTGGATAACTATTGAATTATCCAAGTCTTTATCTTTCAACGATAATCCGAGTTGTATATTAATGTTAAATTTAATTTTTCCAGAAGAAAGATTTCCTTTTCCTTCGGCTATAATACTTTCTTTATAATTGGTTAATCTGTCATCTCTAATTTGAAAGGTAATCGGAGAATCGATACCTTCTTTGAATGTTGATTTTATAATTATTTGAATAGTACTACAGTGTATGTAGGCTATTTGTTTTCTTTGTTTTTCGGGACAATTTCTGAGTCGTTCTAAGATTTGTTCTTTGTTAATAATTGGGAGAATGAGTTCTCCTGTAGTTTGTTCAATTGGTACTGGTGTTTCTCCAACCATTATTCCGAACTTTATTATGTTTGTTCTCGATAATTGTTTCTTTATTTTTCCTAGTATAGTCTGTTCGAAGTTTTCATCTTTTTGGAGATCAAAACTTATTTTTCGTATTTTGTTTATATCTATAATTCCATCAAAGAAATATTCTTCATCTGATTGTATAAAATTATCGAATGCAGAAGTTGATGCCATACCTGATTCGTTTTTGTAGATAATCCCTGTCGGTTGGTGTTGGTGAAGATCGTTTCCTCGTTGGTGATCCGGAGATCTGATCGGTTTTTTGATATTGTTCAGGGGCGGTGTTTAGTTCCAGAGTTCTGGAGTAATTGATTTGGGATTCAAAAGAATCTATTCAAGGCCTCCAGAAGATATAGATCTTCAAGCCAATCTCCTGAGAGAGATCTTTCAGAGAGAGTTCTGAAACAAATTCGTTTATTTCACTCTGCCTTCTCCAAATGGAGAGGTCACATATTTATACAGCTTTGGAACCCTTATCAGCTAAGAATGGAATCTCATGCTGGGGCCCGACTCTTACACTCGACACTACATAATTGCACAATATAGATTACAGAGATAAGGTTTCTGATCACCTTATCTTTTTTTTGGGTCCGACATATTACATCAACTAGTCACATGGTTTCTTTATTTCACATGTCTTCAGACTTTTCTGATGGTGGTTGGCTGGTCCTTTTTATCTTGTCCTTTATCTCTTTGCAGATAGTGCATTTGTGGTCGTCATACCTCATCAGGAAGCTACAGAGCTGTTCCTTGATAGATTCCTCTAGTCCTGCGAATTTTCCTTCTAAATGATAGAAGTCTAATTCGAAATCTGCTACGGCTTGCATTTCTTCCTTCGAGATAGTTTCCTTGTTGTAGGTGATCATTAGCACATTACTGCTAGCATAATTGACTTTGATCTCTGAATCCGCAAGGATCCTTCTTGATGCCTTAAAAACTTCGAGTAATGAATGAGCTTCTAAATCATCTGGAATCTCATAATCTGATACATCATCTCTTGGAGGCAATTCTCCCTTTGCTACTCCGAGGTGTATTACTGCCTGTGACTGTATAATCTTATCATTTCCGAAGATCGGGATTGAACTCTTAATCTTCATGAAAATAGTTCTTTCCTTCGCGAATCGTTCAAAGTAATTTCTGATAATTGGTTTCATCTTTCGTGGAAATTCTTCGAATATTCTCATCGAGTCAGTATAGATACTGTCGACTAGTCCGTGTTGAAGGTAATCGAAGGCTAGTAATGGGTTGGCTTCTCCAATGAAGATAGCCTTTGGTCCGGTTCTGGTCATTTTTGGGTAAAAACCCATGGTAGTGTGTTTTTCCTTGTAGTCCACCAGAGACGCCCAGTAGGACTGATACTTCTCGAGGGTTACCTTTTTCAGGGCCTCTTTTTCCTGTGTGGTTGGTATTTGGGCTATTTTGGGTATTTTCATTGAGGGTAGTTGTGCCCTTGGTTCAACTGGTTGTTTTTGGGCCATGGTTTTGTATGATTCGTTCAAGGCTTTTTGGGCTTCTTCTTTAGTTTGGAAGGCCTGGTGTGAGACTTTCTTTCCTTTGGTATGTTGCGAAAATATCGCATAATCTACGTATATTCCTCTGAATGGTCCACTAAAGATAGCGTACCATTTGTTCGGTTTTTCTTCCACCTTGATGTCGGTAGGAAGTGTTACCTTATCTGATTCTTTTTCTTGTTCTGATTTTTGATCTTCTACCGGTGTTCCACCAGTTGCTTTTATGATAATGTTCAAAGATTTGATCAGCTCCTCCCTCTCCTCAAAGAGTTTTGAGAGATTTTCTTGAATCATTTTAATCTGATTGTCTTTCTGACTGATCTGATTCTGAATTGTCTTGATTATTCCTTCCATTCTCTTGTTAGCGTGTCTGCAAAACAATTATTTGCGGACTTAATATATTTAATATATGGTTCAAATTGATGTAATTCTAATTGCCATCGAATTAATCGTCCTTTTTGAAATTCTGGTTGAATTTTATATCTCCAGAATCCTGTTACGTATTGTGAATCAGTTCTTAATTCGAACCGTGTTTGTAATAAATCAATTTTCCATTTCTTTAGAGTTCGAAGACAAGCAAGTGTTTCGAGCTCATGAATTGGATAATTCATCTCAGTTTTTGAAAATGTTCCTGAAATATATTTGCATAGTATTGTATTTTGTTTTTCGGTTTTTGGTACTTCATTATTATTGGTACGACCGTATTGGTCAAGATGGAGTAATTCTTTTCCATCTTTTATTGCTAACATGCATCCTGCCCAAACATCTTTGGATGCATCTGTTTCAATAATCAGAAAGTATTTGGTCGTTGGATTGTATAACTTTGGTAGTATCTTTATATTTTCTTTTATATGTTTTACTAAATTTGTATCTTGATTAGTCCAAGACCATGATACTTTGTCTGATATTTTCTTTTGTAATTGTTTTCGTTCCTTTGATAGGGATTTGAGAAATCCCTGTTCGGAAATATAATTAAGACACCCAAGGAACCTTTGTATTTGTTTTCTGTCTGTCAATTCATTAGGAAAATGTTGTATTTTTTCATGTACATTATTTGTTAGTTCAATTTCTCCGTTATTATTTATTTTTAATCCAAGATACTCAATTTCTTGTTGTACCAATTTTGATTTCTTTTTAGAAATAATTAATCCTTTTTCTTTGCATCGTTCTAGAACAGTGATTAATTTTTCAGTGTGTTCTGATTGTGATCCGTTTGTAAATATTATGATATCATCAATGTATGCTAGACAATATTCTTCTAATCCACGGAGATTTCTATCCATGAGTTGTTGATATATTGCTGGTGCTTGTTTTAATCCGAATGGAAGAACATTCCATTCATAATGTTTTTGTGGGGGGCATGAGAA
>NW_010961290.1:1893554-1894739 GCF_000463585.1 Tarenaya hassleriana | reverse complement strand
AAATTATTTCCTATAATTATATCTAATCCAGAATCGTGTTGATATATTGTTTTTGCTGGAAATATTTTAGTTTCTATAATTATTGATACGTGTTGAGCCACATACCAGATTTCATGAGCTGATTTATCAGCCACTACTATCCGTAGTGGTTTCTCTAATCGTACCCATTTTTTGATGATATTTCTTTTAGCAAAACATAGAGTTGCTCCAGTGTCTATGTATGCTAATAATTTTTTCTTTTCAATAGTTATTTGTATGAATGTTGCGTTAGGGTTTCCTGATTTTAGTATTTTTCTATTCATTTTCTGAATCGGATGATTCAGTGGTATATGCATATATTTCGATGTCAGAGTCAAACTCTGAATCTGATTCGATTGGTTCAAAGCCCATATCGTATGCTATTCGTAGTATTTCTGTTTCTTTTTTCTTTCCTTTTTTAGGACATTCATTTGCATAATGTCCCTCTTCTTGGCATAGCCAACATTTACAATTCTTTTTCTTAGAAGGACAGTATGTATCCTTCTTACCATAGTTTTTCTTTTTGTATTGTTTTCTATTTCTGAAATATTTTTGTGGTATGTATTTTTGTTTCCTATATTTTTTATATGGAATTTTTCTCCATTTCTTTTTTTTATGTTTTTGGCGAATAGGTTCACAACCATATTTGCCTATTTGTCCTGGTATTGCACCACAACATAACTTATCGATTTTTGCCTCTTGTTTTCGTTTTTCTTGATTACATTGAAACAAATGCCAATCTTTTAATGTTGTTATTCTTCCTCCTAGAGTGTTGGGAATTTGTCCCTCATTTACTTTATTCTGATATATGGTTTTTATTTCTTCTGATATTGATAAAGGTAGTTTATCGAAGAATAATTCTTCGGCTACTATTTTCTTATCCGTTGCTAGTTGATAGTAATGATCTCTAAATTCGCAAATGAATGCTTCAAGATAACACATGTTACAAATTCTAAGATTTACTATTTTCCATAGTGCAACTTCTGATATTAGTGTTTCTCTTAATTGTGCGTTAGAAGTTCTTCCAAGAAATTCTTCTCCTATTACGTCAATTAGCCTAACAAATGTTTCCCATGCAGTTGATCTTAGAATTTTCTCTGCTTTTATTCCTGTTGATAATCCTATTAAATAGTTGTATACTATTCCTGTTGTTTTATGTTCTAAGTA
>NW_010961290.1:1884933-1892397 GCF_000463585.1 Tarenaya hassleriana | reverse complement strand
TCATTGGTTAATATTAATGGTAATCCCTTCGAAAAATCAATTTTTTCGTTGTCCATAATCGTTACCTTGCTCTGATACCAAATGTAGATTGTCAAATTAACAGAAATTTAGTCAGACTAACAGAAATTTAGTCAGACTGGTTATACCGTTTGAATTGGTCATACCTCAAATTTTGGTCATACTAGTTGTTCTGGTATTTCCGTAATTTTATTAAAAATATTGGTTTTTTGGGAAACCCTAGAGATTCTAAGGTTATGGCTGGTGCTCTTGTCATTTTTAAGGTTATTTTTGTTATTTTGCCGATTAAATCCTCTGATTTTCTCTCACACTCTTGCCAACGCCGAAGGGGTAAAAAAAAGGGTCACTTTTCTTAGGGTTCAACAATGGGTACTCTCTCTCTCTATTCATCTTGTGTTTTATATCCGTTTTTGGAGAACTGAAGTTGTGTTATGCCAGATGGGGAGAGAGAAAAGGAGATGCAGAAGGAAGGAATAGCATCAATAGCACTTTTGCCATGTGGGTCTATCACTGGACATTTCATTCAGCTTCCTCAGTCTATCTGCTATGGCCTCCATGGCACTGGTACACTTCGTAGATTTCTGTTGCCGGAAAATGAAAAAGATTCTGTCTTTTTGTATGTTCGGTTGACTCTGTTGGTGGGAAATGTCTGGAATTTGATTTGATTCTTGTCGCAGATTCTGATTTGCTCACAAGTGTTTTGCTTTAGGTGTTTGCATCTGAAACGCTTTCAACATTTATGTGTTCTTTTCCTTCTTTTGTGCACATCTATTTGGTTCCAAGTTGATTAGAAATTTTGCCCTCAGACATATTCATTAGTCTGAAACCAGCTGACATATCAGGGTTTGATGGCAAGTGAATGCTAGAGATGGAGCCTGTTACAGATGTTTCCCTGACTCTGAGCTACTGCTAAAATAACATAGAACATAAGCGGAATAGTCATTGTACAGGGAATGATTTAGCTCCTAACAAGGGTAGTTCACTATCAGAATATCACTGCGTGATTTCTCTGCCTCAGATTCTACATTTGAGATATAGATCATTCCTACGAGTATTGTTTACCTTAACTCTTGTTCTGTTTGTTTCTCAAAAGAGCTGGCATGTGAAACCGAGTGCAGCCATGGTGACGATTATCGACTGATCAAGCTCACCATCATAGACTACATCGTACGAGCTCCTCGCTTCATCTTTTTCCATGTTCACCGTCTCCAAATTTTTATTGCGTTCTTAAGTCAAAACCATGGACCTGACCTGAATCTTGCATTTCATTCTTTTTCTCTGGTGAAAAGAGCAAGAAGGAGCGAGCAGTTGTAGTGGAGTGCAAAGGTCATGATGCTGCCCGAATCCATGACATCGACCATGCTCATGGGTAAGCCCTCGTTTGTTGGTCGTGCTAATTTCTGAGGTTACAACACAATAGAATATCGAGTATGTGACTTGCAAGCAACAACTGCAATGAGATTAATCTGAGTATATGCATTGCTTGTGAACATAATCATATGCATTCTTTCATCTTTGAGTAAATCTGGAGTGAGACGGTCATGAAAGTTGTTAGCTTTAAGGGGATCGATAAGAGAATCTAAAGCTCCTGGATTGAGAGTCATAAAAGTTCCTAGCTTTTATCGAGCATGTGTCTTGCAACTTGCAAGCTCAGAACAGTCGGTGAACATTATAACTGGAATGAGCCTTTGTCTTGTCCTGTGTCTGAACGTGTTCATGAACAGTTGGGAGAAAGATGTTATAGATTTGATTGAGCAGAAGCATGGCAAGAAGAAGATATCCATTTCTTTCGAGTGTGAGACATTGAAGGCGGAGAAAGCAGCCGAGGAACATGTCAAGCAGTTCATGCCCAAGTTAGCCGGGCTAGATGTCATTAGTATGCAGTTTAACCACTTGCTTGTCCAGACTCTGATATATTTTCTCGTTTTCTGGAATCAAATCATCTGAAATTGAACTTGAAATCATGACTTTGCAGTTAACATAGGACCGATGAAGATTTCAGGGCTTGATTTTATGGCGGAGGAGGAATCTGGGTTAAAGCAAGGACATGCAGCCTGAGAGAGAACCCATTGTCATATTTTACCTCAGTTTCTGTACATGTCATAGAGTGGATTTTGTCTTATGTCACATAGCACATAACCCATAACCTGTTTGCTGTGGCATTTGGACCATCAAGAGAGACAACCAAGAAGCTGTTGGATCTGTCAAATTGATTGAATTTCCAAGAAATGCAGTTGCAGGACATAACCAGTGACTTGTAAGAGTAAATCTACAGAAGCAAGATAACAAAACATGTAGCTGGTTTTGGCAAGAGCCAACATCATGAAATGTGACAAAACATAGATTATGGAGACAAGATATGTCTCAAACTGAATTCACTCCTCCAAGTTTTGTCCATGCATAAACATACATGCTGAGAATCCGAAATAGTTAGCATCCTAGTTTCCAACCCAATTGTCTGGATAGATAACAAAACGAAGATGTCCAAATCCACCATGAATCACCTGCCCAAGAAACAATGCTATCAAATCAGACATGCATGTTCATGCTAGATGATTAGGAATCTCAGACATGAATGCTTGGAGAAGCAGATGGTAGATTCAATTTGTTTAACTGAACTTTAACCACTGCAACAAACATATTCTGGAAGAGATCACATTTTCAAAAGGATGACTGCAAAGTTAGATTAGAACTCCATACCAAGAAAAAAAAAAGATGCCCTTTAAGGAGTACCTGATGGGTTCCATTCAATCGTACTCGTACTCTGATTCTGACTCTAAGATGTACCAGAGCGTACAAGCACCGATCATATGCCCGTTGAGACAAACATAGTATTCTACACCATGCTCATGAGCATCCAAACTTATACTAGCAGTCTCCGGTATCATTTCAGCCTCTCCGATACTCCATAGCTTCGCCTCACAATAAGGGCACACCTCTGTGGGATGGAATGGTGCCCCTTTCTCAATAAGCATTTTACGAACCTTCGAAGTAGAAAAAGACTTGAAAACCCCTCGGAAGAATCCCATGTCACCAGGGTCCCAACCAATGGTTCCCATCTCCTCTGTCCCATCGTCAAGGTGTCTACATGTGCGCGAAACATATAAAACATCGGTTTTACACTTTGGAGGAAGGAAGTACTTCCCTGATGCCTTGATGAAACGGGACTTGTGAACAAAATGGCCGGGGGTTTCAACGCCTTTGAAGAGTCCATCCTTGCTCGAACCTGTGCAGTAAACAAGAAGTTTCCCAAGTGCCCTCCACTCCACGTCAATGGTCTGGCTCCCTCTGGACTGGAGGTCACGTGCCACTCTGGGTGCCCTGGCCCTGCACACTTCTTTCCACAGTACACGTTTGGAAAATTCATTGAACCATTTACACACACAGGACATGGTGGCAATCAGTTTAGGGTTCCAGTTCAGATTCTGGAACATGAGGAACAGAACATCTTCATCAAGATGCCCGAATTTTGTGCATTGACAGCTTGCCGAGCGAATACAAGAGCGGCATTGTTTTGATGTTTTCATTTCCTCAGTCTCAACCTAGCAAGAATGAAAGAGATGTTAACTCAAACAACAATGTACCCAAAGTTGGGCAATAAAATAGAAACTTCACAACAACAAGAACAACAACAAACCCTAAAAGAGCAAGAAACTTGTAACTAATGAGTAAACTAACCAGATTCACAAACCTCAAATCAAAGACCACATCACATATGCATATTGACAGAGCCTGAACTGAACCTCAATGCCATTTCTCACAGTTCCTAAAAAGGTTTGCAATTTCATATCATAAACGTTAACGCCATTTAAGAAACCTTGGTTTTCTCAATACAGCCGGTTCATTGTTCTTTCACCTCAGAACCACTCTTCATTACACTGCAGATTCCTAAGGATTTATTGTTGGAGTCTCCAATCAAACCCATCAGCACATTGTTGCTGGTTAAAAGTTGTTCCTACGAATCAAGAACAAAACTTCACAGAGAATACACACGAGCACTTTCAACACAACTACCCCTAAACACAAACAAGCGATGATACAAACCCAACTCGAATTCCTCAAATCGATTCTCATCATCAGCAATAAAAGCCCCATTTTCCTGGGAAAGAGAGCTAATGAGCAGCAAAATCATACGATGCCCAAAGATCGCTTGAAAATTGAATCAGAAACAAACGGTGATACCCAAAGCACGAGAAGCTCCAGAGATTACGAAAGACGAATTCTGAGCAACCCACCACGACTTCTTCGGTTTTGCTTGAGCAAAAGAAAAAAGGTTAATCATTTATAATGCAGGGAAGGGAGAGGGCCTGAGGAGCAAATCTGCCGGGAAACAATTTCTTTTGGAAAAGGCGCGACACGTTTATTTTGGCGGGAAAATTAAAATATTTCCCCGGTTTGAGCAAAATCACAAGCCGGTTCCAAATACAAAACGAAATCGAATCATAATTCGACACGTCGAATTTGTACTTCTACGTGGCGGTCGACTAGTGGTGGATCGTTGTGGGTACAAAGAGCAGTCGTTAGTCCAATGTTTTTTTATTTACATTTTTCATTAATTTATTTGTAAAAAGACTTCGGTCGTAAATTATATAGAGTGAGGTTTTTGATAACTAACGAATATACAAATGCATTATCAATTTCAGCAGTCCTGATGACGTGGCAATTTATCATTGGCCATCCTTGTTTGCCCACTATTCTTGGAGATTTTGGAACAATTAAACCGGTTTTCATTCTAATTCAGGTTTAGGACCGGTTTTGGTTCCAATTCACCCATAGAAGATAGAAACCACAAGACAATGATACGTTAAGAATCATATCAGTATTTTCTGTACAAACCGAACAGAAACCAACCACAAAACCAAAACCAAAGACAAACCCAGTTCTTCTTTTTCTGTAAAGTAAGTTTATTGCCAAAGCTTGTCAAGATCAAAGCTAGGTTCCTCTCTTGTTCTTGAATTTTTTTTCTCTGAGTTCAGGTTGTGGAGTTGGTGACAGGCTTGGATTCTTGGAGGGAGATGACAGTTTCAAAAGCTCCGACCAAAGCCTTAACTTTGCTTTTTCGGGTTTCGACCAGTTTGCTTGCTGTTTCTTCAATGACATTGTTGAACAATCCCTGTTCTTCTTTCTTGTCCTTCACTTCTTGATGCCTCAACACAACGTTTTCCCCGGCATGGTCATCACCATTGTCATCGTCTTCTGCAATATCATCTTTCCTCTTAAAGCTCCTCCTCTTTCCATGGCCATTCCCAGTTTGATTTTCCCCGAGAGCTCTTCCTCGTCTGAACTTGATCCTCCTCGGACTGTCATTCTCAGAATTAACGTCCACAACCCTTCCTCTTCTGAAATGTAACTTCCCTGCTTCGGTTCTTGCAGAATCACCATTGTTGCTTGCTCTTGGTTTGTTCTCTCCACCCAATGTCTCGTCCTCTTCTTCTGCCCTCTCGGGTCCGCTGCTTCCAGAAGCACAATCATACTCTCCTGCTTCTGATACTGTATACTCCTCGTAATCTCCAAGATCCCCATCCTTTTTAGTTGATGAAGATGAAGATGATGATGGAGGAGGAGGAGATGGTTTGACACCGCATTGTTCTGCATTCTTCCAGTTCTCTGCTTCCATTTCTACAACGTGCAGTGTTTTCTCCTCGACTGAATAACTATCTAGCTGCTTAGGTTCATTATCACCATGTACATCACTCGGTCTCTGATTTCGGGTGGAAGCTGCAACTTTTAAGAACTGACTCTTCCTCAGGCTAGAATTTGTAGCTATTCTGATGGATGATGACTTTGGGGAAGATAAAGCTCTAGGGGATATGGCCGTCTTCTTCGAAGCAACTTTGGCTCCAATCTTCTTCTCTACCTTTACATCACTGCCCTTTACCCCTTTGGCCTTCCCCATTACGGGTTTCAGCCCCATTGTGTCGGGTTTAGTTCCCTTAGATAATAGAGTTGCCCTTCCTGAATGAGATCTTGACATAACTTTCTGCTTCTGAGTATTGTCGTTACCAGATGTCAGGGATCCTGAAACAGGAGAAGGTTTAAGTTTGGAACCAGTTGTCTTTTTCTTCCTCTGTAGAGAAGAATCGCTCTGCTCTGAAGGAGGAGTTGTCGCCATGGCAGAGACACTGCCGGATGACTTCAACACCTCTCTCTTTATAATCTCAGAAATACCATCTGAACAATCAAGAACCTGTGTTTTCTCGACTTCAATCATCTTCTTTGTCTTAGATGACCCCGAGCTCGAAGCTTTGGTCATGCCATCAGGAAGTTTCTTGACAGTCTTTTTAGCCTTTGCCCTCCACGGCTTTTCCTCGGGTATGTGTTTCCTCCCGTACTTGCAGAGATCATGGCATGAACCCGTCGAGGCTCTGAGATAGTGAGGGAGCTCTTTCTGTCCACTATTTGATGAGCTTGCCTTCCCACCAGAGTTTCCTCTCAGTTTATTACTATCCACTTGCTTTTTCATAACTTCCGGTGTCCGAAAGGGGCCAGTAGCCTCCTCGGCCATCATGAATCGCCACCGAGACAATCGATTAACACTCAAATCTGTCAAAAGAACAGCCTGTCCATATTGACAACAATGACACTGATGTTAAAAATCATTGCTTCATACCATCAGAAAGGCATATTCAGACAGGGGAAAAAGATTGATCTTGAAGAAGACACCAGAAGCTGACAAGATATTGTCCGGTACACACAAAAAAAAAGTGTTTTTTTTTTTGTAACCAAACAGCCATATAGCCACTGGAAAATCCATACCACCATAAAATTTCTTTAGCTTACCCATTGAAGAAACCTCAGTTGCCAATCAAGAACAAGAGCTTTAACAAACAAAATCAGCAGTACAGATCCGATTCATATGTAATCTCAAAGCAAGCGATCCATCTCCTACCAGAGAAAACCGCCATTGCAGAAAATAGCAAGTTCTTGCCTTTGGCTAAGCAAACGACACTATGAAGGAGATAATGCCAACAAACTTGAAGGGTGTCTAAGTAAACCTGAAAGTTAGATAAAAAATCAACCAAAATCCTCATCTTGGAACATACACGCATTCTCTAAATATCATTAGAAATCAAGAAAACAAACGTATATTTCATTCCACGGATTAAAAAAAAAAATCAGAGTGCAGTAAGGGGAAAAAGTGAAGGGGACGCCAATGTTCGACGAATCGCAAGAATTTTTTTTTTATAAAAAAAAAACCATCTCCTGTTTCAACCAAAAATCTAAAAACAGGGATCAAAATCTCGCAGGATAGATGAGAAGGCGAGAGAATCACTCACCTATAGATCGAACTACTTGAACAAGAAGCAAAAGCTTGAAACTTCAACAATGGCGAATCAAATTGCGGGTTATGATAGAGATTAAGCCAAAAAAAAAAAGCTACAGAATTTGCTTTCTTTCCTTGTTTTTTTTTATCTTCTTCCTTTTTTTTGGGGGGGGGGGGGGGGG
>NW_010961290.1:1875730-1884807 GCF_000463585.1 Tarenaya hassleriana | reverse complement strand
TTTTTTGTGGGGGGGGGGGGGGCGGTGATCGTGCAAGCAACCCAAATGTCACCTTTTGATGGGTTTTTTTTTGAGTTTATGAATTCTTCATTGGTGGGGTTTCTTCGCTTGTCTTTCCGCGTTCGTCTAAGATTTTCTAGAGATAGATTCCTTCAAATCTATTAATTTAATAAAACACCATTTCAAGATTTGAAGAGAGGGAAAAAAAAGAAGCTTTGTTCAAATTATGTCATCTCATGAAATATTTTTCCTTTTTAAAAATAAATTATGACAATTTCAAATGAAAAGCAAATATAATAATAGATGGATATATACTATATAATGCGTAGGGTCCAACGCTGCTCATTAATTTAGACTGCATAAGATTTGCTCTGGTTTTGGGTGGCAATTCTTTTTTTTTATTATCAATGATCCACATCTGAATCTAGATATATCTAATATATAGTTTAAAAGGAAAATTATCGAAAAATAGCAAAAGCAATCACAATTTTAAAATATTTGAAAAAAATAGTGTTTCCTAAAAACAATTTAACCTAATATGTATATATATATATATAGTATAATAACACTGTTAATCCTAAAATAAAATCTATAAGGTTGAAAATACAATGAAACAATTGAAAATGACAAACTGAAATTTATTGTATTATTGTAAATATATAAATAATAATTTCTTTTTTTTCTTTTAATCCAATATTCAAATTTGACCAAGATTTTGTCACAATAGATATAGATGGAGGATGATCCAAACTCAATCCCGCTCTTAATGCAGACTTCGTCAAGCAATCATCAACTATGGTTTGTTTCTTCGATATATCAATCTTTCTTTATCATCTCTATCTCTTGATATTTATGAACCAAATTTCAAATCGGAATTGGAAATTTGTTTCGGTGATGGAACATTGACACACATTGATTGAATGATGGACTGAATTGAAGAGGCTTCTTCCTTTTTTTTATGGTGGGACAAAGGCACTGTCCTCCTTTAGCTTTACTTGTATGAGCAAAAAGGCTGAGACCACTAAGTTCAATTATTTCATGAATGCACCAAACCAAACCAAACCATGAAACCAATGTGTATATATATAGACATGTGCCCAACAAAGCATATTCTATATTGCCTATGCATATGATCATATGAGTTATGTGTTCATATGAGGCTCTCTAATCAAACCAATATAAAACCCATTGTATAATCTATTATTAATTAACTATTGAGTTCCCAAGTAAAAGGCAAGCAAGAGGGTAGATGTCTCCGAACTTAAGCAATCATATACTACTATATAAAACAAGACTGATAAACTTTTGTATCGTATATGCATTTCACTTACAATTAAGTGAACAGCAGTTGAAGCAGACAAGTCGGCGAATTGCAGAGACACAGTGGAGGAATCAAGCTTAGAAGTCATGTGACGATCTCTCTGACGAGCCAATCGAGACAAGGGTACGCAAAGTAGAGGATGAGGAACGACGGGAGAGCCAACAGGAGGGTGATGAGAATGTACAATGCCAAGATGGCTGCACTCGTCGGTATGGCGTAAAGGACTATCAGAAGGAATATGATGACCAATGGGAACTTAGCCGTCAGATGAACAAAGAATACCAGTGACTTCCTCAGTGAATTCTGTATCCTCCCCATGCGCATGATGCCGTCCCCAGCATTGCCATGACCGGTATCAGATCCCGATGGCTCGTGCTGATTCCCATGATGGTGATGGTGATGTTGATGATGATGACGACGATGTGGAGGTTCCCTGATATGGTTTCCATTGGGCGAGTTGCTGGTAAACGACCAGCCCGGCTGAGAATCATCACGTGAAGCAGCAGCAGCATTGGACTTGAGCCTCTCACCGTTCATCCTCTCAACCATCCAAAGCACAAAGTAATTCTTGCGAGGGAATTTGAGTGTTTCCCTAAAGACGAGTCGGAAAGACAAGAGGTTGCACCATGGGCATGAAATGAAGAGAGGAAGCTGAACTGGGTGTGCAGGAAACTTCACAACCGCCCACTGAAGCCCTAGAACGCAGTTTTTGCAAAGTGTGTGACCACACCATAGCACATAAGGAACGTTTTCGACGATGTTGAATGATTCCCAGCATATGGGGCATTCCAGACCTTCGTCCCCGCTACCGACAGAGGACGCATCGTCATCTGAACATTCCAAGGCTGGATGCACTACTTTTCTCGTCTCGTTTTTCATCCCGATGTTTCCTGTAAGATAACTTGATGCTAGATTCCACATCCTGGTATTGGGGATGGATAACATGATTGCCTTTTTCCAGTAAACCGAACCCAAACCAGTTCTGTTAATAACCTCTATGGGGCTCCCATGTCAGAAGAAGTTCATAAGCAGCTGATCCTCTAATACTGGAACAATCACACATAAGAAATCGTAGAACTCAAATAGTGCATAAATCCACAATACATTGCCACGCTATAAATGGTGATTTATAACAACAGTGGCACACAATCCCAGCCGACAAACATGAAACCCTACACTCACGGTAAATCAACAGGGTTGAAGAAATTAAATCCAATAGCTTCAGGTTATTGCACACTCATAAAACAAACAGTTTGCTCTAAATCCATTTTCTACATCTTGATCTAATAGTCCAAAACTCTTCTTACTTTGACAGGAACTTAGCATCTTTAACGAATTCCCTCTGAAATGCATACCCAAGTCACTGAATAATTTATAAACTCAGATCTGCTAAACTAAGATGATATTTGTATAATGAATCTAAAGCTCAACATCTACTTCACTTATAGGATTTACTACTTCTTTCACATAGTCAGGCCGAATCTCCAGAGAACATTTTCATTGGCTTAACTTCTACCGGATCTCAAACTCCTTTACCAGTGAGCCAAAGCCCAACTACTAAAGGTGACATTTTCACGCAGAATTCATAGCTTCTCGCAACTGTCATGAAGAAACTAGATCGAAATCGAGCCCGTCGAAACAACGCGAAAGACCCGATCCCCCGAAAAATTGGGGAAACCCCCAATTTAAGCGATGGAAAGAGAAAACCCTAAATTAAGAACAGCAGTCAAATCGATAGAAGCACAAGTAGCTAGCAGATGGGTATAAATCGAATTAACGCAAACCCAGAATCAGAATTCGCCAATAGTTTACACAACCGGTGGAAGATCCAAAATCGAGCGAAAGGTTCTAAAAAAAATAGAAGTCTGCAGATAAAGATCATACCGATTCTCCTTAAGTCAGATTCTGCTCCGACAAAAACCACGAGACACCTCTCTGTCCTGAGAACCTCTAAACGTTCGCTTCGTACCGTTTGTGTGAGAAAATACGGTCGATTTTCCAGGACTCCTCTTTTCTCTTTGTTTTGTTTGTTCCTTGTTTTGAAAAATAATATGCAAAATTAATCAATTTTCGATAAAACTATAATCTTTTAACATTTTGTCTAAATCATATATAAATTATTAGTAATAAAAAGAAATTATCATTTTTCTTCGAATAGAACACTATGGAACTAAATAAAAATACGACATAATATCCACGTCAATAATGTACCAACGATATATACATGTTTCTAGTGGATATCATTTAAATGCCTTTACTAGAAGTGGATATCATGATCTATGACCACACCGGTAATAGTTATATATTAATTGTTTAAAATGTAGGAAGCTCTTAAATAAAATTCCATATATTTCATGTATTATTATAAAAATAAATAAAATTTATAAATTATTTTACAGTAAACTAACGAATTCATAAATTTTGGTGGAAATCTCTTTTTTTTTTTTTAGTTTCCTTCTCCCATAAAGTCCGTTGAAGATTAGTTTCTCCTTCAAACTAAAAAAAATGAAATAGAATAGCGAAAAGAAAAGAAGATATTGATTTTTTTTACTTGAAAGGTCTTTGTTTTGGAACATTTTACATTTGTTAGTTTCCTTAAAATAATAATTATTGATTAGTCAAAGTTAGGGGTGGACGTTTTAACCCGTAACCCGGGGTTTTAGAGGTACCCGGCTTAACAAGTACCCGAATAAAGGATACTCGAATATTAACGATGAGATCGAACATTAATAAGACTAAGTTTTCGATCCCAAGTCCGAGTGGAGGTTCAATTATTTTACAAAAGGTACCCGGGATACCCGGTATATTTGTTAAAAATCTAAAATATACTTTATATCTATAATATTTTTGTCTAAATTATTCTTATTATTTATTAAAATACTTTTATTTTAGTTCAATTTTTTTTATGTTATAAACATTTCTATACAAAAATTTCATCATTCCAAATCTCATTTTATATAACCGAATCAACCATTCATCTCTCTCAAAATTTTACTCATCTCTTTTCATCGTGAATTTTTCTATTTGTACTTTGACTTCTCTCATTTGTATTTTCTATATCTATCATTTTATAGTTCAAAATTTTATAAATCGTATGGGTCCGGGTACCCACGAGTACAATACCGAAAATCTCATTAAACCCGAGTTACAAGTACCCGGATTTTATAAAGCCAAGATTGAGATAATATTTTTGTAAAATCCGTGGTAATGAAGACGATATAGAGTTTTCTAAAAATTGAGGGTACCCGATCCGTGTCCACCCTAGTCAAAGTGGTTATAACTGTGGAGCTTAAAATTTATTGATTCATATATCATAAAAATCATTCACAGATTTACTATAGTAATAATAAAACTAACATGGAATCGTCAATCAAGTTTTAGTAATTACTTAAATAATTTATGAGGCAATGTTCAATGTAAGAAAAAAAACAGGACACTTGCTTAAACTTTCCCGCCAGAAACTACCCGTTTAGAGAGATATAGATAGAGAGAGAGAGAGAGAGAGAGAGAGAGAGAGAGAGAGTTTGTGAGCCCCAAATTCGAGGGAAAGCTTCGCTGAAATTTAGGGCTCCAAAGATGGAATTGTGTTGTGTTCTTCGTCATCGTTTCTTCCTCTCTCGAACCAGAACCAGCGAGGTGTTTGTTTCACCGGTATCTGCTTTTTCTAGGGTTCCCAAATTCCTCTTCTGGGAAAAAAGGCTTTTCCCCCCCCTGATAATTCCACAATTTGGGTACCCTGGAAATCGTTTGTGCCTGGAAATTCAGAATCTTGACCACAAGAAACTTCATGTTCAACTCTGCAGGTATACCGTTCGACCATTTGCCTCAATGAAAACTCCCCCGACCGATCCATCTTATCGGATTCTCATGAAATGGGTTGGAACCTTGATTCTTGTTTCTGGGTTTTGTCTTTGAAAGGTACATTATCCACCAGTTTCACCACAAAACGACAGGATGGGATTGAAGCTCTCGAAGGGCTCTGCGAGAGACAAATCGGCTTTGGACTGTACGAGGGCTCACATTCTGACATACCTCACGGCAAGTGCTTACCTCCGTAGCTTGGTGTCCAGGAAACGAAGGCGAATGGTCATTGGGGGCTACGATCTTGACATGTCTTACATCACGGACAGGTTGCTGGCCATGTCTTTTCCCGCCGAACGTATGAGAGCTTTTTACAGGAACCCCCTCTGGCAGGTCAAGTCCGTGCTCGATATGCGACATCCCGATCATTACAAGGTGGATGTTTTGAAGAAACCTGAGACAGAACATTGATTGATTCTCATCCCACAAACCCTTTCTGATGCTTCTTATTCTTCTTCCTGTTCTTCTTCTTCTGGCAGATCTATAACCTATGTATAGAGGAAGCCTACGATCCAGCCAACTTCTACGGCCGCGTTGAAAGATTCCCCTTTGATGACAACCATGTTCCATCCCTTCATATGATCAAACTTTTCTGTGAAAGTGTTTATGCTTGGCTATCGCAAGATTCCAGAAACATTGCTGTTATACACTGCATGGTATACACCTCGGTTTAGATTCTTCCATTGCATGATCTTCTTGCACCGACAATTGCTTGATACAATGTCTGTATTACCATAGGCAGGAAAAGGTCGGACAGGCTTAATGGTATCTGCATACCTTGTCTATAGCGGAATGACAGCCGAGGAAGCTCTTGAGATGTATGCACAGAGAAGAACCACCAACAACAATGGAGTAAGTCATATATATGAGCTGAAGCTGATGATAACAGCAATAACAACTGTTGCTTCTGACTTAACATTACAGGTTTCGATACCAAGCCAGCGTCGTTACGTGAAGTACTGGTCAGATTCACTCCGTTTTCCCAGAGGAGTTGGAAATAGACTTCCCGAGGTTAAATTGCCTTTACAACACAGCAGAGAGTTGAGGAGAATCAGGCTTTATGATACAGCTAACATTGACGCGGTCTTCTTTGTGGTCTCGGAACAGCAAGAGGTACTCTTTGCATGGTTGTATTGTAGTTCTTTGCTTTGGATTTCGGATTTCAGTTTGTGTTTCAACGCGGCATGGAGTTATGAAAACTGAAGAGTGATCCTTTGTTGCAGATTCCTAATGAATTGTACAGGCCACCTGTAGAAGTTGTAAGAGGTTGCTGTAGACAAGTCAAGAAAGGTTGTTGTAGAAACACAAGTCCTCGGTATTATGTATCTCACTTGAGCTGTGATTCGGAAGAAGAGGAGGAAATAGAACGAGAACACATCCGTCTTGTTGTCCAGATGGATACAGAGAGTTCAATCATCGACGAGAAAACCTGTCTCGACTATTACTTTGAGAAACCTGAAAGAGTAAGTCGCCAATATCTTCAGACAATCTATTCCTCGGCCATTTGATGCCTTACTTCGTGCATGGACAGGTGAGTGGAGACATATGCATCACATTCTACCAGAAAATGATCGGGACCCGTCTCTTCTATACCTGTTTCAACACTGCTTTCATCACGAATGGCTTGCTCCAGGTAACCGTCACATCCCTCAACCAATTTCTCATGAAAAGTGGTACATGTAGAGAGCTCAATTCTCGTGCGCATGTGTGTGTAAAATCTTCTGCAGTTTTCCATAGCGGAGCTCGATAAAGTCGGTGGTCAAGGAAGATCAATATGTGGCCCTGATTTCAGCTTGGAGTTGCTGTTCGGCCCAGCTTATCCCAAGTACGGAGAGGTTCTTCCCTGCGAAGAATCTGCTCCCCAGCTCTCCGCTCCATGGAAACCAAGCTGTTGAGACGCCATTACGAATTTAACGGTTATGTTTCAAGGATCAGCCACTAAAGGGTTCATCTCGAGTTCACCAGCCCCGAGTCGCTCGGACAGGTATTCCTTCAAGTACAACTGTTGCCTTTGCAAGTAGCGCTTCCAACAGTGAAGCATCTCAACTGCAAAGACAAATGAGCCCAGCAGATAAAATGCGGACAGGCGCAAACCCAACCAATACAATCTCGGGATTTTTGTAGCAGGATGGTGATGAGACTGACTGACGTTTTTGGTAATTAATGATAGACAAGTAATGTCCTCTCAGGGATTGTCTTTGACATCCCTTTTTTGTCCAAAGGATGGCAAAGGCAAGAAAAACTACTGTTTCCTGTTTTAGATTACAAGAATATACTCCTTTCCTCCTCCTGTATACATCAATGTATAACACAATCCAGGGAACTTCTTGAAGCTCGAACAGAACACAAATCAGAAGGGAGAACATGTTTAAGTAAGAACTTTTTTGTAATGATGTCCCCTTCTCTGAAAACTGAAGGGAAATAACAGCAGAAACAATCAAATCTCTGGTAAATCATAAAATTACCCAAAAAAAAAAAAATACTGATATACCATGACCACAAACCATACATACATGGATAGATATAGAATTAGATGACAGAGCCGGTGTGAGGCCCAATAAGCCCAAGAACCTCAGTCCAAAGCCCATGACTATTGACATTATTACCAAGCCCAATAACACTAGCACTACAAGCGGCCACCGTCCAATACCCACCAAAGATCTCCTCTTTCAACTGCTCCTTGTCCCATTCACAGTACCCGTCGAAGAACCTGAACTCACTCCTTCCGACCAAGTTCCTCTTCACCATCTCTGCCGCCAATCCTATGCTCTCTCTCGTTCCGTAGTACAATCCCTTCATCACTTCCCTGAACACTCCGCTCCCGTATATTATTCGGTTTGGTTAAGTTCTGATTTTGATATAGTTCGGTTATGGTTAGAATATGACCTTAGCATCGATCATCTGCTTCAATCGGACAAGCAACCGATACTCCTCTTCCTTCACACCACACAGATCTTGTTGAAATCTAATGGCCCTCCGAAGAATAGCCTCTTGTCTGAGAATGTTCCTGCCACGTCCAGGACCGTTGATTTTGTCTCCCTGATCGACATTAGCGATGGACGGTTGAGGATTATCCCTATAGGGCCTGATGGGCCGACCGACAGGAGGAGGATCACTGTTCTTTCGAAGATGTGAACCCCGTCTAACTTCTCGGTGGCGATCAGGAGGCAACCTCTCTCTGGCTCATGGATCTTGTGTGCCCATTTGTCTCCGATTGTGGATGATGATGATGATGGAAAGTTCATGGTGAGGTCCATGCCAGGGGTTGCGGCTTGTTCTCCGGCCACGAGCCTTGCTCTGAACTCTCTCCAGTCAGCATCTGCTGTTGAATCATTGCTCTTGTAGAGATCATTATCATCATCCATGGGCTTCCATGAATCCGAATGCAAGCCTGGTCAGAGTGATTGATCGTCCATCAGGGTATGCAAATCTACTTGAGGAAACGATAAAGTTTCCATCTTTTTCAAACGATGATGAGAAACAGGATCAGGATGAGAAATTCATACTTACAATTTACAGAGACAGGAGAAGAAGCAAGCTTCCTGGTCAGAAACTGGCCGGAGTTTCTCTTGGGACAAGAAAAGGGTCTGGCTTTGATGAATGGCACAAGCTCTTTGGTCACAGAGATTGATCTTGATGTAAGAAAACAAGCATCCATGTCACTTACCCTCTCTCTCTCTCTCTCTCTCTCTCTCTCTCTCTCTCTCTCTCTCTCTCTCTCTCTCTCTCTCAATTCAGCTCAGTTCCTGTGCAAAACTGCGCGCAGGGCAAAACAGAACACGAACTTATAAATAAAGAGAATGAACAGATGTGAGCCACAAGCTGAAAGTCCTTGTTGGATCTAGTAGGGATCCTAGTCAGAAGAATGGGCTGCGGATAATGAGTGTGGGAAAGA
>NW_010961290.1:1853801-1875360 GCF_000463585.1 Tarenaya hassleriana | reverse complement strand
AATGAGTGTTGGAAAGAGTTTCGTGGCGTTACCTTTTTGGGATATGGGATAAGGGCTTATTCATTTCATCTCTCTTGTGGATGATGTGTCGTGTTCTTGGCCAGCCATTGTTGGCCTTTCGTAATTAAACCGGTTCACACAAAACCAAAAATTGCATCTAGCACTGGCCCCATCATGAAGCAAATTGTCCACCATTTGAAAAAACAATTATAATTAGGCCTAATTAGTTGGCGGGATTGCTAGTTACAAGCTCTAATTTGGATAAAGATTAATTGGGATCATCCTTAGGACAAGACATTAGAACTGAATTGTAATTAGGCATCATGAATCAAATGGTCCCAAATCATCTACAACCACATAAACTGGGAGGGAGTAAGATCACAAAGTGCATTCTATGTGGTCCTCTCTTTTCCTGCATTATTTTTAGGTGGGAATTTTGCTCAAATACATTTTATAAAAAAAATATATATGGTACAATTTTAAGAATCAATATACTTATTATGTTATAACCATTTTATAAAAGTACAATAAAATAAAATAAAAATAATAAATGAGAGGGTTGTGGGATAATTAAAAAGCAAAAAAATATATATATATATATATCAAGCAAAAAAAAAGAGAGAAGAAGGTGCACGTACGAAATAAATAAAATGGGACCGGGGTTGGTGACTTGGTGGTGGTAGGTTGAGATTTAGACATTTCGTGCAAATATTATTTTTATTTTATTTTTGTATTAATGTGATACATTTTCCTTGTAAAAAAATGATGAGAAATTCGTTTTCGCTATTATAATATATTGATTGATTTGGTTGTAAATTCAATGGAATGTTTAATGAGTGTAGAAAAACAAATATCTTTAAAATGATTAAATTTTCATATTTAATACTTTGATAATGCCAAACCTAAATAAGGATATTTCCAAAAAAAATTCCGGTCAACTGAAAAAGAGAAAAAAAATAACCAATGAGAACAACAAAAAAATGTTTTCTTATTAATTTAAATAAAAAATTTATAACATTACCCAATCAAAATTGATTATTATATTATTATTAAGATTCTAAACATCTGTTATCAAAACTTAATAAATCAGGTTAAGATTCTGTTATAATAAATATAGTCTATCTTTCTTAACAAACCAGATTAAGTTTTTAGTTTACTAAAAAAAACATTACCATATCCTACAAGCTTCTAAGCCCTTGGTTTTTTAACATAGATTAGATTACCAACGCCAAGATGATGTCGCCATGGTGACGTGTAATAAAAAGTTGTTGGCTTTTTGAATAATAATAATAATAATAATAATAATAATAATAATAATAATTCCATAACCCAACAACTTGTGTCAAAGAGTGTTCTCTCAAATCTGCCTTCCGTGGCATGCTCTTGTCTACTCTTTTTTCACCTAACCTTGGTCTCCGACCTCAAGCCACCTAATACTTTAACCACGACCATATAACCGAACCGGACCGATATTTCTCAAACCATATAAAACCGGAATCAAACCATAATCTATTCGTAGTATTTATTGAATATAAAATAATTTAACTTAAAGTCTCGAATGAGTGAGAATGATTTTTTTAATTATTTTTTAGTTTTTGGTTTGGCAGCTATTAAAAACTTCAAACTTTTTCTATATTTTTATCATCTAAAAGTTGAATTTTAAATCTATATAACTAGTTTTTTAACGGATTTTTTCTTTTTTTTTTTTATGAAAAAACAAAGCTAAAACTCTAAAACCATAACGGTTATCTGAACATAAACTTAAACCCGTTCAATTCAAAACATAGGCCTAAAATGTTGGTATACAATTCAATTGATTATTTAACTAAACCGGAAACCAAATCTAAAATCTAGTAAACCGAAACCAAACCGGATAGCGTATCTGTGGGCCACGGTTTCCTCTTCTCCTACCACTATCATTTCCCTCCTACAAATGTAAACCCTTTCCTCTGCAAGTGTGGGTGCGTCTTTTTTTCTGGTTTTCTCATCTTCTCCTTCGTTTTGCCTCTTTCATCGGTACTCTCTCTCTTTGTCTAAAATCTCCGTTTCTTGTTTATCTCCGCCTCTGGTTTAACAATGGAGGCGTCATTGTTGAGATCGTGTCCCTCTTGTTCTTCCCCTTCGGCAATTGGGTTTCTAGAGGATCGCGAGTTCTCGAGACCCTTTTGTCCTGTCCTTCTCCGGACATTGAAAGGTCGGAACTTTAAGTCCGCTGTGCGTTGTTCTCTCCCGCGTAAGGCGCGTGGTGGTTTCCGGTCTGCTCACGCCGCCATGACCCTCGCTGGGTATGAATTACGACGACCCTTACTTGCTAAATTTTGTAGATTTCTCGAGTTACGTCGTTCGGAACTCGATTAAGTTTTTCGTTTTGAATTTAGGGTTTGTCTAAATTTCGACGCTTTTGGCTTAAAATTTTCTAAATTTATATGTCTCTGTCAGAATTCAAACCTTTGGTTCTACACACGACAGCGATAGTTCACGCTGCTTCTCCGTATCTTCTTTGCGCTTAGGTTGTACGGAAAATCCCCCACCCAAAATTTTCTTGAAAAAATCTCTGTGGAGTTGAAAAGCTGTTGAAACTTTTGACAAGACTACATGTGTAAAGAGTTCGTCGAAATTCTTTGGCATGAGTAAACTATGTTGCGTCAGCTGTAGAATGTTGGATTTCCTAAGTTTGCAATTGTCACATCGAAATTCTTCTTCCTCGTAGCTGTGATGCAATGGTAACGTTAAAAAGATATATAGATTTGTATTGAGCCTCCATTTCTGATGCTGTTGTTGTCAATACAGATCATTGGCAGGAAAGAGTCGTGTGGATGAGAGTGAGAGCTTTACCCTCGAGGGCATCCGTAACTCTTTGATACGGCAAGAGGACAGCATTATATTCAGCCTCTTGGAGAGAGCTAAGTACTGTTACAATGCCGATACTTACGACCCTAATGCTTTTGACATGGACGGTTTCCACGGCTCTCTGGTTGAATACATGGTGAAAGGAACCGAAATGCTTCACGCTAAGGTGCATATATCTCAAGATAATTAGAACGAAATCGTAATCTCGAAAAAACCCTATTCTCGGATTGTTCTGACGGATAGAAATGGTTTTCTTTTGGTGAATGATTAGGTTGGGAGGTACAAGAGCCCTGATGAGCATCCCTTCTTCCCTGATGAACTGCCAGAGCCTATATTGCCACCTCTGCAGTACCCAAAGGTGCATTCTCTCGGCTCTTCATGCTTATCGCTTGTGTGTTTGACTAATACTGGATGTAGAATTGAATGAATAATCTTGGAATCTGATTATCCAGAATCAATTTCTGGGTCAAAATCCTTTTTTGTTTCCTTGTTTCAATCAATGATTAGTAACAGTTAGCTGTGGTTTCAGCCATTGCGTCACTCCCCTGAGATTAATGCTAACAGTAATGGGTCACATATTTCCGTAATAGGTGTTGCACTCTGCCTCTGATCCGATCAACTTAAACAAGAAGGTGTGGAATATGTACTTCCGAGACCTCGTCCCACGGCTAGTGAAGAAAGGGGATGACGGGAATTACGGATCAACAGCTGTTTGTGACACGATATGTGTTCAGGTAACAGCTTTTTCTGCTTTGGGTTCGGATACTCGCAACAAAAAGCAAGGCTTTTGATTGATGTCCTGATCATAAATTGCTCGAGAGGTCATGAACTTATCAATGTCTTCCAGGTTCTCTCAAAGAGGATCCATTACGGGAAATTCGTGGCAGAGGCCAAATTTCGTGCCTCGCCAGAAGCTTACGAGTTCGCCATAAAAGCACAAGTAGGATTCTTTTTCTTTTCTCTTTAGCCTTAGCTTCTAGAAGGAGACCAGACCCAGATCTTAACCGACTGAAAGTTCTTGTCTTTCTCCTCGGACAGAACAAAACTTCATATCAGAGAATGTTTCATTAACTTCCTCTCATCTTTATTGCAACTCGAAACGTTTCAGGACAGGGATAGACTGATGGAAATGCTCACTTTCCCGACAGTGGAGGAGGCGATCAAGATGAGAGTAGCCATGAAAGCTCGGACATACGGGCAAGAAGTGAAGCTGGAAGCCATGGAGGAAGAGGAAGAGAGAGAATCTCAGGTTTACAAAATCAGCCCCAGCTTGGTCGCCGACTTGTACGGAGACTGGATCATGCCCCTGACAAAGGAGGTTCAAGTAGAGTACTTGCTCAGAAGACTCGACTGAACTGAAGTACGGATTCAGAGTGTCTCCGGTAATAAAATATTGAAGCTTTGAATGCAAAAATCTCGTCGTTTTATGCACATTGTTTTGAATTGTAATCCGGTTTGATCATCCCGGGCTAAACCGGTTACATGTGGTTTACTTTACCCTTATATATAGGAGATTTGAGTAAAAAAACAGAACTCATAACTTTGTATATACGTTTTTTATAGCAATTATATATGGATTATTAATTCTTATATGCTGTATATCACGTATTAAATCTTTAATAACCTTTAAAGAGATTATTTTAGGGTTTTTAAAATATAATATTATGAAAAGGCACACTTATTGTTAATAATAGTGTGATTAATGGATTCTGGTTTCTTAATAATTTGGGCGTGCAATTTTCTATCAAATTGTGTGATTTTGTCATGCCTTCTCTGCTCAAATTACTAGAACTGCACGCCGTCTTTCTGGATAATACATATGGGGAAATGATCCAGAAAACGACACACAGTGCGACTCTAGAAATGGAACTCGTTTGACGATAAGAATATAAGATACAATACGCTTCACATGATCCAAGTGTTTTGTGTTTTTCCCTCCATGGCTGCTTCTTCGGTCACTTGCTCACTCCCTCACCTTCCACTAATCAAATCTCCGAATCCGACCCGAGTACCCAGAGGATTCAGATTCCTTGACCTGAATCCGCTTCGCAGCACTGTCCATGGAGGTCGGAGCTCGGTGATTAGACCGACGGCGGTCCGAGAAGACGACCGGAGAACGGCCGATGAAGCGATGAGCATCGACAATTTGCACCGGTTCATCGATCTTAACATCGGAAGATGGACTGGTTCCTTTCATGTATGAGAAACCCTAATCTTGATTCTGGGTTTTAGTTTGTCTGGTGATTTGTCAGTTCCGGCTCCAGTTTTTGTTGGATTTGTTGAGAAATTTCGCCTTTTTGCTTTTGGGTTGCAGCAATTTGATGGCGATGGAAAGTTGTTGCATAAGATCGATACGCGGCTTTCGGTTAGTTCATATGGAGAAGATGAGCTCAGCAGCCTCATTCAATCGTATGGCCTTTTATTGGAGATAATCATTAGCCTCATTTAATCGTATGGTCTTTATCGTTTGTTTCTTGATTTACTGAGTTGTGGGAGATAAATATGGAAAAAAAAGGTCGTGAATTGCTTGCACTTTGCAAGGAATAAATGCTTTTTTCTTGTGATTGAATTAACACAAGTATGATTATGAGTTCACTTAGCTTTAGTCCCATGAACTTTTAGAAATTGATGAACTTGAGATGTCGTTTAACTTATTTGAGATTTGCGTGTACATATGTTGGATGGTATTAGACAATATTGGGCCAAATCTGTTTTGTTTCATGTGAAACTCTTTGAATGCTTAAGATAGGTTCAGTTAGGCAATGTTTTGGGTCTGCATATTCCAGTTTGTATTCTTGGCTAAACCTCATTATGTTCTATAGCTTATATATAAAGCAACGGCCATCCACCACTTCCGTAGCTGAAGAAGAGGAAGAACCTGAATGGGTAGAGTACAAAATAAAAGAGACCAATATGTTCACAGTGGACAAATATCAGCAGGTGAGTTATTTCTAACTCTTCAAGATTTGAAGTTTGAGTCTGGTTCGGATTTAGTTGCTAGTATCTTGCCTTTGTTTATCATGCCATTTTTTCAAGTGATATCCATCATGATTTAGTCCGCAGATTGGTTTTTTCCCCAACGAGAAGGCATTCTCGCTGAGGTATCAAACTGCTGGAATGTTGGAGACAGTTCTGAGGCAGGGTGTGCTTGGGGAAGACGATACTGGAGAAGAATCACCGAGGTTAACTTCTCATGGCTATTCCATTATATTATTAATGGATCATGGGTCAGACCATCACGAACTTATGAAGCTTATCCACTGATGTATTATTTTCAGATTTCTAAAGCTTCCATCCCGGCGGCCTTCTGTGGTATGTGAAAACTGCTTGTATTCTCAGGGGATGGATCGAAGGGCAAGAGCCTTTCACATCATGGATCCCAAAGGTGCTCTGGAAATGCTTCTCGTTTTCCTTGAAGACAGAGGAGAGGGGATTCTCGTTCATCCAGACCTTGATAATTTTAAGGTAATATATTGTTTTTGCTGTTACACATGCTTAAAAAAGAGATATTATGGCATATGTTTAACTGAACAAAACAGGAGTTCTTGAATGCCCTGGTAAGAATGAGTTTGACTGACATTCAATGTTTCTGCTCTTTTCTCTGTTGCAGGATGATGCAGAAAGGATTACCCCGTTTCTTGGCAAATGGAAAGGTCATTCAGTGACGAAACGCAGCGGTGTCTATGGAGCAACAATCACTGAAGCCGATACAATTTCTGTACTTGAAATGGATGACAAGGGTCATTTAGTTCAGGTATATTATATGTTATACTTTCACATTGTAATTGACACTTTCGGTTTGCCCTTTTGATATTGGATGATCTTGTAACTTTAATGTGAAACAGGATATTTCTTCAACATTGGGCGAGAGAGATGTTACAACCAATGTGCAATGGGCAGGCACAAGATCCAACAACTTGGTTATGTTCGAGGAAGGATACCAGATAACGCTGTTACCGGGAGGAATGTACATGGGATGCCCCTGTGACATTGCAAAGAGTGTTGCTGAATCAAAATCCTTCCACCTGGAATTCTGCTGGCTTGAATCACCTGACGCAAGACAGAGACTTGTTCGTACATATGACATGGAAGGCTTGGCTGTCTCTTCCACTTATTTTTCTGAGATCAAATTGTAAGTTTTCTTCTTCCTCTAGCTGTGTATGTTCTTGTTTTGTCTGATATTTCTGTACTGTTGCAAATCTGTTCTTGATATATTTTTTTCCTTGAATAAACAATATTGTATGCCGTCTGAGGATCAATTTAATTGATTACATTTCATGTCAACTATAAAATTGCTTATGTGAATTTCCTGTTTCAACATGAAATATCTAACTTCTTTATGTCACATAATTTATGCGGAAAAATATATGAACTTGACGCAACTAGAATAATGGAATGCAAGAATGCGGTTTCTTTCTTTCTTTCTTTTTTTCTCTTTTGCTGCTAGAATCTTTTCTGCTGCTGGATATGTATTTAAGTAAAGTTCCTTTTGACTGAAGAAGACCCTTAAAGTTAGTGCATTAGACCTTCAATTATCATATAAGCTTTAATTAGCTTTAGTATTAAAGCTCACACCATCTAACCTCATCTATATCTACATAAATATATACCTACCTACACATGCGTGTGTGTATATAATATGAAGTATATTCAATATTGTTTTGTCGGGATGATTTTACCAAAAATTTTGATAGCTGATGTTTTGTGGAGACATATGAACAACTTTGATAGATTAACTAACAAATCCACCTTAATTGTTTAAGCTTTTTACCGGCCATCACCTACAGCTCTGTTTCCCTCTCTGTAGCAGAGAGAAAATGGTGAAGGTGACAGACCTTCTCTCCCCATTGGCTAAATATCGTATTTTTCTCTCTCTTTTATTTTTGAAACACAAGAAAAAGAAAAAGATCTTCCATTTTTGGTCCCACAAATCTCTCTCTCTCTCTTTCTGTTTTAGCGGTTGTGTATTGGAACCTCCCCATGCCTCTCTTTCAGAAGAAGACTCAACAGACAAAGAAAAGTTTTTTTTTTCTTTTTTTACATCTCTGTCATGTGATTTTTTTTCTTTTTTCCCTCATTTCTCTTGGTTGTCTTTGTTCTTTTGCCTGCATACCCATTTGGTTTTTCTGGTCTAATGTGGGGTTGAATCCCCATATTGGACCTGTTTCCGGATCAGAGTCGGTGGTCTCAGCCCCTCCGGAAACCATTTTCTGAAGAATGGGTTGCATAAGCTCCAAGAGCGCTGCCTGTCTGGGTGACCCAAATGGCTCACCACCCGACAGAGAGAACACCATGGCCATGGCATCTGGCTTTACCTCGAAGAACACATCAGGCCTACACCACCACCGTGTTGTTGATCATTCATTGGAGGAGAATTACAAAGACAGCCACATTCGGCGTTCGAGAAAGCCCAAGAAATTGGGTGGTTCTGATCTGAAGACTGGTGTGAGCCTGAAATCCGGATTGTCCCACAGGAACATCGAGGCAGAGCAGGCCGCAGCTGGGTGGCCTGCCTGGCTTTGTTCTGCCGCCGCTGAGGCTGTCTATGGGTGGGTCCCTCTCAGGGCAGAGGCGTTCGAGAAGTTGGAGAAGGTACCTCGAAGGAAATTTGCATTCTTTTTTTAACTCATAGTCGTTTTGTTTTCTTGTGGTCGTAGCTTTTAAATGCTCTGCTTTTCTTGTTTGGGCATCAATCAAAAGGGTTTATGCAGACCTGTGCTGTACAAACGGACTTAAATCTGGTCGGGATGATATGCAAATATCAAGCAACATTGTTTTTTTTTTGTTTTGTTGACGATAAATTGTTTATGCAGATTGGACAAGGAACATACAGCAGCGTGTTCCGAGCACGGGAAGTGGAAACAGGGAAAATGGTGGCACTGAAAAAGGTAAAGTTTGATAATTTTCAACCGGAGAGCATCAGGTTCATGGCAAGGGAGATTCTCATTCTGCGCAAACTCGACCATCCTAACATCATGAAACTGGAGGGCATAATCACGTCAAGAATGTCCACCAGCATATACCTTGTTTTTGAGTATATGGAACACGATCTTGCCGGTTTATCATCCAGCCCTCTCATAAAATTCACCGAGCCACAGGTACAGTTTCTCAGTTAGACTGGGCTACAGATTTTCTGTCCTTACAGATAAACCTCAGCCTACACTTTTTTTTTTGCTTTGAAAACCGAGTGGAGTTTGACAATCTCTTATTTCTATATTACCAGATCAAGTGTTATATGAAGCAGCTATTATTGGGACTGGAGCATTGCCATTTACGAGGTATAATACATCGGGATATCAAGGCATCGAACATTTTGGTAAACAATGAAGGGATTTTGAAGCTGGGAGATTTCGGGCTGGCGAATATAATCACACCGAGAAACAAGAACCAACTGACAAGCCGTGTGGTTACATTGTGGTATCGTGCTCCTGAGCTTCTGATGGGATCCACGAGTTATGGAGTATCGGTTGATTTATGGAGCGTTGGCTGCGTTTTCGCTGAAATCCTCATGGGAAAACCTATCCTAAAAGGCAGAACCGAGGTAAGGAAGTTTCCCGTCGTAACCCATTAACACTCATTGATATGTTATGCAATGTTTTTTTAATGAAAAAAGCACGAGTATCCAAGATTGCATAAACAGGTTTTAACCTTCAATTGATGCCTGAATAGATCCGAGAGCTTCAAGGTTTAATCTTTTTTCCGGTCTACAGATCGAACAGCTACATAAGATATACAAACTCTGTGGATCTCCGCCGGATGAATTCTGGAAGAAGTGCAAGCTTCCGCACGCAACTATGTTCAAGCCTCAGCGTACTTACGAGAGCACTCTTCGAGATCGATGCAGAGATTTCACTGTGAATGCTCTGAATTTGTTTGAAACTTTTCTCTCAATGGAACCCGGGAAGCGTGGGACTGCCTCCTCAGCACTTAATTCTGAGGTAATTTTTCCTACCCACAAGATTTTCCGAGCTGTATCTCTCAGTTTCCATGGTTTTCAACCTTTGTTTTCTATATTTGCTCAGTACTTTCTTACGAAGCCTTACGCTTGCGACCCATCGTCCTTGCCAAAATATCCACCTAATAAAGAAATGGATGCTAAACATCGTGAGGAATTGCGGAGGTAAAGATCTAGTCTTTAACCTCCCGGCCAATCCATCGTCCTTGCCAAGATATCCGCCCAATACTTCTCTTTTGTCTCAGAAAGTAGTTTTTTATCGAAAATTCACGAGGGTAATGTGTTCGTACAGGAAAAAAGCAGGCATCAAGATGCGAGATCCTGGAGTTAGCAGGAAACATAGAAAACCACATAGAACGGGGCACGAATCAAAGAGTCACTCTAAACAACCTTCGAGGCAGGTCAGTCTCTCTTTCTCTGTCTTTGTACTCTTCAGTACATTTCTCGGTTTCGGTTTCTCGAGCTTCAAGCTTCGAGCTTTTTGCATGTGCAGGAGACGCAAGACGAAAACCCGAATGCCCAAAAGAGCAGAGGAAGAGAAGCCCAGCAGCAAGACAGACCCTGCTATGAGACGCCATCCGAGGCAGCCACAACGGCACAAGCCGACTACTACCTCTACTCGAACCTCTCACAAACCACCGCGCCAGCCAGTGGGTTTGAATGGGCCACAAAACGACGGAAAAACACCGACAATGTCTCTACTCTGACCTACAACCAGCCCAGCTCGAGAAGCCAGTTGAGTGGAACCAGTATCGCCTTCGCCAAGAACACTTTCGGGTTAACCCTGAATGACGATGAGTATTCACGGGAGGTGCATGGTAGTAACCATGCTCGACGTGGTGGTCATGCATTGGTGGTCCCGAGCGAGCCGTTGAGCCGGATCGCCGAACGGCACGGGTCCCTTGATGGGTCTGGTCTGGATTTAAGCCAGGGCCTGTTGAATGACCAGAGAGAGGACTCTCCAAATAACGATTTGGTAAGTGTTCTTGATCCCGGTTCTCTATTCAGTTCAGTTTCCTGATTCCGGTTAGTGAAATTCAACCGAATGATTCTGGTTTTGTGCTCAGGATCAATTACACTGGGGAGTACAGAGCATATCAGGACCATTGGTTTTCCAATCGAACAAGATCGATGAGCTTTTGCAAAAAAATGAAAGTCATATCCGACGAGCCGTTAAGAAATCGCAGTTTGAAAGAGGTAAAAAACAATAAACCGGGAACAAAACCAGAGATCGGGTGATAACCAAGTCGGTTCTAATATGAACCGGCTTTGGTTTTCTTGCAGAACGAGAGGACAGATAATGGGTAATGCAATATGGTGGGAATGCAAAACTATACTACAGAGGTCGGAGAGCTTAATGTCTTTAGAAACATTATTTGTAAGCAGTTGCACAGAATTGTTATCCAACTCTCTTTTTTTTTTTTTGTTCTTTCCTCTCTGTTCAATGGTAAGCTCATTGAAAAAAAAACAAAAACATAATGTATAATACACCATCTTGATTTTTTTTATTCAACACAATAAAAATGAACATGAAATTCTCTCATTTTTTTTAATAAACCATAGGACTGACCTCGGATCGGAATGAATTAGTAGATTATGTTATCAGATCAAAATGTACAGAAATCTACAACTTTGGTACTGACCCAAATGCTAAAAAAACATTATTGTTTCCAAGTATGTCCAAAATTTCAGATTCAGGGTCTATAAAAAGCTATGAAGTATGAACTGTTTCCTTCATGAAATTTCCATTGCATGCCGGTCGAGGGAGCCTCATCTTGCCAATCAGAACACAGTGGATAATTTGGTTTTGAATCTTTCAAGTAATGCAAATGCTGGGTTTTTGATGAATTGACGATTCAAACAAACGATCAATGGAGATTTCAGAGGAAAAAAAAATATACAAAAGAAGAGATCTTGGAGATGGTAATTCTAAGAAGAACACATTATTACCAATTTGCAGAGAAAATACAAGGGGGGGCATTTCATGAACAACAAATGAGGCCAAGCTTTTTCTTGTTCTTGTCTCAGGATTTGATTTGAAAGTCTGGATTTTTTTTTTTGGGTTTAGAGATATTTGTTGAGAATACAATAATGGTAGGTTGTACTTTTACATGAGACCTTCTCCGTCGTCTGGGGTTAACAGCGTCGGGATTTGACCGTGGTCAACGAAATCGATCTTGCTCAGCCTCAGACAACACAGAACTTGTTCCGGCAGTTCTTCTGGTTTTTGCGCCTGTTCCATGTATATATATATATCCCAAACCAAGTGTAAGATACTGTCTTTGATTCAAAAAAAAAAAGTTTCGATTTTTCTGTATGATCTGTTGTAGAAAGATTGGTGACCCTGTTTTTGTTACCTGGATGGTCAAAGCGAGATCGAGAACTCCATTTTTCAGTCGGTCTCTGAATGCTTCAAGCCCTTTTCGTGATATGTAACTGAACCGATGAACATCCAAATCAATCTCGAAGTAGTTAGGACCCTGCATAGAGACCAAAACAGATCATGTCATGTGACAGAACAGTTGAAAAAGGATCGGGATTTGATGATAATGGCGAAAAAAAGTTTCATGCTTTAACCTTGAAGAAGTTGTGTTGAGGGCGAGAAAGGACGGGTTTCTCGTTGTAAGCCTGTACAAGCTTCTTCTCGGTCGAGCCTAGATTGAGATCCTCCGGATTAACCAGCCCGGCTACGATCTTGAGCCTTTCACGGAAGGCTACCGTGTTGTCTTTTGCAAACCCTTTCACCTTTTCCATCTCATCATCGATCAGTTTCTGTATCAAATAAGCATCCGTTGCACATC
The DNA here is from genome assembly GCF_000463585.1 of Tarenaya hassleriana. NCBI lineage: Eukaryota > Viridiplantae > Streptophyta > Magnoliopsida > Brassicales > Cleomaceae > Tarenaya > Tarenaya hassleriana. Next base: position 1,862,754 of record NW_010961290.1, on the reverse strand, counting down.
AAGATCAAGGCGAGTGAGCATTAGAAATTCCGCGATCTAACAGATATCAACCTTACCTTGATGATGTCTTGGAATTGCTGAGAGACGTCGTTTTCAAAATTGTCGTGTAGTTTGAAGTAAAGCACGAGGCTCATTCCTTCTCCGTCGCTATCCCCGAGGAACATTGCCGCAGGATACGTTGGCAACTGCTCATGAGTCACACAACGGTAATGATCGCTAAACACATAGATCCTTTCCCGGTTAATCTAAGCTGGCTAAAGTTGAAACATTTTACATTTGTTTAGCCCGATTTAGTTTTTGCTCGGATATTATGTGAATACCACAATACCATGAATTGCAGAGTTCTATTCCCTACCTATCCACTTCTCTAAAACATCAGAAAAACAAAGATGAGAAGCCGTCAATGGTGAGCACTGAGCAGTTAGTTTACCTGGATGTTGACGATTAGAAGAGAAGGGAGGAGCTTTGTCTCGCCTTTGATGTTGGGGAGCTCGAGGTGTTGGGCTATATGATCGACCTTCCTCGGACAGACGAACAAGTCAACGCCTATCGGAGTGTAAGGACAGTGGTTCGGGGCAGGGGACTTCCGCTTGTCTCTGCAGACAGCCATTGTTCATCAGTTAACTTCATCATGGGTAAAAGTCAATCCTAAGAAAAGGGTAAGTAAACATACTTAAAATAGGATTCTCCACGGAGTTTAAAAGTCGAAGGTGGAAGCTCACACCAACTTCCCCGAGACTGTTTCTCTCTCGCTGAACAAGGAATCACGAGTCCAGCTTTCGGGCGGTACAGTAATCTCTTAGATGACCCTTTTACATGAACGAATGAATCAAGAGTTCAGTTCAACAATACTCATAAAATTCAGGGTCAACTATAAACTGCAATGTTCAGTGAAAAGGCTGAAACTTACGATGCTCAGTAACTTCCTCTCCATCACATGATCTCCTCTTAAAAGAAAGCCGGTAAACAGCCGACCTTCTTTTCTGAGAAGTGGGAGAGTTTACAGTCTTGTCGTTGAAACTAACAGAGGGCATCAACCGGCTCAAGCTGGATCTCAGGGTTTTTTCTTGAGAGTTTCGTTTTTGTTCCTTTAAACCTTTGAAGCTTCCATAAGATTGGTCCAATAGTTTCTTCTTGTTGTTTCCAGTGATAACAGACAAACCATTAGGTTCCTTATTTACACCTTTGCTCATAAACTTGTCGGTTTTGGAACCATCGATCTTCAAGTAAGTCTCATGGTACTCTTCGTACTTTCCCTTCCCATCCACAATGCATGAAGAGGCTTCATACTGAACTACTTGTCCATTCGGGTGGTTACCCGATGAGACAACATTATCAGCTGTAAGAAAAGAAGAGATTTCAGATCCTTGCTCACTATTGCATACCAGAAACCTAAGTAGTAGTTTAGTTGTTACCTACATGTACATTATATACGCTTTCCAAAATGGTTCTTTGATAAAACATTTCATGATTGCCATGGTTATTCAGTTTATGTATACAGCTATGTGGATTGTGAAAATGTGTGGATTTCGGGATTTACCTTCATGTAGGCTGATAAAGTCATCATCTGAATCGGAATCAAGAATACTGACAGAGTCAAACCATGCATCTTCTTGGGAAACTGCTGCAATAGTAAGAATTAAACGGATCAACTCGAGGTCCCCAAGCTATCTTTGTCACATAAACTAGAACCAATCAAATTGACAACTCGTCTCCAACCGGCCTCAGAAAAATACAATTCTCTAGGTGTTGGGGAGACTCGTGAATATTTTGCAATCAAATACTATTCGCCCATTAAATTAGACTACATGGGTTTTCTTCTATATATAAAAGTTACACGAGGAATGTGCTATCAGTATTGATCAGTACTAATATGCACAATTGACATTCTATGTTTCTGCAATCCTTCTTTGATAACCGAAAATTTTATCTCATGCGCTTAGCACGTTTAGAATTATTGTTATTCTGATAAGAATATATATATGCGGAATATGTAATATATATGTGCCGAATGTAGAGAAGCTCACCAAAAGATACACGGCTCCCAGCATCACTGGGCCTTCTCATGTTTGAATGAGGGGCAACATCGGAAACCTTAGATAACTTTTTGGAAGATCTATGACGACCCTTCCTATGAGGCCGAATTCTTCTTGAATGGGTTGAAACACATGCACCCATCTCTACAATTTACTTTCGGCGGTCCTGCACAAGGCAAATACATCAGCTTCATCGTCAATGGAAAAGAACAACACAGTGGAATGCCAATGCACCAAAAACATATCAACAGCAACATACAAATGCAGGATCCACACACGAAGGTAAGGTAAGTATCACAGCAGAAACTTTCAGAAAATTAACAAAATAAGATCTCAGCCAGCCTGATACAAACATCCACAGGCACAGATTTCAGAGAATATTTCTCATTTTCCGTTTTACTAAAACTTTAAGAGATCATTGCCCAATTCTGTCTATAGAGACAGCCATGTCCAGCCTAAACCGTTCAATATACCGAGTCTATACATGATTCTCTCAAACATAAAATATATCGGCCGGCTCAAAGATGCCCAAGAAACACTTAACAAAGGATCCTAGAACAGTTCAAAGGATGGTTGATGGGTCACACTTCCATTTATTGAAAATAAAAAAGACTTAAAAAAGTGAGGCACGTAGGGTTTTATCTGGTCAAACTCCACATGGGGAAATTTCCAGGAAATGTTTCAGAGAGGAAGAAGTTTTTCTCCGAGCAAAAGACAACAATGTGAAGAATTTGACTAGAAATGATAGTCTTGAGTTTCCTTGAGCATTCACAGGAATCTTTTGCAACGGCAAGAACAGCTCAGGACATCATCAAACAACAGAAAATTTCCATTACAGATTCTACCAAACTGTTTCTGTGAAAGAAACCAAGCAAGTACGATAAACAAGATTAAACTTCCAGACCAAACTCTGGTACGAGAAACATCATAGCATCTTCGATGGCATTGCAATGATTTGTAAGGAAAAAAAAAACTATGAATATATATATGAAAACCTGATTGCATGTATACATACATATATTACAGAGGAGAAAGGGACCGAAACCAGAAATTCTAGAGAAAAAAAAGCCTGCCTATCGCTTTCAGCTTCATGTGACAACAACCACCTTTCCAGAAACTTGAACAGAAAAATATGGCGAAAAGTGTCAACATCGCACAGATAAACAGTGTTTTCAGATTAAAGAGAACGAAAAAAAAATGTCAAATTAGAAATCAACATATAAAACACATGCATATCCTTCCAACTCCTGTTCCTGAATATGATCTGAGCATTTGAGAAGCATAACACATGCATCAAGACGAGAGAGAAAACGCAATCTAGATTTACCCAGGAAAAAAAAAACAGCTCGGCATCTTAAAAGATCATAATGGATCCTACGAACAATTGATCAGAACAGATCCAAAAGGAGGAAAATTTTAAGATTTTCGTTCGAAGCAAAAAAAAAAAAATCGGAAAACGGACAAAAAGATCAAATGCAATGATCGACGATGTTACAAAATTCAAGACAAAACCCAAGCTGGATTACAGCCTGGACATTGAGGAAAAACACCAGACATCGATGATCTAAAGGTTTGATCTTTCTGTTTTGCCCTGCGGAAAAAAAACAAGAAAAATTACCTTGGAAAAAAGGGACATGAAAAAGGGAAGTCCCTTTTTTGTGTCTGAAAAAAAAAAGGAAGGATCTTGTCCTCGTCGTCGTTGCAGAAACAAAACCAGAACCAGAAGAAACCCTAACGGAGAGGAAGAGAGGCGAATTTGATGGGTGGGGTGAAGCCCGAAAATGTCGGATCCGGGCACAGCCTCCTACACAAAGGGAAGCTGAATCTCCCTCAGTTCTTTTCTCTCTATCTCTCCATGTTGTTTATTAAAAAAAAAAAAAGAAGACAGAGGAGAGGGAGAGAGAGAATTTTGTACGCACTTGGTGATTATCTTTTGAAAATTTACAGATAATAATATAATTAACTACGTTAATCAGTTTATATGCAATTATCTTGACGTCATATCTCTTTTCCCTTTATTTTTGCCAACAAAAGAAGAATAAAATTTTGAAAGAAATAGCAAATAGAGTTTCTTATGGGAGCTATGAAGTTATATTTATTTTATTAAGATCTAAATTTACAAAAATAAGAAAATAAACCTGGGAATATTACGATTTGATTCTTTATCAAAACCCTATTTACTTCCAAAAAAAAAGTAAAAACCTATTACCTGTTAGAATATAATATCTTGAGGATAAACTTTTCAAATTGAAAACAACATTTTTATAATATATTAATAAAAAAAAGGTTTGTGTCAATATATTAATATAATAACAAAAGTAGAGATCAAATAAGATTTATAATAAAAGATTAAAAAATATATTTTTTTGTGTTTATAAATACATGTGCGTACATCTTTCTAATAAATTATTATTAATGAACCAATAAAAATAAAAGTGAAGGGGAAATGTATTTAATGTGTGTTTCCTTTTCCTGGGGGTGTTTAATCAATCGCTGAAATCCATTGAAGACTCTCCGAACTCGACTCTGGAGAACTCATCTTCCCTCCCTCCCGACCAAAAATCATTCCATTCCACTCAACTCACCTTTTCATGGAGTTCGAGTATGATTCCTCTCTCTCTCTCTCTCTCCCCCTCTCTCTATCTGTATTTCCTAGGGTTTCGCTTGTATTCTCGGTTTCCTTGTACCTCTCTCTCTCTGTCGGATTCTTGGGGTTTATCTTTGTTTGGTTTGTGTTTTCGTTAGTTTTGGTGGGTTCTTCTGTTCGATTCTGGGATCTTGTGGAGAATAGGGAACTGGGTTTTCTTTTTTCCTTTTTAGGATTTTGACTTTCTTTCTTCCTAAACTAGATTGTCTTCGACTTTGGAGAATTAAGGTGTGTAGTTTTTGTCTGTTCGGCGCAATCTGTTCTGTAGCAATTGTATTCTTGAGCTTCGAGATGTTGGGGAAAATATTTGGAGGAATTGAAGGAGTTTGTAGCATGTCTGCGTAGAACGGATGGGAATGATGGTTGTCCTTTTTCATGATTAAAGCTGCAAATTTTGTGACAACTTCTGTGGTTTTGATGCAAATTAGAACCCTGCCATTGCAAGTTGTAAGTTGGAACTTAAATATATGTTACTGAATTTCCTGCTCAGTTCAGTGTAGGTTAGATAGTTTTGTGTGAAACGGCTGATCTTGGATTGGAAATTGTTGTGACACGGTCTTCATTTAGGGAAAGTCTGTAACTTTTATTTGGTATGGAATGCTTAAATTCTTTGATTCTCGGTTTTCTGGCTCGTACACACTGATGATACTGGCGCTGAAAATTTATGGATTGTTCCTTACTTCCTGGTGTAGTATCACTAATTTCACATGTTTTCTCTTCCTGTGTCTTTCTTCGATATAATATTTTTGGCCATAGTAATATGGATGTGCCATCGGATAGATTTGGCCGTGGGTTGGAATCAGTCCTACCAAATTACAAGTTTGGTAAAACTCTTGGAATTGGCTCTTTCGGGAAGGTGAAAGTAGCAGAGCATGTGCTTACAGGGCACAAGGTTGCTGTCAAAATCCTTAATCGCCGTAAGATTAAGAACCTGCAAATGGAAGAGAAAGGTATGTATGTGTTGCCTTCTTGAGGCTCTAGCTAGGCTTTTGGGAATGAAGCTATAATATGAAATTATGAATCCAGTCCTTGATATCTAATGAATTCTGTTCTTATACTAAATAATTCTTTTTTTTTTCGCATATGAATCTTGTGCAACCAATGGGTAAGATTTGCTATAGGTGCTTTTTCTTGGTTTTGTTCAGTAAATTGACCCTTGGATCCTTTTGTTTCCTTCTTCCTTACAGTGAGAAGAGAAACCAAAATTCTGAGAATGTTTATGCATCCTCATATCATACGTCAATATGAGGTAATAGAGACCGCTACTGATATTTATGTCGTCATGGAGTACGTCAAATCTGGAGAGCTCTTTGACTATATTGTGGAGAAAGGTAGAATTCAGGAAGATGAGGCTCGTACCTTTTTCCAGCAGGTTTGCCTTCCTTTCACCGTGGTCATTGTGTTTTAGGCTATCCTGTCTACTTTGGAAGTGTTGAAATTGATGAAAATCCTATTGTTGCAGATAATATCGGGCGTGGAGTATTGCCACCGGAATATGGTTGTTCACAGAGACCTTAAGCCCGAGAATGTGCTTTTGGATGCCAGGCTCAATGTAAAGATTGCAGACTTTGGGCTGAGTAATATCATGCGTGATGGTCATTTTCTGAAGACGAGTTGTGGAAGCCCTAACTATGCTGCTCCCGAGGTACTTCGTCTGGATAATCTTCATATCAGATTATGATTTATGACTATCAATCTGAAGATTCAAACTAATCATGGATACTGCTTGTTATAGGTTATTTCAGGAAACTTGTATGCTGGACCTGAAGTAGATGTATGGAGTTGTGGAGTTATATTGTATGCTCTTTTATGTGGCACTCTTCCATTCGACGATGAAAACATTCCTCAACTTTTCAAAAAAATAAAGGTATGTACTTTATGCTTTGATCGGGTTAAAATGATTTGTCTTGTGAGTTTAATCGATCAAATATTACACTGGTTAGGTTTATTTTTATGGAAATCGAATTTGAGAAACATGTCTTGTGTTGTGGGTAGTCTGGGATATACACACTGCCAAGCCATTTATCTCCTGATGCTAGAGACTTGATACCAAGGATGCTTGTGGTTGACCCAGTGAAAAGAATTACTATCCCTGAGATCCGTCAACATCATTGGTTCCAGATTCATCTTCCCCGGTATCTTACTGTTCCTCCCCCTAATACTATGGAGCAGGCCAAAAAGGTTGCATTTATCACCTTTAGCTAGATACCGTTATTCATATAGCGATTGCTCAACTTATGTTATTACCTTTCCAGATTAACGAGGAGGTTCTTCAAGAAGTTGTCAACATTGGATTTGACAGAAACCAGGCTGTGGAATCTCTTCTCAAGCGGATACAAAATGAGGTTCGAGATCTCTCTCCCTCTCTCCCTTCATCGCTTAAGTACTTTTCAATGGTCATCTCATTGTTACGTTACTGCTTGTTCCAGGCTACTGTGACATACTACTTATTGCTGGACAGTCGGTTTCGTAGTCCTAGTGCCTACCTCGAATCCGAGTTTCAGGAGACAAAGGTACTTGCTTTCCTTCTCCTTATGGTTGAAAATTTCAAACTTTTAATTCTCAATGGATATAACTAATGTATTTTCCAACTTTTAAATTTCAAAATTTCATCCATGCACCATGTGGTTAGGTCGTGGTTTCTCTACGCACTTTTTACCTTATCGATATTACTCTTCTAGGGTGATGGTTTCAATTCTATGTGTCCGATTGAAACTAGTGCTTCACAAGTTGGCCACTGGAGTCACGCAAATATGGTGGATCACCAGGGAATGGTTCCAAGATCACAAATCCCGATCGATAGAAAATGGGCTATTGGAGTTCAGGTCAGTTCGCAGCCTGGGTCTTTGTTAGTTTAGCGATTTCGCATCTTGCCCTCCATTTGTTAGAATGCTTTATCTGTAGTCTAGTTTGTCTTGCTAGAATCATCAAGTTCTGGGAAAATCAAGCCTATGGAAATTATCATCTTCTTACTGAATGAGTTTTTTTCTCCCCAGATTTAATCTTTTAACCCCCAAAGATTTGCTGGAATAAATCTTTCTCCCGTGTATTTTTGACAGACTCGGCAACATCCTCGGGAAATTATGAACAGGATTCTCAACATTTTTCAAGAACTGAACATATATTGGAAGAAGAACGGGCTCTACAACTTGAAATGCAGATGGGTTCCCGGCTTCTCTGATGGCCAACATGCCACTAACAACAATCAGATGCATGAAAATCACCTCTTTAACGATGAATCCAGCATAATTGAGGACGAAGTTGCCGTGACACCACCAAACGCTGTCAAGTTTGAGCTTCAGGTACCTTCAAAATTATAAATGCCATGAATCAGTAATGGCTTCCAAAGAAGAAAGTCAGAAACTTTACAAGATACTGCGAAAACCCAAATCTGTGTTCTGGCATAGGAACATAAACTGGTCTATGGTCTTAACTTTTCTCGGTATCAAACTGGAGCTGATGTGAAAAACCATAGGGTTTCTCTTGGTGGGTTTTTCGAGTAAAAACTGTCTAGAACTACAACTTAGCCAGGATCTAAGACTGAACTCTGGTCCAGGACAGGACTGTAACGGTTCTCATACGGGGTTTTTCTCGTGCATGTTTTGAAACAGCTGTACAAAGCCCGGGAAGACAACTACTTGCTTGATATACTCAGAGTTAACGGCCCTCAGTTTTTGTTCATGGACCTCTGCGCAACGTTTCTGACCGAGCTCAGGATCATCTGAACTGAAAGCCATGCTTCACTTGCAGGGTTCTTCTACAGATGGATCAAGTGCTTTCAAGTTAAAACTCTGGAGATTTTTCTTTTTGGTGGATTGTGTTAAGGTTTGATGTGTACATAAGCTAGAACGTTGGGTGGTAGATCTTTTGAGGGCACAATACAAACCCAAAAGTGGTTCATGAAAGTGTGCTTATTATTTGGAGTGGATCCATCTACGTTTCGCTTCGTCTTGAGGATATTTTAGTTTATTATTGGAATATGAAGTTGTGAATGTTGAATTTCTTAATCACAATTTAACCAATTGATGAGATGTTTAGAGTGGGTTTTGGCCCTTTTGGGTGGTAACCTCTTTGTGATTAGATGTTTGAATTTGCTTAATTAAGGTGATTAAATATGATCCACATCATAGTTATTAGAGAGAGAAAAAAGGACATGTTTGACCAAAAAAAAATGAAAAAAAAAAGAGAACAAAAAAGACAAGCGAATGAAGCATGGTTTGACGAAACAGAAATCCACCGTAGGAGGAGAGACGGAGGAGAAGAAGGAAAG
>NW_010961290.1:1764672-1853324 GCF_000463585.1 Tarenaya hassleriana | reverse complement strand
GAAAGAGTGAAGACAGATATCTCCTTTGATTCGCGAATCCTGCATCCTTTGCTCTGTTCGTCTTCATCGCTTCAGATCAGGTATGCTGATTCTCTGTCTCGATCCACTTCCCCGTTATACAGCTGTTCAATCGGATCAATTTTTGAGAAGCTTCCCGGTTCCTTCGGTGGTTTCCAGTTTTTCCTCAGCTAGTCTTGTTCTCATTAGAGCCTCAATTAGGTCTGACGTGTGTTTGTTTTTGCTTTGCTTCGGTTACAATGCTCTGGAGATTCCGGTGGTTAGTGGGAAGTTTGAAATTATCGGAGAATCTTATGGAGAAGATTAGGGTTTCTGGGTTTTAAAGGGTTTCGAAGTCGATGGGTTTAGATGAACCAAATTATGAACATTAGAGTGTGAGTCCTGTTGTTCCGTGAATGAGAAAGGAATCTCCTTTGAGGGTTCGTTTGAAGGCTATGAGTATGAGAACAGTGAATGATATTGATCTGTCATTCATGTAAGTGGTAGAAGAAACTGGGTGTGTCGTTTGTGAGTTCGAGAGCTTGGTCTTCTGTCATGATTATCCAGATCAAACCAAGTTCTTGAATTTGCAAGTCTCATGGTGTTTTCTTGTTGGAAGAAGAAGAAAGTAGGAAGAGGAAAAAAGGAAGAAGAAGATGGAGGGAGAGGAGAAGGAATCCATAAGAGAGGCTTCAAAAGAATGGTCTGATGAGTTCAAAACTCTGGTTAAGACAGAAGATCTTGATTCCCTCAGACATTTGCAGCACCTCATGTAAGCATGCGTTTGCAAAGGTTCCATTTTTCCTGGAAAATTCAGTTTTCAGACGGCATAAATCCTGTGGAGAAACATAATATAAAAGTAGATAGAAGCTCTCAAAGTTGCATTTGGAAATGGTTAAAGATTCAATGGAGTCTTGCTGGTGCTGAAAAATCATTTGATGAATTCTTTTTTCAACTTTCAAACGAAAACGTCTTTTTGATTCGGATTCTTTCTCCCTTTGCCAAATTTCCGCAGACTGGGAAGGTTGCAGGACAGCAACGCAGTTCTCTCCCACTACAACGAGTTTGCAGAGAATTGTTTCACGGATGTATCGTTAGAATTCTCGAGAAACACTCGTCTTCTGAAGTCGATGAAGGCGGACCTTGATTACATATTCTTGAAACTAAGGTTTGTTCATAAAACCGCCATCCATTTTCCTTGTTACAAGAATGTTTTCTTGTTCACGGCCTTTTGGGTATTTTCTCAGGAGCATCAAAGCTAAGATTACGGAGACGTATCCGGACGCTTTCCCGGACGAATCCACGAGCGATGCGTTTGATCGAAGGCCAAATCTTGAATTGCCTCTCTAACATTTCTCTACAACACTTTTGAGTCGTGTTTCCTACTTGGCTTTTTCCTCATGTGAAAATACATGTCTTCTAATGCTAGGCTCACAGCATTTGTTTTTTTTCTTCAAAGCAGTGTCCTCAAAGCTACAAATGGAATGGTAAAATAGAGAGGGAATATTTCGTACTTTATATATAAATTATACAGTTTATCATATTTTATTGTATCCAGATTTCAAGGGATTTTTTTTTATCTAGTTTGATTTTGATTAGAATATGGATATATTGAATAACAAACAAAAAATACCTAGAATTACTCCTATTGTTACGAGATATAATATCTTTTTGTTTTGATTTAAAATTTTAGGATACTATCGCGATTAATATTATCTTCAAAAATAAATAACTAATATCTCGATAAATAAAATTAAGATATTATCTCGAACAATGATTTTTTTTTAGAAAATAATTACTAATTATCTTCAATTAATCTGTTGCGATTATCACGATTAATAATTAGTCTACATTATGTAAGAAATACATATAAAAATAGATACATGCTTTTACAGTTAGAATTTGCAAATGGTTAAGATTCAAGCTGATGTTGAGAAATCTTTTGATGAATCTTTTCAACTTTCAAATGGAAATGGCTTTTGATTCTCTTAACGGTTTTTTTTATAAGTAAGAAACGCGAATGTCATTATTAAATTCTTTGCATTGAATCTGTAAAGATATAAAAAGACAAGAATGATATATGTTCAAATAAATTAGTTATATAGACATATGTTGTAACTAAAAGTACTTATGAATCTCATGTTGTAAAGGCAGATATTATTAAATATATAAAATAGTTGTTTTGATTAAAAAAAATTATGATAATCAGATATAGATTAACTCGTAAATTTTATATAAATAGAAATTAACTATATTTTCTAATAATCAATATTCGTAAACATAGACAATCGATCTCCTAAAAACAAAGTGAATAATCGAATTTGGTATCATACCCAAAACTCTTACTTACAAAAAATTTAAATATTAATTTCTGTATAAATATATTACTAGATTTGGTGAAAAAAATAAAAAGTAAGATTTCCTTTTTGAAGAAAATAAGTTAGGATAACTTATTCATCTAAAATTCGAACTGACGAAAAATTAACATTTCAAGGGATTTATTTTTCTATTTTAGTTTACTTTTAAATAGAATATAGATCATGTATTGAACAAAAAACAAAAAAGATACCTAGAAATATTCAAACACTTAATATCTTTTTGTTTTTTGTTTTTAAATTGAGATATTATCTCGATTAATAACTATTATATTAAAAAAAATTATAATATTCCGATAAGATTAAGATATTATCAAGATATGATCTCGATTAATAATTATCTTTAAAAAAAATTAGTTACTAATAAAATAAATTCCAAACAATATAAAAGGAGGAATTAGTAGTAAAGATCAAATCAGTATCACTGAAAAACTCTCCGAAGTGAGTCGAAGGCGAAAACGGACGAAGAGAAGAAGAAGAAACTCACAGCTCGAAGGATGACCGATCAAGCATCTGTTGCTTCTTCTTCTCCCCCGGTAGGTCTTCTTCGCCATTCCCATGTCAATGATTGCTTGCGGAACAAGATTCCTCTGTGTTGCAGGAAAAAAAAAACTTGTTTAGGGTTTAGAATATCATGACAATCTATTTTCAGATCATTATATATATATATATATAGTCTATCTTGATTTAGAACACTGTCGCAAGGTTCCCTAGTGTGCAACTGGTGTCGGATATTGCAGGGTGATGAAAACAATGGAAACTCAACAAACACAGCCACAGAGGCGACTGCAACCGCCGTGGTGGTGGGAAATAAAGAGGGAAAAGATCTGAACGAGTGGTTACCGGTGACGGCGTCAAGGAAAGCAAAGTGGTGGTACTCAGCCTTTCACAATGTCACCGCCATGGTCGGAGCCGGCGTTCTTGGCTTGCCCTACGCCATGTCACAACTTGGCTGGTACACCTTTATAAACTCTTATAATTCTCTCTCTCTCTCTCTCTATATATATATATATATATAATCTCTCTCTTTCTCTGTAATCTCTTTGTGTCTGTGTGTTGGATCTTCATAAGAAGATCTTCGTCTTGATGCCTAAAGATTTTGTAACGCGAGATTATATATGCATGTATACATATATCATCGTACATAATGTATAAGGGGATTGATGTCGTTCATAATCGTATCAATCTTGGAAGTTTGAAACGTTAATATGTTCGATATTAATGAAAACAGGACAGCAGGTTTCACGGATGTATCGTTAGAATTCTCGAGAAACACTCGTCTTCTGAAGTCGATGAAGGCGGACCTTGATTACATATTCTTGAAACTAAGGTTTGTTCATAAAACCGCCATCCATTTTCCTTGTTACAAGAATGTTTTCTTGTTCACGGCCTTTTGGGTATTTTCTCAGGAGCATCAAAGCTAAGATTACGGAGACGTATCCGGACGCTTTCCCGGACGAATCCACGAGCGATGCGTTTGATCGAAGGCCAAATCTTGAATTGCCTCTCTAACATTTCTCTACAACACTTTTGAGTCGTGTTTCCTACTTGGCTTTTTCCTCATGTGAAAATACATGTCTTCTAATGCTAGGCTCACAGCATTTGTTTTTTTTCTTCAAAGCAGTGTCCTCAAAGCTACAAATGGAATGGTAAAATAGAGAGGGAATATTTCGTACTTTATATATAAATTATACGAACTGCACGAGGCGGTGCCCGGAAAACGATTCGATCGGTATCCGGAACTGGGAGAATACGCCTTTGGTAAGAAATGGGGATACTGGACGGTGATGCCACAGCAAATGCTTGTCCAAGTTGGAACAGACATTGTATACAATGTCACAGGAGCCAAATCCTTGAAGAAGTGTTTGGAGATTCTGATACCGAGTTTTCAGATCAGGCAGACTTACTACATCGTCTTCTTCACTGGCATCCAGTTAGTTTTGTCTCAGATTCCTAACTTCAACTCTCTCAAGGGTCTCTCTCTTCTCGCCGCAATCATGTCCTTCAGGTATGACTATCCATTAAATCTATATATATCGATTTTTGAGATATGCTAAAAACAATGTGTTTTCTAACGGTGCAGCTACTCAATGATTGCGTTTGTGACGTCGCTGGTGAAAGGAACGCATCACCATCCGTCAAGCTACGGCGTCAGGTCGCACACTTCGGCCGGGAAAATATTCGACGCGCTTAACGCGATTGGAACGGTCGCATTTGCGTACGCAGGGCACAGTGTGGCGCTTGAGATACAGGCGACCATTCCATCGACCAGTGAAGTCCCTTCCAAGAAACCGATGTGGAAAGGCGTTGTTTGGGCATACGTGATCGTCATGGTATGCTACTTCTCAGTCGCAATCGCGGGTTTTTGGGCGTTTGGCGATTTGGTTGAAGACGACATCCTCATCTCTCTCGAGAGACCTTCTTGGCTGATCGCGGCCGCTAACTTCATGGTCTTTATCCATGTTGTCGGAAGCTATCAGGTGCGTTTTATCTGTGGTGAAGTTACTAGATGTTGAAGAAATTAAGGTTTCCCTTTGGATATACTTGTAACATATAAACACATATACATTTATATATACGGTCGGTCCAAATTACAGGTATTTGCAATGCCAGTGTTTGACGCAATAGAAGCGTGCCTTGTGAAGAATCTAAAATTCACTCCTTCGACATGTCTTCGTTTGGTTGGCCGTAGTGCGTATGTTGGTTAGTAATCTCCCTTTGTTTCGTTATAAATTAAATTACCTCCATGAAATTAATACATACGAATTATTCGTATTTTCACCTCATGAATGCGATTTTTTTACCGTGAAATTATGTTTGTTGCAGCCATTGTTGGGTTCGTAGCTGTTTGCGTTCCGTTTTTTGGAGGGCTGCTAGGGTTTTTCGGAGGCCTCGTCTTCTCCTCGACGTCATACTTCGTAAGTCCACACGTAAAAAACCCTAACGGTCCATGCATGCATGCACGAGCCAATCGATCAATATAATATATATTTTTATACTATAACAATGGAACGCTTTGTATGTCCAAACTATATAAGGAAGATGATATATATGTGTGTGTATATTGGTGGGCAGTTGCCTTGCATCATGTGGTTGATCATCAAGAAACCCAAACAATGGAGCTTCCATTGGACCGCTTCATGGGTGAGTTCTCCTCTTCTTTCTCACCTGCATTATTTTATTGGTGTAAAATTATATATATACATATATATATATATATATATATATAGATCATTTGTAATGAATTTGCTTATAACATGATACAGATCGCGATCATCATTGGGGTATTGATAGCAGTGCTTTCGCCTATTGGAGGAATGAGAGAGATCATCCTTCAAGCCAAAACCTACAAGATGTTCTCTTAATCTCCTTCCACTTGTTCTTGCATTTGCATGCATGACCGGTTAAGGGTGGACATTCCGGTTCAGTTTCCGATTCCGGATTTTATGGATAAAAATGTTTATTAAAAATTAAAGACGGATTTTTTTAGTTATTTTTGTATTCGATTTGGGTCATTTTGTCATTTTTAGAAAAATGATGTACATTCGTTAACGAATGGATTAGATTCGGTCAAAGTATTATTTAGTTCGAATCAATCCGTTTTGTATAACGGAACCAAAATATATAACCAAAAGTAAGATTTATATATGTTTATAAAGATTTCCTTCAATTCATTTTCTTATTTTTCATGTTATATAATTTAATTGTTCGAATCTTATTGGTATATTGCAGGATTACGTAATGTTATTTTTTTAATTATTGCGATTTTTGTACAATTTGTGGTACGATGGAGTGTTATATTCAAATTAATACAAATAAAGTTAGGATGTTTGAAGACAATGATTTAAACCCATGTCTCGTAAACTGAACCGGGGAACCGGTTTAGCATTATTGAACCGGGCTAGATAACCCTTTGTGGGCTTCTTCACTTTTCAGCTATATTATGGGCCTTTTGGGCCTTTGTTATTGTCTTGTGTGACATAAAAACTGTTTTGGTGCTCCAATAGCATATTTTAACAGATTAAATTCCGATTTTAATATTTCGGAAGACTAAATTCCGTGGTATATCTTTTTGTAAAAAAAAAATAATAATTCTTCGGTGCAATGCGAAAATTTATAAATGAATTTAGCATAATTATAAAAATTAACTGTAAAATCACTGGTGAAAAAAAAAAAATAGGAAGATGATAATTGTATGAAACTATTTCAATGGGTGGCATAAAACAAATATCTGTTTTATATGTTTTAAATATTTATCAAACCAAAACCTATTATTTTTCTGGTCGCCTATAGGTTCTTTTATTTGCATCAAAAATAGCCAAATAGTAATAATATATTTGAATTTTAATTACGGATTCACATATTAATTTTTAAATTGTTTTGCAAAATACAAAAAATAAACCTCCGAGGAAACACAGGGAAACATCGGAGGAGGAAAGGAAAAAAATCAAGGCCATCTCCGTTCTCCAGTCCCTTCTCTCTCTCTCTCTCTCCCGATCCCGAGCTCTCCTGGAGAATCCGCCATTTTGACTGTTCCTATGAGCCTCTCCCGAAAATATCTCTGTCGTGATCTCCAATCAGGTTCACTGATATTGTCTCGATCCACTTCCTCCGGTAATCTCCCGTTTCCGAGCCGTTCAAATCGGACTCGGGGATTTTGTTAGGCGTTTACTTAAACCTTGATTAGCTCCTGAGACTTGTGTTATTTGACGGTTTGAGATTTTGCTCGGATCGTTTGTGTTTGCAATGAGCTCAGTTAGATCTGAATTCCGTGTTCATTTGTTTTTGCTTTGGTCCCATTTCTGCTCTGAGAGTAACCAATAAATTTTGTGGAATTTTGTGTCCCATGGTTGAGCTTTAGTTGCTGGAACTTTGGAATCTGTGATTGTGGGAGTTTAGATTTTATAACAGCGTAGTTTCTGCATTTGTTTTAGAATTATGTGAAGGTTTAGGAAATTAGATTTTGATCGTCGGAGAGGGAAACCTGTAGAATGAAGTGGATGTGACTTGTGGTTCTGTGTCTGAAAAAGCAAACTCGTTCGAGTGGCGGATACTTTGTGTTTGTGCAGATCTTCGTTTATTGGGCAATCTAAGATATAAATGTTGGTCATGTTAGTTTCTTCAAACTTCTTCTTTGCTTGTGGACACCTTTTGTCAGGGGTTCGTTAGCTGTTTGTATAATATTATTCATTTTAAGTATGAAGGCTTACATAATTTTGCAGGCTGCATGATTCATGTGTGATTTTGTGCTGGATTCAAGAGCTTGGGATAACTATGGGGCATTTAAATTTTCCCTCGGGAAGAAACTCATTCAAGTATTGTCATTCCAAATCCTCGAAGGGTGCTTTAGCATTCATGATCAATTCTGAAATCGGTGTAGTTTTGGCTGTGATGCGGAGAAATGTGCGTTGGGGTGTCCGCTATATCTCAGATGATGACCAGTTGGAACATTCTCTCATCCATTCGTTGAAAGAATTGCGTAAGCAGATTTTTTCTTGGCAAAACAATTGGCAAAGTGTTGACCCTAGACTGTATATTCAGCCATTTTTGGATGTTATAAAATCTGATGAAACTGGGGCTCCAATTACTGGTGTTGCTTTGTCGTCTGTCCACAAGATCTTAACCCTCGATGTTCTTACCCTTGATACTGTGAATGTGGGAGAGGCTATACATTTGATAGTTGATGCTGTAAAGAGCTGCCGTTTTGAGGTAACTGATCCAGCCTCGGAGGAAGTGGTTCTGATGAAGATACTTCAGGTTCTTCTGGCTTGCGTGAAAAGTAAGGCGTCTTGTCGGTTGAGTAATCTTGACGTTTGCACCATTGTCAACTCTTGTTTGTCTGTTGTTCATCAATCAAGCTCCAAAAGTGAATTGTTGCAGCGTATAGCACGCCACACGATGCATGAACTGGTTAGATGTATCTTCTCGCAACTGCCCTATATCAGCCCATCGGAGAATGCATTTGCTAATGGAAGCAGATTACATGTTGGTGATGCGGTAAATCATCTTATTCTTTCCTATTAACATTATAGTAATATTATTATGATTTCTTTATCCACTATGGATAGAGTGTTTGAACTCTTCCCGATGAAAGAGGTTCTATGAGCTTGTCTACACCAATGTGGTGGAAGTTCATGACCAAAATGGCAAAAAAAAGTAGCTAACCATGCTGCACAGTTTCTGACTCAACCCTTTTTTTGCTAAACCAGCGGTGTCATTTCATAATTTTGCTGCTAGCGTGTTGCTTGAAAAAGAATCGGTTTTCTTAAAGTTTTTCACTTGACCCAAACATTTAGGTTTTAAGCCTGATTGCATTGACCATTTTTCCAAACTAGTGGATACAACCTTGGTTTACTTTTTGTCCGCAAATTTCTGAAACTCTTTGTGTGTGTGTGTGTGTGTTTAGGTGGGAACTCCGGACTGGGATCAGACTTCTCGAGATAAACAGGTTGACAATGGAAATATTGGTAGTGAATCTGATGCTCTGAGCACAACTGAAAATTCTTCAAGTCCTGTAATGGAGAATCCGGAAACAGAAATGAAAAAAGATGAAAGGAGCACTGAGGTCAATGATCCCGTAGCTGGAAACGGTGAAAATACAATGATGGAGCCATTTGGTATTCCGTGCATGGTAGAGATATTTCATTTCCTGTGTTCTCTGTTAAACATCAGAGAGAACAGTGAAATCAGCTCCAGATCTAATCCTATTGCATTTGATGAAGACGTCCCTCTTTTTGCTCTGGGTTTAATAAATTCTGCTATAGAACTGGGAGGGCCTTCATTCCATGAACACCCGAAGTTGTTGAGACTGATCCAGGATGAGCTATTCAGCAACCTGATGCAGTTTGGTTTATCGATGAGTCCTCTGATTCTTTCTACTGTTTGCAGCATCGTTTTTAATCTCTATCTGAATCTGCGCACTGTGCTTAAGGTACAGATTGAAGCTTTCTTTTCATGCGTTCTTCTGAGGATTGCACAGAACAAACACGGGTCTTCATACCAACAACAGGAGGTTGCCATGGAAGCCCTGGTTGATCTTTGCAGACAGCATGCGTTTATGGCTGAAGTGTACGCAAATTTTGATTGTGATATAACTTGCGCTAACGTGTTTGAAGACATCACAAACTTGTTATCCAAGAGTGCCTTCCCGGTAAATGGGCCTTTATCTGCGATGCATATACTTGCATTGGATGGTTTAGTTTCCATGGCTCAGGGAATGGGTGAGAGGGTAGGCGAGGAATCGTCTGCTGCAGACACTTCTACGGATCAAGAGGCATATGAAGCGTTTTGGACAGTAAGATGCGAGAACTATGAAGATCCCAACTTTTGGGTTCCTTTTGTCCGTAAGACCAAACACATAAAGAAAAGGTTGATGGTTGGAGCTGATCATTTTAACCGTGATCCCAAAAAGGGCTTACTATTTCTCCAAGGGATGCACTTGTTACCTGAGAATCAAGACCCAGAGAGTGTGGCAGCTTTCTTCAGGTATACATGTGGGTTGGATAAGAACCTCATAGGAGATTTCCTGGGCAATCATGACCCGTTCTGTGTTCAGGTGCTTCATGAATTTGCGAAAACGTTTGACTTCCGAAACATGAATCTGGACATGGCCCTGCGTCTTTTCTTGGGTACCTTCAGGTTGCCTGGTGAGTCACAAAAAATACAGAGGGTGCTAGAGGCTTTCTCGGAAAGATACTATGAGCAATCACCACAAATATTGATAAATAAAGATGCTGCTCTCCTGTTATCGTATTCACTTATCATGCTGAACACAGATCAACACAACGTGCAGGTCAAGAAAAAGATGACTGAAGCGGATTTTATCCGTAACAATCGGTGCATCAATGGGGGTGAAGACCTTCCAAAAGAATACTTGTCCGAGCTTTATCATTCCATCTGTGAGAATGAAATTCAGATGGTTCCAGATCAGGAAACTGGCTTCCCGGCGATAACAGCCAGCCGGTGGATTAGTGTGATTCACAAATCAAAGGAAACCAGTCCTTATATTGTCTGTGATACCTCAGCCCATCTGGACCACGACATGTTCTCAATCGTGTCCGGTCCCACTATCGCTGCTACATCGGTGGTTTTTGATCAAGCTGAGCAAGAGGATGTTTTACAGAGATGTGTTGATGGGTTCCTGGCCATTGCTAAACTTTCAGCATGTTATCATTTAGATAGTGTTCTGGATGATCTGGTCGCGTCTCTCTGCAAATTCACGCCCCTTTTGGCGCCATTATCAGATGATGAAACTGTCCTTGCTCTAGCAGAGGATGTCAAAGCACGAATGGCAACTGCAGCAGTTTTCACGATTGCAAATAAATACGGTGACTATATCCGTTCTGGCTGGAAAAATGTACTGGAATGTGTCTTGAGCTTACAGAAACTCCAGCTTTTATCAGCTCATATGGCCAGTGATGCGACAGAGGATATGGAGCCGTCATTTAGTAACCCGGAGCTGGAAAGACCTTCAACAAATCTCTTGCAGGCTACTCAGGTTCAATCCTCTTCTACACCTCGGAAATCATCTAGTCTAATCGGCCGGTTTAGCCAGCTTCTGTATTTCGATACTGAGGAGACAAAGCCTCAGCCAACCGAGGAAGAACTTGCGGTTCATAAGCATGCTCGTGAGGTAGTGAAGGATTGCCGAGTCGATAGCATATTCTCAGAGAGCAAATTCCTCCAAGCCGAGTCTTTGCAACAGCTTGTGAACTCCC
The DNA here is from genome assembly GCF_000463585.1 of Tarenaya hassleriana. Taxonomy (NCBI): domain Eukaryota; kingdom Viridiplantae; phylum Streptophyta; class Magnoliopsida; order Brassicales; family Cleomaceae; genus Tarenaya; species Tarenaya hassleriana. The sequence goes on along the minus strand of NW_010961290.1, from coordinate 1,842,235 downwards.
TCATAACCTCGGCTGAGAAAGATGAAGACAGTGCAGTTTTCTGCTTAGAGTTGCTTATTACAATCACGCTGAATAACAGAGACAGGATTCTGCTGATCTGGCAAACTGTTTATGAGTACATCGCTAATATCGTTCAGTCGACTTCAACACCGTGCAAGCTCGTCGAAAAGGCAGTCTTTGGTCTCTTGAAGATATGCCAGAGATTATTGCCTTACAAGGAGAATCTGACAGATGAACTTCTGAAATCTCTTCAACTTGTCCTGAAGCTCGATGCCCGAGTGGCTGATGCATATTGTGAACCCATTACACAAGAAGTTGCTCGTCTCGTGAAAGGTAACGCAGCCCACATCAGATCACATTCCGGGTGGCGCACAATCATATCTCTGTTATCCATCACAGCCCGGCATCCAGAAGCTTCCGAGTCTGGATTCGAAGCCCTCATGTTCATAATGTCAGAAGGCGCTCACCTCTTGCCATCAAACTATATTCTCTGTCTGGACGCAGCAAGACAGTTTGCTGAGTCCCGAGTTGGCGAAATCTCTCGGTCTATCTCAGCCATCGACTTAATGGCGAACTCCGTGTTTTGTCTGGGGAGATGGTATAGAGAGGCTAAGAACTCCGTCGGAGAAGATGCAGCCAAGAAGCTAAGCCAAGATATGGGAGAGATGTGGATAAGACTTGTGAACAGCCTCAAAAGGGTATGTCTCGACCAACGGGATGAAATCAGAAACCACACGATCTCGATGTTGCAGAGATCGGTAGCCGGGGCAGACGGGTTTCCATTACCAACAAATCTCTGGTTCCAATGCTTTGACTCGGTAATCTTCCCTTTACTCGACGAAATCCTAGAACTCTCGAAAGAGAACGCCAGGAAGAAGAACTTCAAGAAAGCATCGGAGGAAACGCTCGTCCTGGCCACAAAACTAATGTCAAAAGCCTTCCTACAATCTCTTCAGGATCTATCGAAGCAACCGTCCTTCTGCAGGCTATGGCTCGGGGTCCTAAACCATCTGGAAACGTACATGTCGGCGAAATTCAGAGGGAAACAGAGCGAGAAGGTACATGAACTGATTCCCGAGCTTCTGAAGAACACACTGCTGGTAATGAAGACGACGGGAATTCTCTTACCAGGTGAAGACATTGGCAGTGACAGCTTCTGGCAACTGACATGGCTTCATGTCAATAAGATCTGTCCTTCACTTCTGCCTGAAGTTTTCCCTCAAGACGAGCTCGAGCTTTCGCAGAGACAAAACGCTATGACCGGAGAATTCTCGTTGCCGGAAAAAGGGGCGGTTGCCTGAACAAGAAGATGACAGTTAAACTCATAGAAGAATTGGTCTGAATTTTGTCTTCTTCATTGTTTTATACAGAGGAGGAGAAGAAGAAGAGCAGACAAGAACCTTTGCGAACTATATATATGGAATTTTTTGCAGTATAGCTTTTTTTTTAAAAAAATTTAACCACAAATTCTATTAAATTCAGCAAAGGGTTTCAAATGTTATCTAATTGTGTTATTATTGTTTGTGTAAGATCAAATTAGATGCTTCTTTAACGTTTTTGGCTAAGCATTCCACTTCTATTGTGGTAATAACAGCGTTAGATATGATAGGTTCTGATAATGATTTTTTTTTAATATATTAGTCTGATATTTAATTTATAAACTAGAAATTATTATTTTTAATTTAATATATGTATAGCCCAATATTTATTAAACTAATGGTCTCTGGATTTCATTTGATGTAGAAATTTGTTAGAGGGTAAATTATTGGTACAAAAATTTCTTTCAATCAACTATCATAAATAAATACTGTGTATTTGTAGGATCTTTCGGTAATAATTTTACGTATTGGGACTTTTCATTCCCTTAGTTGTTGGAATTTTTTTCACAATTAAATATTTCAGAAATTTAAAAAAAAAAAGAGGGGATAAAGTGTCAACAGTTAATACACCAAAACAACCGTGCGTTTAATTTCTTAACCATTAATCATTGCCGATCAATTTCATCATTTCGTCACCGTCCTGTTCCAGATTTTCCATACCGGCTCTCCGGCGATCCATTCTTCCGGCGATCTTCTTCGTTTCTCCGATCATCTCAGGTACCGTTGATCTTCGTCTTCTTAGCTTGCTTTCGGTTTTCTCTTGTTCGCTTCCAGTTTTTGATATCTTTGTCTCAATCTCCCTTTTCCGATTCCGGCTCTGGTGAATTCTTTCGTTCCTACGATAAACCTCAAGCCCCCATCAACTTTTCGTCTTTTCCCATCGCGATCGCTTGATTTTGCTCTCTTTTTTTTGTGGCTCCTTTTTGTCCTACATCTGTTATTGTTCATAGATTTCCCTGTATTTCGTTCTACGTTAGAATCAACGATCTGCAGGGGTTTGGATTGGTTTTAGACATTAACATGGAATCCAAAATTTTTTCTTTTTGGGAATCCGAAGAGAATTTTGGGTTGGTCGTCTTGTCGATTAATTCTAGCTGTTGATAAGAGTTTGTATTCGGAATAACATGGAATGGCGATGTGGTTTTCCACCAAGTTTCTTTGCAGATGCTCATTCGGAAGAATCAGCTTTTCTATGTTCTTGCATTGTGTACTTGATTTCTACCGTATGCTTAAAGATTTCATTACTTATGTCTTAACTGTCTCCGCAGAATTTGGACTAGCGTTTTCTGGGAGCGATGAGTGAGGTGTTCGAAGGATACGAGCGGCAATACTGTGAGCTCTCAGCAAATCTTTCCAAGAAATGTACCTCTGCAGTTGCTCTTGATGGAGGTAAATTGACTTCTTGAATCTTTCCAGGATTATGAATCCTTTCTCCAGTATTCGCCATAAGTTTAGCTTAGACCCATGAGCACGATTAAAAAAAAAGTTAGATGCTTTCTGGTTGTGTATTGTGCAGTGGTGCGTGTTATGACCCATGAGTACTGGAATTTCTCTGTTTGCTTCATTTGCAAGGACATAATTTTTTGCTTGCTTTTTTCTACCTTAGGTTTCCGATCATTGAGAAATCGGGGTATTGATAGGAATAAATTGTATCCATCAGTGTCTATTGGTTCCATGATTTCTCTACTTGTTGTGGGATTAGGTTCTGATATTTGCATACCTTAGCAAACATTGATGAGGACTTGCTGATTTGCAGAACAAAAGAAGCAGAAGCTATCTGAAATAAAATCAGGCCTGGACGATGCAGAAGGATTGGTATGTGATAGGCATAGCTCAAATTGAAACTTTCCTGTCTTGCCATTTGCCTTTGACCGAGGCTGTACCGTTTTTTTTTTTCAGATCAGGAAAATGGACCTCGAGGCAAGAAGCCTGCCACCCAATGTTAAGTCAAACCTTCTTGTCAAGTTGAGGGAATACAAATCTGATCTGAACAATCTCAAAAGTGAAGTGAAGAGAATTACAACAGGAAACTTGAATGCAGCTGCTCGCGATGAGTTGTTGGAAGCTGGAATGGCTGACACGATGACGGTATGTAAGAACATGATGATGCCATTCTCAGTTTTGTCCTCTCCATTTCCAAATGTGCTAGTAAAAGAGCTCCTAACATCTATTATGATTGATATGCTTGGGCTAGGCTTCGGCTGATCAAAGATCAAGATTGATGATGTCAACAGAGCGATTGGGTCGGACCACAGACAGAGTCAAGGATAGCCGAAGAACCATGCTGGAAACTGAAGAGCTTGGTGTTTCAATCCTCCAAGACTTGCACTCCCAGAGACAGTCTCTCTTACACGCTCACAATACGGTATTTCTCTGCGCAAGACTTTTTTTAATGCCTTTCATAATCCCCTTGCAAGTGACTCACAAAACCATTCATTTTAGCTCTTAATTAGGAAAACATAAACTAGATCTTGAAATATTATCCAGCCTAGTGATTGATGATGAAGGTTGGCAGATCTCTGGCCAGTTTGGTTATGATAGTTAATCAACCATGAAATGATTTATAAGAAAAACACAAGAGAATAGGGAAAAGCAATAGGTTATGAACAGTAGATTCACATATGTTAGTCTATGATGAGTTGAAACTGATCGGCGTTGTCATGAAACTAGCACAGGCCAAGGTCCACCTCCATTAGTAACGGCTCGCTATCATATCTTGAATCTTGACAAAGGAAATGGGCATGTTAACCTGCTCAGACTCGTCATCACATCTTGAATCTTGATATAGGAAACAGTCAATTGTTTTCCTAGTTTAAGGCTGAGATATTGAAGATTTTCTTTTGAAAACTCCAACTGCATCTACATTGATTGCTTTAACCTGTATTATAAACGGATCACAACAGCTTCATGGGGTGGACGACAACATCGGGAAGAGCAAGAAAATATTGACAGCCATGTCGAGGAGGATGAACAGAAACAAGTGGACCATCGGAGCTATCATCGTCGCACTTGTTCTCTCCATCATCCTCATCTTGTACTTCAAACTCGCCAAGTAAGTCCCTGAGAACCTCTTCTCGTGAAAAACTCTCTATGTAACTGAAGAACCCTTGTTCCATTTATCCTTTTATATCTTTATCTGGGTGTTGAAGTGTTTTGTCTTGTCTGAACTGAATTTGGCAATCTTCTCTACTCTATCGACTCTTGCTAAGCAAAGCAGCAAGTGTGATTGCATTGTTTATAGACTTTTGCCCCTCTCTATTATAAGTTCCAAATTCAGAAAATACTTCCAATCCAAAGAAAAAAAAACTCACTATGCATGTTTTTTCTTGATACCGTTTTTTCACAAATCTCGAGTTTACTTGTGTAATGTTCTCTCGTTCTTGAACCTGCTGTAATCGGCGAGCAAGCTCCCGTTAACCTTGTCCTTCATGTTCTCCACCAAACTCGTCAAAACCTGTGAAAACCCAAAGTCAGTAAAAGACAGAGATGAATACAGACCCGAAACATGGTAATGTTCGGGTTTTAGTACGAACTTGGTAGTAAGGGGTATTATATATATTTATTACCGCGGTGGCGACGTTCTTCCTGACATCTTCAGGTACTAGCTCGAGAACAGGAGGAAGAACGAAGCTAATGTTCATCTCTAACCGACCTTTGAGACGAGCATTCCTTCCCCGTCGTCGATCTGGATACAATGCTCCTCTCACTCCCAGTGAGAAATCGGTAGGTTCCATTACTTTGTCAAGTCCTTGCAGCTCCCATCTCGTCTGAAAAAGGAAAAAAGAAGAGATTTTGACATGTGGTCTGAACTCAGAGCCCCGAGGAAAACACGAACATGATTATACCATGTCGAGCTCGAGAACTTTGGTGATGTCTGGAGGGACGTCGATGGGGTAATCGTGGCCGTTGGATCTGCATCTTAAGCGCATATCCACCACTGGCCAAACCGTTACGAAGAGGAAGTTTATTGGTAACATCTGAATTCTCCATTCTTCCTTCTCCACCCAAAAAAAAACAGAGTCGGATCATAAAGAAAGTGTTCTTCTTTACGATTCGTATCAACCAGAGAGAGAGAGAGAGAGGAAATACGTGACTAAGCCTTCGGCTTCGCCGTTTATCAGGAAACATGGCTGCGAACACCCGAGATTTATCCTCCAAATAATCATCGAACAATGCCTGAAAACAACTTCCACCCACATATATACACACAGCTGCAGATGTATACTACACTGACACAAACATAGTGTACCTGGGGAGACTCGTACAGAGGGAGGTCAGTGGAGATTCTCGAGGAATACGTGGCTGGCTTCGCTGACGCCACGTGGCATTTCGCCGACGGCCGTGGCCTGACCTCCGTCACCGGCCATCGTCGGCATCCCCATTCCCCTGTTTTCTTCTCTCTCCTCCATATCCCAAACGATGAAAGCCTCGAACTTGCCGCCATTTCTTCCTCTCTCTCTCTGTGATCTTCAATTTCTCTCACATCTCCCTCTCTCCTCTCTCTGTGTAGATCAGCCGAGAAACACAAGCCTCGCAAAGATGGCGTCTTTTCATCTTTTCGCATGGAGAGAGAGTAAAGGTAGGGGAGGGAAGCTGAAAGATAAGGCGATATCTGACTTTTGTCCCCTGTCCACGTGGCCACTCCAGAGGTCATCCACGTCATCACCCAACTGAAAACTGTGGGACCCATTTTGCTCACCCTTCAACCTTCTCATTCGTGGCAGAGTGTGTGACTCTATAGGACCAGTGAGTCGTTACCCATACTAAACCGTAACGGTTAAGTTAACCAAGATCTCTTCTTGTTCGATTTAGGTACTCCTTCCATTTCCTTGATTCATCGTTACCGCGCGATGAAGAGAACAACAATAAATCATACAACTTTTCACTTCCAGTTTCAGCAAATCAGACAAAGATTGAAGGAAACGTTCTTCCGCGTATACAAACAACCGCATGAACAACTTATTCTCCGGTCAGCGTTCTGTCCGGATACAGTTTCGGTTTCCACTGTTTTAGGCAGCGTACGGTATTCTGACTCCCATTCTCAGGCAAAGCCAAGGTCGGCTTTGATCAGGATCTACGAAACTGTGATCAAGAAAATCCTCTGCTTCTTCGTCCATCAGTTCTCTCGCCCACGTTACCCGTCTCGATGAACAGCTACCTGGACCAAAGCACCTGCCGTTTTGTTATAAAAAAAAAAATCGTTACTTTATCTCGAAAAGAGCAGTCTCCTCATAATCCTGGTCAAAAGGATTCAGATTTCATATGAAAAATACCCATCTCCACCCGTGTTTAGGCATGTGGTACATATATTCACGTCTAAAAACCTATTGCTCTTCAGAGACTCGAGATTGTGCACCTGTACTCGTAGAAGCAAGCACTTCTCTCGTTCTCGGGGTTTCCCCAGTTATGCCAACCAACGGGTCTGATACAAGCGTCCATATAAGTATGTGCAAAGACCACTCTCCCAAAGGGTCCCCATGGCCTTCCTAGATACATATACGAACCCTGTCCATTTCCAGTAATCACGCATCTGCAATATCACAAATGCCCCTTTAGAAAGTAACAGCTAAAACCCGAAAACCCAAAGTTTAAGATGAGGGGGTGAATGACATATGATGGTCATAAGATAAATACGGACCTTAAGAACACGTAACCAGTACATTCTTGAGATGATTTGCGGCTTTGTGCAGTTATAAACCCTTGAGACTTGCAGTGGATATGGCAGTGTTCCAAAAGAGCTGTGCTGTTGCCAAATATGAAATCTACACTTCCCTCAATGTAGCAGTCTTTCAAGTACTGTTTTCCATAATGTAAGTACAATGTATCCTGCATCATGGGCAAAGGCTTCATATAAGCTAAAACTGATTGTGCAAACTTGCTTTCAATATTCTAGATCAACTCTCATGATTTATGATCCAAAGTGCATACTCCAATGAAATGGTGAGAACATTTAATAAAAGAGAGGCATGAATCTTCAAGAATGCAATATTCACAAACATAAACCCTTAAAAGATAACTGGGTATGATTGCTAAATGGACCTGCCAGCCGAGAAATCGACAGTTGTAAAACGCACAACGATCTGCAGTGACTCTAATAGCTACCGCTTGCCCAGATCCCTGTGTTCAAGAACAATACAATCACAAACACGAAAATTCTTGTCAAGTATCTATCAAATAATCTAATGGCCTAAACTGTACAAGTTACAGAAACTTCTGAAATCAATGAACTTGGAAAAGTTGCGAGTTTATCAGTTGAACCATATAGTCATAATCAAACAGTAATAGCAAAAGAAAGATCGAATTCATGTTGCTCGAAATTTATTAAACAAAAGCTTAACAACGTAACATTCAATCACATTCGCCAAACAGAAAGGTGAAATCTCTGCAAAAGAACATGGAAATGCCATGCCATCTAAACGACGAACTGAGTAAAAGGTACCATTTTTTAAAAAATAAAGGAGCAAACTTTATTACCTCGGGAGCAGAATTCTCAAACGTAATGTTCTCTGCAACAAAATCTTCCCCTTCAACAATCACAGTTCCACATCCAAACGTCCCCGTGCCGATAACCCTAGACGCCTGCAATCAAAGAACGCAACCAATCAGGACAACCCGCGTGGTAAAAACCCAGAAGCGAAGATTTCAGATTTCGATACCTGGTGATGCTCAATCTTCGAAGAGGTGTTGTTCCAAGCGATCACTGTGGACTCCGGGGAAATTCCGGCGAAGGTGATGAGATTCTTCCTCTTGGGCACGTACACAGGCTGCCGATAAACCCCTGGCGACAGACGGATCACCGTCCGACACGTGTTCCCCAGAGGCACCGAGTCGACGGCGTCTTGAACGGTGCAGTAGTCGCCGGACCCATCCTGCGCCACCGTCACCACCCGGCTCGTCGCCATTAATCCGCCGAGACGTCGCTCCCTTTTTTCCTTCTGTGCGTAACTACAAAAACCCTAACAAAGAGAGAGAGAGAGAGATTTCCGAGAACTATTGAAGAAAAAGAAGAGATTTTGATGATGCGTTGCGTCGATATACAGCAGAATCTTGGTGGGTTTTATAATTTTCTCGGACGACCGAAGAATTGCAATGTCGGCATCGTCTTGTTTGCTAACGATATATCCGCCTTTTTTTTTTTGGCTATTCATCTTCATCTGAGGTTGTCACTTTTTGTATTTGTAAATATGCCCTTAATTATCATATATTTATACTTTTATCGCTCAGATCTTTAATTCTTCAGATTCAACCTTTGTTCCAAAAGATGTATTAGAGTCATGGAAGAGGACTAATTATCAACTTAAAATAAAATAAAAATATTTTTTTCCTGATTTTCCTTTTTACTAATTTCTAGTGATACTTTTTTTTTTCAATTTCTAGTGATACTTTTAAAATTATATCTGAAATGTGTAGATTATTTCCCTAATACTTTGATTGCATTTTTGCAAACAGAATTTACTTCTGAATATGATACCAAATTATACTCATAAATTCTCAAAAAAAAATATAAAAACGTTTAGAAAAGTATCGGTCAAAACCCAATGGGCCTTCGTTCTAGAAAATTGGGCCCTTAGAAGACGCCTACATAATTTATCTATTTTGTCACGGCCCATACGTGTTTCACGCGCCATACCTGCGCGTGTGGACCCCATCACCAAACCAGTCTCGCGTGTTTCATCTTCCTCTTCACCCTCCTATAAAAAAAAATGCGTTCCGTACCGTTTCAAGATCTCACAGAAACGAGGAAAAAAACGAGATTGAAAAAAAAAAAGCTTAGAAACGATGCCGTACTACACTAGGGACGAGGACGAAGTCGATGACTTCGACGAGTACGATCCGACGCCGTACGATGGAGGCTACAAGCAGCACGAGATCTACGGCCGTCCGATCCCACCTTCCGACGAGACATGTTACGCGCTCTCGTCGCCTTTGGATGACTCCTTCGAGTACGAGCGACCGGAGTTCACGTCGTACCATGAGCCCTCTGCTTATGCAGACGATGCTCTCCAGACCGAGTACAGCAGCTACTCGCGACCCAAACCCCGACCTGGGTTCCAACCAGGAGGCGGTTTAGTTGAAGGTGAGTATGGTGGAAGGCCCCAACCGGCTTATGAGTCGGAGTACGGATCCGGTGGGTATGGTGGGGAAACGGAGACAGAGTACGGTCGGCGACCTGAATCGGAGTACGGATCCGGTGGGTATGGTGGAAGAACTGAGATCGAGTATGGCCGACGACCTGAGTCGGAGTACGGGTCCGGTGAGTATGGTGGAAGAACTGAGACCGAGTATGGCCGACGACCTGAGTCGGAGTACGGATCTGAAGGGTATGGTGGGAGAACTGATACCGAGTATGGTCGGCGACCTGAGTCGGAGTACGGATCCGAAGGGTATGGTGGGAGAACTGATACCGAGTATGGTCGGCGACCTGAGTCGGAGTACGGATCCGGTGGGTATGGTGGGAGAACTGAGACCGAGTACGGTCGGCGACCTGAGTCGGAGTACGGATCTGGGTATGGCGGGGGAACTGAGATCGAGTACGGCCGACGGCCTGACTCGGAGTACGGATCCGGTGGGTATGGTGGGAGAACTGAGACCGAGTACGGTCGGCGACCTGACTCCGAGTACGGATCTGGGCATGGCGGGAGAACTGAGATCGAGTACGGCCGACGACCTGAGTCGGAGTACGGATCTGGGTATGGTGGAAGAACCGAGACCGAGTATGGATCCGGGTATGGCAGGAATCAGAGCTACGGAGAGGGTGAGGGAGAGGGAGGGGGAGAGAGGACGGAGTACGGAGGTAGGCTGAGATATGGAAGGTCTGAGGAACAAGAGGAAGGTTACAGGAAGCCCAGCTATGGTCGTCGCAATGACGACGAAGAAGATGATGATGGCGGTGAGCAACGCAGGCACCGTTACGGTGATGATGAGGAAGGGAGCTATGGCCGCAAGAAATATGTAAGTTCGCAGTTTTACTGACGTTTCTGCAGTTTTACGCTCTGGATCGCATTGAAGGAACGCTTTGAATGATGGTAATGTAGAATGGCTTTGATACGTTTTGGGCGAGCTCCTATAAGTGGTTGAACTAAAGTTTGGATCTTTGAGGAGTTTCCTATAGAATCAATGATCTTGTAGCAATGAATCGGAGTGGATAGAATTGCATTTCTTTCATCTCTCCCGTTTTTGTATCCCAAAAATGCATCGTTTGATGGTCATGGAGAGATCCATCTCGTTTTCGTTTATGTTCATTGTACACGTTCTTAATCAAGATGCGTCTCTGCAGGGCGACAATGACTCTGACGATGACGAGGACGAGGAGAAGAAGAAGAAGCATCGTTACCGCAGGAACTATGATGACGACCAGTAAAAGTGAAAACCTCTCCTTCCCTTTTGGGAGTGCCTTGCTGTTACTTCTTCTGCTACATCAAGAGGCACATATATATACATACATATATATATATATATCACATCAACATCATATATATATATATATATGTGTGTATATATACACAACTCCTATGTTGTGTTGTCTATGTCGGAGTACTTGGACTGTGTCTCCCTTTTTGTTGTGATGTTTTTGACAATAAGACTGGTGAGCTGGTTGGGTCACTTGTTGCATTTCCTGTCTTTGTTACTGTCTTTATAAAACTATGAACCTTTCGAGAATATGATTTTGTGTTCTTGCTTTCTAGTTCCTACAAGTGCTTCAAACTTTTTCAGGAGATTCAGAATCTTGGTTTAAAAAATAAAAATAAAAATAAAAATAAAAAGGAAAGACAGTAGATTCCAATATATATACACATATGGTACAAGGATGAAGTTTTGGAATCAAATTCCTGTCTAGGGGCCTACCCTCTATCTCCCGTCATTTTGATGTCCTTTTTCAATCTATAATTGTCAATGTTGTATAAAATATTAAAGTATACATACACACATATATATATACGGGTTGACACATTTGGAAAAGCGTACATGTTGTTTTTTAGTGTAAAAAGATAACATTACTAGAATACAAAACTTGAATATATAATTGAATATATATATATATACACACACACACACACATTTAGCATGTGCAATGAAAGACACGAAAGCGTGATTGTAGGGCATAGAAAAGATTATGGAAGATTGTTGGTCGAGATTTGGACATTCATAAGAATCTGTCTCTTCTGTTAAGAGAAACACTAATTACCAAGTATTTGATTCATTTAATTTATTTTGTTTGAATATATTTTTCTATCAAGATAATAAAATACCATATAATAATAGTCTAACGATGTGTGAGTAATTTGTTGTCAGTGAATATTATCAATCAAATGATTGTTAAATTAGGGGGAATTGAATATAGTTATTTCAAAATAATTAAAATATTAGTGAAGCATCATTATAATTGATTATGATTATGGATAACAATATCTAATCGTATCGTCCTATAGTTCAGCCCACGCAATTAAATATGAATTTCCTATGAGAAAGAAAAGACTATTAATATTAATACACATGGACCACATCATAATATTAAAAATACATATTCAAGACGCGGGGAGTCATCAATATTAAAATACATAATAGAGGACGCGTATAATATATGGACCGCATATATCAACAGCATGTCTTCGAATGCATCCATGCATGCATAATGGCATCACATATACAGAGAATGCATGTATGACATATCCACATATCTGGATTTCACAGATTTGATATCCTTGCATATTTGACATTTGTCGTCTATATATGTTCCCACCAAACCAATCCGCGTAATTATGGCTGGCTATGTACAAGCATAGACACATACATACATTATACATACATAGATACATACATACTATATACAATATGTGTTGAATCCATACCCAGAAAAGGGAATCCTATTCAGATTCCAACTCATCCCACAAATATATAGTTATATACATTATGCATTGAATCCATTACCTGAGAAGAGAAGTTTACACAGATACATAGTTATAGAAGGACATAAACACAGATATACTATACCCACCCCCATGCATTGAATCCATTACCGGAAAAGGGAATTCAATCTGGATTCCATCTTATCACAAATTCCTCAGAAGAAACCCGACGTGAAAGAACAGAGCAAACGAAGAACAAGATCAAGGGGGGGAGGGCAGTTTCCTCTGAAACTCCGAGATTTTCTTGGGGAAAAAATCGAAACTTTCCGGGAACCCAGATCCGAGAAATATGAAGTTTGGGCGAGATTTCGAGGGTCAGATGATCCAAGAATGGTGTGAAGCTTACGTCGATTACCGCGCCCTCAAACTCATCCTCAAACAGATTCTCCGCTTCCGACATCGAGACCCTGCTTTTCGACGCTTTCCTCCTACTCCCCCTCCTCCTCCTCCGGCGCCGCCGTCCTCCACCACCGCCTCCGTAAACAACTCCGCCGGAGGCGGCGGAGGATTGACGAGGAGGATCTCTCTCTACCGTGCCTTCAGTGGCCTCACGAACCGAGCCAAAGGGTCACCGAGGAAACGAGACAAGCACAACCACCATCATAATCACCATTACCATCTCTTCGACGACGAAGAAGAGCAAGTGATTCTGATAACGGAGGACGAGACGGCGAACTATACGACGACGTTTCTGAACTCGGTTGATGATGGCGGAGAACTGGAGGTAATGTTTTTCCGGCGACTCGACGGAGAGTTCAACAAGGTCGTGAGGTTTTACAAGCAGAAAGTGGAGGAAGTTATGGAGGAAGCCGACGAACTTAGCAGACAATTGAATGTACTCATTGCTCTCAGAATCAAAGTGGAGAACCCCATGGCGAATCTTCCCGACATTAATGGCATCCACTCTTCCCCCGTTTCTCCAGAACATCAGAGCAATAGGGTTCCAGGTGAGTTTTAGACAGATTCAGCATCTGGGTTTTTGAAATTTCTCCGGGATGAGCTTGAATTTTGGCTGGATAATGGATTGATGATTCTGGGTTACTGAAATTCCATTTGCATTTCTTCAAAGTTGTAACCTTTTCTTTTTCGGGTAGAAAATCTTTTTCTGTATTAATGCTTTCTACAGATTTACTGTTTCTGGGATTTGTCCCTAGTTCAAAATTTGTATGAATTTATTGCTTTTGGTAGGCCAAAATCTTCACTTTTCCTCCTGGAGAAACTCAGACTACAGTGATGGGTTCTTGAAAGAATATTGAATCAAGCTAGTTTCGTGTTTGATTAGAGACTACGTTTGGTAATGTTAAGCTCTGGTAGTGCCTGTGATGTAATATTGTAGACACTTCACCAATGGCCACCATTAAAGAGCAAGAACAAGGCGAAGAAGAGACATCAGTGGATGGAAATCGAAACAAGGGCTTCAAACCAGCTCCATTGGAAATGTTAGATAATGTAAAGATCAACATCAAGCCCGAAACTCCATTGACGATGCTCAAATGCATGATTTCGAGCCTTACATCCAAGCAAACCTTCAGCAAGTCCGAGCTCAGGACAGCAGAGGAGCTTATGTCCCGTGCCTTTGTCGAGTTTTACCAGAAGCTGAGGTGTCTGAAGAGTCGGCGACCGAAGCCCCGGTGAACGGCGGCCGTAACGTTACTGGTGAGAGAATGTTTTAAGAATACTTCTGGTGAAAATTCTTGTTCTTCTTTGTTTTATGACTCTCTCTGTCCTTAGCTTCTTGAATCAGATGGGGTTTTCAAAGATACTGAAGAAGTATGACAAGGTTGGTAGCTTTTAAGTTCCTTCTGTTCTATTGTTTGTGTAAAATACATATATGTATATATATGTGGGTGCAATGTATTTTTCAGATTACTTCGAGGAATGCATCGAAATCTTACTTACATGCTGTCGATAACTCGTACCTGGGCACCAGCGAAGAGGTTAATATTATGGAAACGAATTCAGATACGGGTTCAGATCCCTTCTCTCTGTGAAGTAAAAATTTCAAAGTGTTTGCCTTTTTCAGGTGTCGAGGCTCATGTCCCGAGTGGAAGCTACGTATATTAAGCATTTCGCCCATGGAAATCACCGGGAAGGAATGCGAAGTCTGAGGCCGAAAGCAAAGAGGGAAAAGCACAGAATCACTTACTTTCTCGGTAAACCTAGTTTCTTAGCTAAGCTACATTTCGTTTTCGATGACAAAAATCCCGAGAAAGAATGAATTTTTTTTTCCTGATGAACTTCCTCTGCATCTGTTGCAGGCTTCTTGTCAGGATGCACTGTCTCGCTTGCTATTGCCATTATTGTTCTTGTACATATACGGAATCTGATGAGCAGTGAGGGTCGGCATCAATACATGGAAAACATATTTCCTCTTTACAGGTGATTTTTGACGAATTCATCAACTCGGTTACAGAGAAAGAGTGATTATTTTGAAAGATGGAGAGAAAATTTCAGCAATCTTCATGCTATTGTTGTTGCAGCTTGTTTGGGTTGGTTGCACTGCATTTGCTAATGTATGCAGCAGACATATACTTCTGGAGGAAATGCCGGGTGAACTATCCGTTCATCTTCGGGTTTGAACAGGGAACTGAACTAGGTTACAGAGAAGTGCTTCTTATAGGCTCTGGTCTGGCGGTTCTTGCATTTCTCGGCGTCGTATCCAATCTCGACATGGAAATGGACCCGAGAACAAAGAGTTTCAGTGTCATTACTGAACTCGTCCCTCTAGCCCTTCTCATCGTAAGTTTCCATCGAGAACTGGCTTAATACCCGAGCATATCTCATGTAGAGGATATCGATATGATTGCCGTGCATGTTTTGCCTGTGATCTTGCAGATTTTGACATCGATCTTGTTCTGTCCGTTCAATATAATATATCGCTCGAGTCGGTATTACCTCATCAGATGCATCTTCCATTGTCTTTTAAGTCCTTTGTACAAGGTAACACCTCTTCTAAACTTGAACGAAAAAACAGAACTAGCTCAAGAATTTGTAAACTAGTTTCAAAAATTCCGCAGGTTGTTCTTCCGGACTTCTTCCTCGCAGATCAACTCACAAGCCAGGTAACATAGAGGCGGTTTAGCAGCCGGTTTTGTGTTGGTTATCATTCGGTTTGCCTTCAAGAATGTAGCGGTTGTTTCGGTTCACAGGTCCAAGCTTTCAGAAGCTTATTATTCTACATCTGCTACTACGGCTGGGGAGATTTCAAGAGAAGATCGAACAAATGCTACGAGAGTGACGTTTACAGGCGGTTTTACATCATCGTCGCCATTATCCCCTACTGGTTCCGCTTCGCCCAGGTAATCCGGGGAAAAAAAACGACAACCTTAAACCCGCAAACTTTTAAAACGACGCCATTGTAATCTACAGATAAGGACTCTATTCGGGTCTCACATGTTGCTTCCACCGATCAGTTTGCAGATCTGTTTATAAAACCGTTATCGAGCTCTCGTTGTATATTTTCACTGATTACATTCGCAGAAAATATCATATCGTATAACTGTTACTCGTTTCCAACGATCAAAACCTTTAATATAACCGCCTTTTATTCTTCATTCGTTACAGTGCATAAGGAGGATGCTTGAGGAAAAGAACAAGGACCACGGCCTGAACGCGCTCAAGTATATGTCGACGATAATCGCGGTGGCAACGAGGACGTTGTTCGAATGGCGTAAGGGGACGTACTGGTTAACGGTAGCGGCCACGACCTCGAGCATAGCGACAGTTTTCAACACGGTTTGGGACCTCGTCCACGACTGGGGACTCATGAACCGTAATTCCAGGAACCCCTGGCTCCGTGACAAGCTCCTCGTCCCGTACAAGAGCGTCTACTTCGTCGCCATGGTAAAGAACCTCGGACGGGAAGGGAAAAAAAAAGTTTTTTTTTTCGGGTTCGATGGTTAACGTTTTTTTTTTCTTATGGGTGTGTGTGTGTGAGAGAAGGTGGTGAACGTGGTGCTAAGGCTGGCGTGGATGCAGTCGGTGTTGGGGATAAGAGAGGCGCCATTCTTGCACAGAAGGGCATTGCTCACCGTAGTTGCCAGCTTAGAGATTCTTCGTCGTGGCATTTGGAACTTCTTCAGGTAACATCAAACAAAAAACTTCTCTCTGATTTTCTCGATGATTTCAACTCTTCGTTATGCATCGAATCGGACTTAAAAGAAATCTATCGGACTTGAAATCCTGAAGCTTTCTTGTTTTGGTTCGAAGGTTGGAGAATGAGCATTTGAACAACGTGGGGAAATACAGGGCCTTCAAGAACGTGCCTTTGCCTTTTCACTACCAAGAACTTGGAGGAGCAAAGAGAGTGTAACCCTAAACAAAGAAAGAGGAAAGAACCAAAATTTTGATCACTTAATTCTATATATATATATATATATATATATGTATGTATACACATTATGTTATACATTTATACATTATATATTATATTTGGATTATATATATATATATGTATGTATACACATTAGGTTATACATTTATACATTATATATTATATTTGGATGCTTTATAGGAGAACTCAAACTTTGGAGAGAGAACAAAAACAATAAGAAAAAGGAAGAAGAAGGCTTGTCCTAGAGAGGCCCGTAATTCAGTTTTTAAGCCCAAAATGAAACATTCTGTATACGACACCGTGTGCTTATATATATATATATATATATATATATATATATATATATTGAAACCCTTCCTCTCCTCTGCAATTATTGGCATCGCCGTCTCTGTTACTGGTTCTGGGTCTTTCCTTCTTTTTCCGATTATTTTTCGGACTCGCTCTCGGTCTCTCTTTTTTTTTCTTTTTTTTTTGTTGAGGAATCTTCGAAAGGTATATATATGTATGTGCGTGTGTGTAGGTATGTATTGCACAAGTACTGGGACAGCCCCGTGAGATGAAAGAGAATCGGGGATTCTGTCTAATCGAAAAGTGGTGCAGAAATCAAAATTAGGGATCCGCTTTGCAGCTTAAACCCGACCCGGTTTCTCGAACCGGGTTCCATGTTTCTGCTGCCAGTATTCCCCTGAAAACCCCTCTTCCCTCCCAACAAATCTATTCTAAAGTTTTTCCCTTTTTGTTTGATCGTGCTCTTGAAATTAGATCGGATTTCAATTCAATCTTCCATCTATATGTTCTTTTTCTTCGTGGGACCTATCTCCATGAAGAAACTGGGTTTTGCCTTTTTCTTGTTGAAGAAAGCTGGAAATGCAAACAGACACCTGTGACCTGGCTAAATGAAATCCTGATGATTTTTCATAGCTTGAGTTTGACCATTGCATTCTGGTTCGAGGCCAAAGACACAAGGAGCAGAAGGACTCACTTACCTGTCTGTATTGGTTAACAGATCCAATTGAAAAAGAAAAAAAACCAGTAGAGAATGACTTCTTAAATCAAACCCTTCATGTTCAAAGTGGTTACAAGAATCTTATTGGATCGAAAACAATGTCGAGATTCGTTCGGATGAACAAATGGAACTTCCGCCAAAAAAAAGGTCAGGATTAGAACACAATTCCAGTCAAACAAGACAAAAGGGAGATATTTCTTCAAACCATATGGCATGAGTTTGCTGCTAAACCCTCTCAGTGATGAGCCTTGGCTTCAGCCTTCTTTTGCGAGTTTGCCTTCACCTGCTCAATTCGATGGTATATGTTTATTAGTGGTGGGTTGCTTACAAGTACAAATATAAGTTCTTGTTACATGATCCATCTACCATAACATGCACAAACTGATTATGGAATATCATCAACTCATACCCACAAAAATCTAAGTTCATGTAAGTATATATAGATAGAAATGATGCAGGTTGACAGAAGGAAACCTGAGTTTTCCCAGAAAAGGTTGATCAATAATAAGGAGAAATTAATGCAATGATAAACCTAAAGGAAGGTAAAAGAAGGGTCCAGTTTGACTTTGATGAACATTAAGATATACAAAAGACTGATCAAGCCCCACACGAATAGAAACAACGTGAAGGATGTATAATATAAATGCTTGAGACTACAGTGAACAAGAGTCAGAAGAAAGATGGAGAAGAGAAGAAAAAAATATGAGAAGGGAAGAAAATGATGGGAGGAAGAGGAACACCACGCTATCTTATCCCATCTACACACAAACTCATCGCCAAATCGAATTCAACAACACCGGAAATAGGCAAACACCAATCAGAGATTTCACACGGGATTCAAGAGCCACACTTGATAAAAACATGTGACGAGAATATTACACTATTACCTATTATCAGTAAGAATCTAATCGAAAACATCAAAACTGAATACAGAGTTGATTCCAAAGATCTAATTTCGTAGCTGAATCGAATCCAAAAACTGTACTTCACCAGAACCTACGCTAATCGGATCAGACAACGACAAACGGTAGGTAACCCAGTTCTACGATGGAACCAACACAGCGATCGAGAAGTTTACCTTGAGAATCTTGAGCTTCGTGTTCCCGTAGAACATACCCAAAGTGAACGCCGACACACGACCAACCTAATCGAAGATCAACAGCGAGGTGAACGATCTCGACGCGAATCGAAGAAAAGTTCGTTGTTCAAGAAGAGAAGTTGTACCAGAGCACCTTATCAAAAAAAAAAAAAAAGTTGTACCAGAGCAAGGGTGCTATTGCCGGAGTAAAGCCCAAGAGGTGACGCCATTGGATTCGCTCTCTGATCTCCGATTTCTTCTGCTGAAACCCAAACCCTAGATCAAAGGAATCTGGTCTTCGCGCAACCTCAAAATCCCTAATATCACCGAATGATTGTAAAATGTATCCTAAATATTTCCATACAAAAGATGTTTTTTTTTTCATTTTAATTTTACATCTTTATTTGCGCTAGCATTGAAACGGCGTCGTACAACGGATTGAACCATCCTCATGCCTGAACCGAACATTATACCGTACCAAATTTTGGTTAATATTGGTTTAGGATAAAAATACCTGAAATTTTTTATTTTTGTTATAATAATTCAGTTTATTTTGGTTTGAATTGGATTCTTTCCATTTTAAAGAAATCATAACCATATCTTTTTTTTTTTATCAAAATTTAATTCGATGATGATAATGATGATGATGCAACCTTTATACATGGGCTTCATCGGGCCCATTTTTTGTAACTTTTAACGTGAGTTTTTTTGGGTCATGGCCATCTCGCATTTCATTTTGTTTACTTAAATTCCATTTATTTATTTATTTTATAAAGTAAATTCCATTGATTGAAGTAAACAATAACCAGATTAAATTTCGGTGTAGTTACAACCAATCTGTACACAAATCAAAATCTGTATTTTGAATCCAGCTAATTCATTTTTAAACTAATATGTTGGTTAAATAGTTATTGAACTTCAGTTGTGTCGAATGTGTGTGTGTATATATAGATTGTGTGTGTGAACGTGTATGTGAATATATGTAAATGCTTGCATATGTGTATATGTGCATGTAAACATGTATATATGTGTGTATATATGTGTTTCTTAACATATTTATAACGCTGATGTGCTGTTAATATAATATAGATTCCGATTTGTCGGTCAGTTTCTTTAGTTGGATTGTTTGAATTCGTTAGCGGAAGCGATAAATATTAGCGGCTTTTGGCACATATTCCTTTCCATAAATCAATTTCATGTCCATAAGGTGTGTCATGTCATGTGTTTCCAAAAATGTTGCCGGAAAAATATATACATACATATATATATATATATATATAAATAAAATAATGCAAGTGAAATATCATAAATCGGGACATTTATTAGTAGTTCATAATCTTTTTATGCAAGGAAGAGGGCATAATGAGACCGAAATTAAATTCAGCAATAATGCGATCTCAACTTCTAACTCATACCCCAGCCTGTCCGCGTGATCTTTCAATTTAATGCCCGAAAGCAACACTTCTCAATGAATTCCACGTCCCCCCCCCCCCCCAAATTATTAATTAATAATTTATTACTTCTCAAAAGTTTGTAAATAAATATTAGGGTCGTCGGTCCATCCGGTTCGGGTTGAGTACTCGAGCTGCCGATCAATGTATAATATTCGGAATATAGAATATAGTTTGGTAGCCAACAAAATTATCTAGCAAGCACGTCGTGATCGAACAAAAGCGGCTAACATAATGGCCGTCGATCTCTAGAACATTTGCGAATCTGACGGTAGAGAATTAACCATGTCAAGAATGTTGTTCCAATAGTCTCTATTGTCCTCAATTAAGTAATGGCTCCCACAGCTCTCGCCGGAATATTCCCTCCCCTCTCCGGACAAACTCCGGTCAACCGACCCATTTAGCAGAAGATCCGCGAATCCTTCTCCCGCGACATTGTCAACGACCCGGTCCGACCCGAACTCGAGTGAAATGTCCAAATTGCCCTTGTAACCTTCTGATACGTCATCCTCGTCCCTACTGTTGTCTTTATCATTATCACCGGAGTCACCTTTGCTCGAGTCCGACGGATCCGAGGTCGCGGCAATAGACTCCGTCACGTTTTGCCGATGGAGCGTTGGACAAGACGCAGTTCTAGTTGCATCGTCATCGGATGCAGCGTTGACGAACTCCATGCCGTTTTCAATATTGGAGGCGGAACTCCACGTCGTCTGACGGCATCTGACCGAGTAGGACCTGAGCTTGGCTTCTCGGACGAGCCTGGCCTCAGCTTCGAGCCGGGCACTCTCCCACTGAGCCATGTGGCTAAGATTCACCACGTTTTTGGTCTGACCAGTGCTCATCGTCAAGAGGGTTTCGTTCTTCGGTTTATGCGTAACCGGGTCAATCCCCATCTTGGCTAACCGTTTCTTGAGATGGGTGTTCCAATGGTTCTTGATCTCGTTGTCGGTCCTCTTTGGTAGATGCGTCGCAATAGCTGACCACCTTTCGAAGAAAACCGAACACATTACCATCAAACCGACCGATATACAATCCAAACCGGAATACTGGTTAAGGCGTACCGGTTACCGAGAAGGGCATGAAGCTGAATGATGGTTTGTTCTTCCTGGGAACTGAATTTGCCACGTTTAATATCAGGTCTGAGATAATTAATCCATCGAAGCCTGCAACTCTTTCCACATCTATGAAGACCTAAAACGCAGTTATAACGTAAAGATCAAGTAACCAGAAAGAGAGCGATATTCAAGAAAGCATGATGATCTGTAGATGAAGATGAATGAATCACCGGCTTTCGATGGTAAAGAACGCCATCCACCGTGACCGTGTTGTTCGACGTAAGCCAAGAGTTTCTCGTCTTCTTCGGGCGTCCACGGCCCTTTCTTCAGACCATCTTTGTCGCAGCACGGCGATCTTCCCATTCTCCGACCACTGAGAACTAGTTTCTGTCTGTTTCAGAAGGTTATAGAAGCTTCACTTAAGTTGAACATATATATATACGCGTGTGTGTGTATATATATGTGTGTGTGTGTGTGGCAGTGAGTCGGTTTTCTTTTATCGTGTATGAGAGATGCAAGTAGGTGTTGTAGCTTTTGTGAGTAGAGCAATATATGAAGTGAAAGTTAACAAAAAAATAATAATAATTAACAAAAAAGTTAACAAAAAAATATATATATGAAGCGAACTATTTTCTTCTTTATATTTTATATTTTTTACATAATATTTGTGAATTTTGTTTAGATATGATGAATTTCATTACAGTGAAGTGGTCCAGAAACACCGTTCTATGGAAATCGATCGAGTTTGTCTTTTACTTTTGCAGAATATATATATATATATATATATATTTGATAATCATAATATTTCGATGGTGAATTTCTATAATGGAAATGAATTTATTTCCGTGGGTCCAAAGGTTTTAATTGACTTTCATGGTTGAGGACTATTGCATTGTCGCTACGATACTCGGGGCTATGACGAGGCCATGAATACTATTATTATCACTCCCCCTGAACGTGTTTCCATTCTAATTAACATTTCGAATTTTCGTATATATATATATATATATATATACATACATATTTACTTTTATTAATTTTATCGTGTAGCGGTTACATTAAAAATACAGAACATGAAACATTTATAGTTTTTATATCATTAATTATCAATGAATATAAGTTAGGGAATAGCAACGAGAATTGCGAACATCTAATTTATAACTTTCTAAGTTGGATTAGATAACATTTTCAATTGATAGATTCATTTATGGTTCCGTCTACAATAATTCATCTCAAACATCCTTTTCTTTTCTTTTTATTTTTATCTACAATAATATTTCGTTTCAAACATCCTTTTTCTTTTACTTTTATTTTAATTAATCACTCCAACAATATTAGAGTTGAATTATTTGTTCAAAATTAAACCTTGGAATTCGGTTCAATTAAAATTTTAATTCTTAAAAATCTTCTTTTATTATTTTTATATTTGATTCAAATTCGATTAAATCAATCATACTATAATTATATTCAAGATTTTTAAATCTAATTTGATCAGGACATAGGTGTGTTATTATCTTCAGTTCTCTTATATACCCGATCCAAAATGCCCATTTATAATTTTAAACACTACAAGGTGTAAACAAACCCGTTAAATATATGATTAGATTTTTTGTAAACTCAAAAAGCTCGAGGATAATTCTGCATTGTTACCCTTTTTTTAAAAAAAAAA
This sequence comes from Tarenaya hassleriana, assembly GCF_000463585.1. Classification (NCBI taxonomy): domain Eukaryota; kingdom Viridiplantae; phylum Streptophyta; class Magnoliopsida; order Brassicales; family Cleomaceae; genus Tarenaya; species Tarenaya hassleriana. The sequence goes on along the minus strand of NW_010961290.1, from coordinate 1,819,357 downwards.
ATTGCAAACATAAAAAATCAGAAAGTAATACATACATATGCATATATATATATATATATATATATATGCATATATGAAATCGAATCAATATCTTTATGGGTGACCAAAGTAGTAAAAGTTGCAGTGATTGTTTTATATAATCATAAATAAAGTAGGATAGAAATTTCTGCAAGCTTGACTTGCCAAATCACTTGTCGTGCCAATAGAGGATCTCAATTTAAAGCACTGATTATGACATTGAAGGTTTTGCTTCGCTTATAAAAGTTGTCAGTAACTTCATCTACTTAACCCCCTATTTTTTATTTCCCAAAAATATTAAATTTTTTTTTATATATAAAGATAATGATATTTCAATTTTTCATTTTCAAATATTTATTATGCATATAAATCATAAATTCATAATTTTTCTTTCGTATGCAAATATGATTTAAGGCTGGTTAGTTGCTTGGGCTGATGTCTAATGGGCCTTCCCATTAGACAAATGGATTAAGTCATTTATCAGCCTTATGGCCCATCTTACGAATGACGTGGCACAAATGGACAAAGCCCAATTCCAAGGAATATGGGCCATGAACGATGACGTCAGAGTTCGGATATTCTCCAATGGCATTTTCTGATTTCCACGTAATTGTGCTTTCGTATTTATGACGATCGTTTTGTATTTCCATTTATTATCTAATGTCAAATTAAATTAACACATTATGGGACCACAAGAGCCACGTGTCACATGATCGACAGGACAAAAATGTGGGCCCCGCATCTGCCTAACGCTAACTATTCTGATGTGACGACGTCGTTTCCTTGCCCCTCCCCTTTTTTTTGGTCAACATTCATTCACATCTCGCAGCTTCTGAATCTTCCCATCGTTTCACTCTTATCCTTATCTATTTTCCTCTTATATTCTATAATATATTTCACGATTCATTTTTACTTTTATGATTTACTTAACCTTCAAAAATATGGTATTTTCCATATGAAGATATTTTGTGTTCAAATTAAATTACTTTTTACTTTTTGAAAAATGCATTCATTAATAAAAATATCGAATGTATGTTATGTTGATTTTTCCGTTGAAGCCTCCAAAATAGCAACATACTTTCTAGCACTAAGGGATAAAATATAACGCACTAGAAACGACAAATAAAGTTTTTGAAACCAGTTTATATTTAATATTGAGGTCAAAGTATTGATAAATATATATTGGTTAAGATAAATACACGTGGAGATTATAAAAAAAAAGATAAATACACGTGGGGACCCTTTTACATATTTTTTTTGGTTTATTATACTTTTATTTTATGTCTTCCTGTATTAAAAAAATATAGTTAAAAACTTAAAATAGCAGTCATCTTATCTCTAAAACTCCAAATTGAATAATGTGAATTTCATAATGCATGTATTAATTTTGGAAAAACTCGAAAGATTTACGACACAAAGATTCTCTTTACGTCAACATATGACTACTTTTTATTCTAACTAAAAAACAAATTAGACGTCTTTTAAAAATTGTATTCATAAGAAAATCGGCATTTTTCACATTAACCAATTTAGTTTTTATTTACTGTTGTAAAAAATCCACATTTTATATTTTTGCAGTTTGATAATTGACAAAATGATTCATGACAATTACAAAATAAATTTTATTCAAAAATAAGATAATTTAACTTATTTTGAAAGGAAAATCTTTTTTAAACTCTTACGAATTTCAAAAATCACTATTATACATTTTTTTAAATAAGTCAAATTTTAGCGTGCTATTTCTCTTTCCAAAACTATTATTAGTGAGATATCAATTACAAATTAATTCCAAACCTTTTTTTACAAATTTTACAAGTTGTCATCAATCTGATGTGTATCTCGCAACATTCATGCACATGACTACGACAAATTACAAAGCACAAAACCTCAAAACAATCACTAAATTCCTAAAATACCCCTAATTGTTTTTTTTTAAGGGAATCAGTAATTCCAATAGCAACCCGGTTCTGCCGAACCGGGTGAACCGGGATGAACGATACTTTCCAAAGGTCTTGGGACCAACTCGGTTGCCGATGGATCCAAGAACTCGGGTATTTGGTTATTATCGGTTACTTGGCCATGAAGTAACATCTTCAAGATTGGACTGTCTTGCAACAATACCGAATCAGCGTAAAGTTGGGAACCGTAGTTCGGTATTAACTGGGGAAGACTTGAGAAGGAAGAAACCCGTTGAAAGGCCGAAGTCGGACCGGATAAGGGAGGGGTAAATCCGTCATTCGACTCGCACGACGGTCTCTCGTCGTCGTCCTCCGTTGCTTGGTCGGCGAAGCAGGTCACGTGAGGCAAACCGGTTGAACCGAATGGATTAGCCGATGAACTGAATCCCATTAAACCGGAGATATGCACCTTCTTTCCATCGGCTCGTTTCTGAAAAACCCGACAAATCACCCATTCGTTCTGCTTTTACCAGCACACAAGACACAAAAATCAATACAAATTACAGAGAATACTCAGAATCACATGCTTGTGTTGTTTATGTTTTTACCTTTGTGGTTTTGGAGAGATTGCCGATGGAGTATCTGCCTTCTAAGCGGTATTCGTGCATGATCCAATTGGTTTTCTCACCTTTAGGTGCTCTGCCTTTGTAGAAAACCAGAGTTTTCTTCATACCAACGAGCGATTTGCCTTTAAAGATCTCTTTGTCTTTGCCGGTGGCCTTCCAGTAACCGGCTTCGGTGGCCCGGTTCGTTCTCAAACCGGTCGGGTATTTCCGGTCTCTTAAACAGAAGAAGTACCACTCCTTCTCCCCCATCTTAGCCCTCCCTGTTCCGCGCAAAAAGCAAAACTCGAAAGATTCGTGACAAGTTGCGAATTAAAATTGCATGATTTGAGAGATTTCAAAAAACCCAGAGAAGAAAAAGTCGGAAAACTTACAGGGCAAGTCCCAAGGCTCGACCTTGTTGAGATCTGCTTCACCAATGGCCGTTGCGGAGAAGAAGGTATTGAGAACCTTCGGTCTCAAGTACTGAGTGATGAGTTCTTCATCGGTAGGATGAAACCTGAAACCAGGAGGAAGATCGATATGCTCTTCTTCTGATTCTCCTCCTCCTACTATTTCTCCGGTTCTTGGCGTGAAATCCATTTCTGTCAAATGGGTTTCCACTGAATTTATCGAAAGTTTCAAGCTTTGGTAGGAAAAAATCTTTTTTGTTTGTGTGTGTATCTGTTTTTGGGAGGGAAAGAGTAGATAGAAAGCAGGGTTCAGCGATAGAATTTGTAAGCGGGAAGAGGGAAGAGGGAGGGGTTTAAAAAATTAAAACCAAACCAGGACGGTGCTGACGTGGACATCTTCACCCTTGATTTGAATTTTGAATGTGTATAGCTGTATATGATACGTATGTTTGTGTATCTATGTATTCGTGGATTTGGCGTTATATGTATACATTAGTATATGTGCGTTTTCCCTTATTCAGCTTAGGACCGGTTCGGATCCGGTACGCGAGATTCCGGTATTATTGGGATGCGAATGTTCTAGATTAAAAATTTTTAGATTTGATCTGTAAGTTCATATTTCAATATACACGAAAGTATAATTTTGGTCAATTGAATATCTATAGAAATATCGAACTATATAATTTTACGCATAAAAATCTGAATTCAAATACAAATACTTCAAATATCGGATTGATGAACCGATTAAATATCAAAGAATCGGTAATTTTACCCTAATTAGGACATCACCTCTCTAACCGTTGTATTTATACATTTATATACTCTTAACTATATATCTAAAGATAAACACACAAACCATGTAGGGCTTTGTACACGTGACCAATCCAGTTTAAATAATCGATAGGAATCGGTCCATATGTTAATTAAATTTATAATTTAGTGTTTTTATTTTAGACTTAATATGGTGGAAAAGAGGGCGCCACGTGGATAGTTAGGCATTTTTAGATGTGTAATTTTCATGGTCTTTAAAAAAAAAACTTTCTTTTTCATAAACTTTATATTTTCCAAGTTTTAATTTGACCAGCAACATCCGTGGTTCTCCAACCTTCTCTTATGTGATAAGAACAAACAAAGAAATAAAATACTTTATTTATTATGTAATTCTTTATTTATTTTTACATTTATTGTTCATTAATTTTCACTTAACTTGTTGAATAATTGAAATGATCACCGGTCCAACAACGATTAAAAACTAGTTGAAAAATTCACTATTTTTAAAATATAATTGAGTTTTTTTCGAGTGTAACTAATTAAAGAGTTTAGGACAAAAGTATCTTGAAAACATGAACGATTTCTTGAATTGTCCTTTGCAGTCACGAAATATTGAAAATAAATCAAATGATTGGTTCTAAAAAAATATAGAAAGACTTCACGTGATAAGTTGTATCCATCATCAATAGAAAGTAATCTTTCTTTGGAATCCCAAGATTATATTTTTTTTTTATGAGATGATTTTTATAACGAAGGCGAAATGTTTATTAATAATAATATTATTATTTTTGTCCAAATTTTAAAAAGTCTACTAGTTAGTTGGTACAAATGATATAATAAGCTTAGTCAGGGAAGTCCCCCAACCTAGTGGTTAGTGACAACTTCCATCCACCAAAAAGTTGTGGGTTCGAAACCCAGGTATAAAAATTTTCCTTGAGTCGGTCGAGGCTGGTTTTCTTACTCTGTATTGTTTGCCGGCTACTACGTAGGGCGGTAGATTTTTTCAGATCCGCGATGCTGTCCTGATGTCGTTCTCGTCCAGTCCATGGATTGAGAGACGTTGGGGTGTCCGGTGTCCGATCCGAAGGGTTATAGGATAGGAGTTTCCCATCGTAACAAAACAAAGATATAAGCTTAGTCACTTTAAACTCACAATCCATGATGAATGTTGATGGGCGGTTTTCATAGACTTAACAGCGCATATTGTGGATATATAAGGTTATATATATATGAATGAATGTCATTTTAGTATTAATGTCGAAAGTCGAAGATACGTGTGAAAATGTAAGGAAAACTGTGTTTACATATACATGTGAAAGATGACGACGAAGTTGAGCAAAATCAGTTAGACCATGCGACAGTCTGACCAACCTCTTACCACGTTGTCATATGCGCGATCATTTTTCTGTCTTTTTGTGCAATAATGTTTTCGTCCATACGAGGTTGCATGTCTCGTTGTGTTTCTTAAATTTTACTCATTTTAAATTTCCATGAATTTCATTGTAAAGTTTTTTTAGATAACCGGATATGCATAACCGAGATCCAAATTAATTATGGAATTGGGAGCAAATCATATGATTAGAATTATATTATTCTTTCAAATTTTGTTGATAAATAGGATTAATGATTGAACTTATGAGATATTTTTTAATATAAAAATATCGGGTTTAGGGGAATGAATTCAAGTGATTATTTAATGAATTCCTGAATTTGTGAAGCCGCATAATTTCCTTTTTGCGTAAAAAAGCGATTGAAATGTTTTTAATATATGAGGGAGGGCCAAAACGCGTGGCAGTTTGTCTTGAAACGGCAAGAGTTTCGATCGTCTTGGCAACCTCTGTTGACCCGACGGCGACATTCATCGTAGAAGATCAACGTCGTAATCGGGAACATGCGGGCGGGCGAGGCACGTGGCTGGTTCTCATTAGTCGTAGTAAGTATGTAACAGATTTTAGTATTTTACTTTGTTAATTTATATTTAAATAAAATCCTTTTTCTTACCTTTTTTTTTTTAACAAATTAGATCAAAAGTGTGTTGTATGTAGTTTAGTCAAATTTGTCTTGAGTATATAAAAAATATTAATTCTGTTGATAACAATCTTAATGTATTTTTGGTTGCAAAAACATTAATTTATTTACATATTATCACCAAAAGCAAAAAATAATTAAACATGAAATACAAACTAATAATGCTATTGTTGACAACGACAAAATATTTGTTGGTATCGTTACGAGTTAATATATACTCCAAAAACAATAATCAATCCATACATAAATCGGAAAATTTTATTTACATACATAAATCTAATTATGCGATTTTTACCATTTTAATATTGCATTATTAAGTGGGTTTTAAACCATGTATTTCTAATTGTAGGCAGGGGGATATGTACCGGAAAATAGGAAATTTCTTTTAAAAAATAAAAAATTGAAAATTAAATTAATTAACCAATGAAAGTAAACAAAAGTAAAATTATAGTAGTTGAATATATTATTATTAAGTATATATGCAATTTCACTAATTTATTAGTGTAGTTCATACGTAATGTTGAGAAGAGCAATTTAATTCACGTGCTACTCTTTTTTCTTTTTTTAACCAACTCCCATATATTATTCTACAAGTTAAAACATATGGTTCCTTATGTGAATAGAAACTCTCGTGTATTTACATCTTTGCGCGTATCTATTTTAACATGAAATTCTCCATCAATGGGCTTAATATATGGGCTTATTTCATCAGCATAGATTTTGGGCCGAAGCCCAAATTTGTCTTACTATACTGTATGATCTCGAGGTTCATCTCATTACAAATCCACGGTCGGACAACATACAAATTACAATGCTGCATTTGTTGCAATATATATATATATATATATATATGTTCGATGTTCTTATTTCTTTTAACTTTAAAATACATTTCTATTATTTTATAAGACTGTTGTACATTAAGGGAGACTGATTTTGTTTTTTATTTGAAAATCTGTATGAAATCTCCTATAAAAAAAAATTGGTGAAAAAATCCTATAAAGTTGAACTTCGTTTTGATAAAAATTTAATGAATTTGCGTAGCATTATGTTGATGTCTTTAATCAGAAAAAAAAAATACGTCGAATATCACATAATACAATGTGAACCGAGTTTGAAGTACACAATTTCTCATAAATTTTTTTTTGGATTATTACATTAAATTTAAATCTTACCTTTCAAATTAAATTATCCTCTTAGATACAGACAAACAAATTAAGTGGAAGTTCACCAATTAACCGCAATATTGTCCTATTATTAACTCTAACCGTTCTAATCATCTCGTATTGTCTCGCAATATTAGAGAAGAGAGTAATGAGGTTGGTTTGGTTGACGGTCCACATTTCTCCCATTAATTAAATGATAATGTTTAATAAGATTTCTAAATTTCTCTTAAATAAGAACATTTAATTAAATAATATAAGATGTGGTCAGTTTCTGATATGACCGATCAAATTCAATAAAGGAAACGCGTGCTAATTTAAGGTGACGAAAAATCAAATCGTACAAGATTTTCATATACACTTGTAACGTGTGTTTATATTACGTGTTACAGGTAAGACAATTAAAAACTTGTGTTCCTTTTTATTTTGTTTATTTTTATTTTTATAAATGAAAGGTCGATTACTTGAAGACGTGGGCTTAAATTTGTCTGCATATTTTGTAACCTAAATTTATTACAATCTTGTGCCTTTGTCTCTTCATTTCTTGTGTCTTTCATTCCAGTGAGTCCTACAAAAACAGTGGAACTTATTTTCCGTACTATATATATATATATATATATATATATGGAGACTACGAGTTTACGTTTATTATTTGCGTTTTATGCTAGAAATTAAGATCCGAAAAAATAAGCTATTAAATCGGGAGAAATATATAAAAAGTTTATTGGAGGTAAGAATATAAATTCGATCAAATTATGATATAAAAAAGATTATACCAAGTGAAAGAAAATTAATCAATCCCATAAAGATAAATTGGTGCGGTGATAATAAGACACATATATTTTGTAGAGTTTAATTGAACAAAATTCAGAAGAATGAACAAAGTATAAGATATAAATTAAATATTATGTTTTTATTTTTCTACTCCAATATTCACAAGAAAAAAAAAAGTTAAATCTTATTTTGATTTTGCATAGATGATAGATGTTACAAAATGAGGTACTAATTTAATATCTCGACACTTCTATTTAATTTTATCCATGGGCATGATTTGGTTACAGAGCTTAATTTTAAGGCACAAAAATAAAGCTAGGGACATTGTTATTAAATGTTTTAGGTCCAATGTTTGTCCCAAAATCGAAATGACACATCATTAATTACAGCGTTCCGCACCACATGTGGCATGGTTAATGGACCTTTAGCTCAAACTTTATTATATAATATATTTTGGACCTCTTTTACTGTATAGAAACAAAATCATATTATCGGCATTATACTTCGAATTTTTATATACTCTTTCTAATGCTCAACCAAAATTTTGTGCGATTTGTATAAATTATTGATCCAAACCATAACCACTTAGCGGGCAAAAAAATTTTCATGAGTTGATTTGCGGATCAACTCATATTTTTTTCTATGTACCGAAATTTCATGGCATCTTAATATTATCCGAAATAATCGTAACCTGCAATATACATATATATATATATATAATTTACGGAAAATACATATTATTTTTATTTTGTGTTATAAATAGTATTTATTTTTTTTATACAAACAGCTGGAATCATATTTCACCAATGAAAATATCTGACTACAAAAGTCCCCACTGTTCATCACTTCTCCTGCAACCAATACGGTTATGCTTCAATTTTCCAATAACTACTACCATTCAAATATAAACAAACAAATAAATACTATTATAAATACATGTTCCTAAAAACTCGCATTTTTTATTATATAATTTATGGCCCTTCTTGTCTTTTAAAAAAAAATATGTCCACTATCCCCATTTTTTAATGTGAATTTAGAAATTATTTTATCATGTTTTAAAATTAGAATAGTTTAGAGCTTTTTCACTCTTTTTTGATATATATATATATATATATATAGCTATAATATTTCTATTTAATACATTTTTAAAACTTTTATTTGGTTTAACCTTAATCCCACGTTATGATGAATGGTTTGCATTATGGATATATTATGAATATCACCAATATTCGCAAATCTTAGACATATTCTTTCTTTATTTTTCTATAAATCTTTTGATATACTTTTACACAAAGCTATTTCTAACATTCAAATGAATAAAAAAGGATATACTTCGACCATTTGCATACACATACACACACACACACATATATACACACATACTAACACTCAATTTCATTTTTTTTTTCAAAAAAAAAAAAGGAAGTTGTAATCTGTAATGCCAAATTAACAGTAGCTGAAGAAGACCAAGAAGCAGTTGCATGGACCCAATTACAGCTCAAATTTATCATAATCTGTGATCTTTTTCATTTTTATTTTTTATTTATATATATTTTGGTTATAACTGTTACAGTTTCATGTCAGACAATTTTGACTCGATGTCCTTAGTGCCTATTTATATCTCCTCTTCATAATTTCGTTTCATCACACCACCTCCACCTTCTCCCTCTTGCATGTGTTCTTATTCTCAATTGGTTTTGCAGAAGCCCGGTTATATAACCGAGAGGAGAAGGAGAGGATGGGTATTTTGGTGATTTCACTTCTGGTGCATGCACTCCTTGTCAGCGTTTGCGTTTGCGTTCACGGCGGCGGGGGAGGCAACTGGATCAATGCTCATGCCACCTTCTACGGCGGCGGAGATGCCTCCGGTACCATGGGTATGTATTGTATCTGCCCTAAATCAACATTTCGATCCGTAACAATTTGCCGACACGATCGAAATCTTGTTTGATCTCTCATACGAGTTATCATGTATCAAGAACCCACAACTCGATCGTGTGGGGGCCTTTTCGGTCTTTTTGTAGTTCATCAACAACACGTGTGTGTGTGTATATGCATAGAAATTTATATACGTATAATTGTGACGATCATTGAATTGTTCAAATTAGGCGGAGCGTGCGGATACGGGAATTTGTACAGCCAAGGATACGGCACGGAAACGGCGGCGCTGAGTACGGCGTTGTTCGATAACGGACTGAGCTGTGGAGCTTGTTTCCAGCTCATGTGCGTGAACGATCCACAGTGGTGCATACGTGGCACCTCCATAGTCGTCACCGCCACCAATTTCTGCCCTCCCGGCGGCTGGTGCGACCCTCCCAACCACCACTTCGATCTCTCTCAACCGGTTTTCGAACGCATTGCCCGGTACACGGCCGGTATTGTCCCGGTTATGTACAGAAGGTTTCTTTCTAATCCACCCCCTCCCACCAAAAACCCTAATCGCCATTCTTAGTTTCAGCCCTTAATTCTCTGTCGACTTCCGGTCTATTCATTGACACGAACATTACAAAATCACTCAATAGTTTATCTATTTCGGTCCATTTACGAATTTTTTGGTTCATAAACATACATAACGTGTTTTTATTTTTGGTGGGTCCAATTGAAAGGGTGAGGTGCAAGAGAAGCGGGGGAATAAGGTTCACGATCAACGGTCACTCGTACTTCAACTTGGTGTTGGTGACGAACGTGGGTGGAGCAGGAGACGTACACTCTGTCTCGATCAGAGGGTCCAGGACGAGATGGCAGCTCATGTCGAGGAATTGGGGCCAAAATTGGCAAAGCAACTCTTACCTCAACGGACAAAGCCTCTCCTTTGTCGTCACCACAAGTGACGGCCGAAGCGTTGTGTCTTACAACGTTGCCCCTCCTGGCTGGTCCTTTGGCCAGACCTATACCGGTCGACAGTTCCGGTACTAGCTTAACCGGTTATCGCTATAAACCGATGGGTTTTATGGTTATGGTATTGCTATTAATGCAAGTTTTTTTTTGCGGTTCAAGGGTTTGGTTCTGGTTTTTTATGAAGCCCTAGAAACTTGAACTGCTATGCCATGTATCGAGTGATATATATATGGTTGGAAGCAAATTTTATTACAATGTTAGAAAAATTAGGGATTATTTCCCGGTATTAAGGTTGTAACTTGTCTGGTATTTCCATCAATGTTGATGCGGACTGCACCTAAAATAAAATGCATACATATACATATGTATACATAATTACATATACATGTATGCGCGAAAAAGTAGTCAAAAGATATGTCAGAGTACTGAAACGATCTCAATAGAGCAATTCCATGAAATATGTGTGAATTCCATCGACAACTGATGGATTTTTCATGTTCCCAAAAAACACCCTCACAACTCCCATTGCAGAGCACAAGTCTGAATCAATCGATGGAAAATGAGAAAAAAAGTTGAGATTTTTGCCATCCGGATTGCGTGTTTGAAGCTCCGCCTTATAACAAAATCGAACTCGGGTTCCATATAATATGGGTTCGCGTTTTCATTGCCACATTGCTCCTTCCCAGGTGGATTTAGAGCTTTCTGGATTTGATTGCACGAACCCTTTGTTCTGAAACGTGATTTCAACTCTGGGTTTTGAATTGCTTAAACCCCGACTACGACTTGTTTCTTCTGTTATTTGTTTGCTGGGATGGAGGCGCGTGAACGCTAGTGAGTCTTCATTTTGTTTTGATTTTGGCGCCATGTCTGCCTTGTCCGTCGTCGGACGACGGCTAGCCAAGGAGATCCGGCCTTCACTGTTCGACACGAACCCAGTTCTTCCTTCTCTCGAACGCGCCAACAAGCTCCTCAAGTTGTGCGCCGACTCAAGCAATCTGAGGGTTGGCGAATCGATTCATGCTCAGTTGATCATAAGGGATCAAGCGTCTCGGGCCGAGAACTTGTTCCAGGCCAATTCTCTGATCAATCTCTACTCAAAATGTGGGAAAGTGATACGTGCACGCAAGTTGTTTGATATAATGACGGAAAGAGATGTGATATCATGGAATTCGATTATGTGGGTTTATTTACATTCTGGGTTTGAATCGGAAGTTCTGAAAATGTTCAAAAGCATGTTCTTTTCCGGTGAACCGATGCCAAATGAGTACATAGCCACAGTTGTTTTGGGTTCTTGTTCTGTCGGTCGGAGCATTGAAGAAGGTAAGCAGTGTCATGGGTATGTTTTAAAAGCCGGGTTGCTTTCTCATGAGTTTGTGCAGAATGCCCTTGTCTATATGTACTCGAGGTGTTTGCGTGTAGAAGAGGCTATACGACTTCTGGATGAATTCCCGCATCCTGGCGTGCTTGCTTTTAATTCGGCTTTGAGCGGAATTCTGGATCACGGGTTTGCGAGAGAAGGAACTGATATTTTGAGAAGGATGGCTCAAGAAGATTTGAGGTGGGACAGCTCCACTTATGTATCAGTTTTAAGGCTCTGCAGCAATCTCAGAGATTTGAAATCGGGTCTGCAAATTCATGGCCATATGTTAAGAGATGGTTTGGAGCGTGATATTGTGACAAATGGTGTGATGATTAATATGTATGCGAAATGTGGTAAGATTGAGTATGCTCAGAGAATTTTTGATGGTTCAATGACTCGAAACGTGGTGTTATGGACATCGGTTATGGATGCATACTACCAGAATAAGTGTTTTGAGGAAGTTATGAATCTGCTTACAAAGATGGACCTTGAAGGTGTTTCTCCCAATGAGTTCACTTTCTCGATCTTGTTAAATTCCACTGCAGATTTATCTCTGCTAAGACACGGCGATGTTTTGCATGGACGAATTGTGAAATCGGGTTTCAAGAACCATGTAATGGTTGGCAACGCTTTGATTAACATGTATTCCAAGAGCGGCAGTTTAGGAGATGCAGAGAAAGTATTCTCCAGGACAACTTATCGAGACATAATTACATGGAACATGATGATATGTGGATACTCACACCATGGAATGGGGAAAGAAGCTCTCAAGACCTTTAGTAACATGTTGATCTCCCGAGAGATTCCAAACTATATAACTTTTTCTGGAGTTTTATGTGCTTGTAGCCATTCGGGTCTATTGCAAGAAGGATTGTATTGCTTTAATCGCCTAATGAAGCAATTCGGTGTTGAACCTGGTCTAGAGCATTACACATGCATCGTTGCACTTCTGAGCAAAGCCGGAATGTTTGCCAAGGCTGAGCATCTCCTGAGGACAGCTCCTGTCGAATTTGATACTGTTGCTTGGCGGGTTTTGCTCAATGCTTGTTATGTACGCCGGAACTACAGCCTAGGAAAACGGGTGGCAGAATTTGTGGTAGAGATGGATCCAAAAGATGTGGCAACCTACACACTGCTGTCCAATATCCACGCCAAATTAAAGGAGTGGGAGGGAGTAGCGAAAGTTCGTTCTTTGATGCGAGATAGGCAGGTCAAGAAGGAACCTGGAGTAAGCTGGATAGAGATACGAAACGTGACTCATGTTTTTGTTTCAGAGGACAGTCAACACCCTGAGATAAGGCGGATTTATGCAAAGGTGAGGGAAATTTTGTCAAAAATTAGACCTTTAGGCTATTCTCCCGATGTTGCCGGAGTTTGCCACGATGTAGAGGAAGAACAGAAGGAAGATAACCTCTCTTACCATAGCGAAAAGCTTGCTGTGGCGTATGGACTAATGAAAACGCCCGAGAGATCGCCTTTGCACATCTTCAAGAACTTGAGGATATGTGATGATTGTCACTCTGCCATGAAGCTTATCTCGAGTCTCTCGAGCCGAGTGATAATTATCAGAGATGCTGCTCGGTTTCATCATTTCCGAGATGGAGAATGTTCTTGTGGTGATTACTGGTGAAGATATATAAATAGAAAGCTGAATCCCATGGAGGCAAAACTCACAAGAATTGGATGACAGTAAGTAGTAAAAACGAACTGCCTGCATGTCCCTTTGAGTTGATTCCTCTGCTCATCATCTTTCTTGTTGTAAATAGACTCATCACTTCTGGTTGCAGTTTCAGGTTCGAAAACATTGGTTTTTTGGACAGATTCATCTTCTACAAAGGTATTGGCCTTTCTGAGTTATTATTTCTTCTATCTAATATGATTCTTTCTCCTATTTCTCCAGTTTAATGTTCTAGTTTTGGCACTTCGATGTTGATATGAAATGATGGTAGTTTATACAACCGATACAGAAAACATACACAGTCTCCTTATATAAAGCCAGAAAGATGGAGATTGTAGAGATTGTGAGCAAAAACAGAAGCAAAGATTAAAAAAAAAAAGATTCAGCAGAATCTGTTTTCCATGAATTTCACAAATTCATGAAAATCGATTCTTTCATCTTTGTTTCCATCTAATGATCTGATCATTTTCCTGCAGTTCTCCAAGTTAGATCCTTCCTTCAACCCTATTGCTGTTAAAACTCTCTGCAACTCAGGTGCGTCGATGAACCCATCTCTGTTTTCATCAAAGACATCAAAAGCTTGTTTCACTTCTTCAAAGCTCGGCTCTTTCTCTTCAAACAAACTCAGAACCTCCTTGGAACCGTACCGTTCTTGAAGTCCCTGGCCGTGATCTTGTTCGGAGAAAAGTCCCAAACTTTTCATCACCATCTCAACATCTTCTCTGGAGAGTTCATCTTCATGTTTCGACAGACTCTGCTGTTTCTTGAACTCAAGCTCCTTGTTCTTCTTCTGGGTAACGCTTTGCTGTTGTGTAAGAGGCCAAAATCTAGAGAGAAAGCTCTGAGCTATCAAAACCCATCTGAAAAAACCGATGAGGAAAAAGTCGAGCAAACCAAACAAAGGGAGAGATGATTCTTCGCATCCCGACGATGAAGAAGCCTTATCCATGGCTAGAAAGCAGTGTAATTGGTTTACAGGCATAGATTGTTCTTCAAGTGCTGAACTGGAAGAGAAGATAAATGGTTTCAACAAAGAACTAACTGGTTTTGCAGGAGATGTTGAATATAGGTGATTGGGTTGGGGGTGTATATATATACACACATACATGTGTACATATCCATGTCGTTGTTGTCAAGGTGGGCGAGTTTTTCTAAGAGGCAAAAGGGAGGAAGGTGCAGCAAGAAGAAGAAGAAGCAAGAAACAAAGAAAGAGAGTTAAGAGGTAAAGTCAGTGAAAGAACAAAGGAAATTTCTTCAAGTTCCACAATATTCTTGGAGTTATGAGTTTTGTCTTATTCGGATGCAAGTTTGGTCAAGCCTAGATTTTTTTTAATAATTTCTTTCTTTTTTTATTTGATCAATATGATACAATTGTTTCTTACCATGATATTATATTTTCATACGGCATATAATGAATAATCACACGGTCCAAAAATTAAAACAGCTATGGAGAACATTGATATATCTATCATTAATGTGGACAAATTTTGAAAAAAAAAATGAAAATGAATGAAAAACTTGAATAAATTAAATATTTACAGAGACAAACAACTAAACTAATCTAAACAGTTGTATTCCACGGATATTAAAACATATTGTATTCTGATTCTAAATGAAATTAAATATTTCTTTCGTTTTTCCTTGACTTTTTTGACTGAGCATTTAGAATCAGAAGAGAATTGGTAAAACGATGGTGATTTATTACTATTGCATTTAAAATTCCTTTGTAGCTTCCTGGAAGTGAGGGAGTTAGTAGGCTGTAAATTCTTTTTTCCATTTACCACTATCTCGTTATAATGCATAGATTGCTTTATTTTCCTCTAATATTTAAAAAATCCATTAGTTATATATTGGTCAATATGAATATTATTTTCTAATTGTGAATCTATCAATGAAAGTTCCATTCAGTTGTGGGCATATTTTAAAATTATTGGTGGGCGTCGGTCCATTTTTTTTTTTGTTATTTCAGTTCCTTAATTGTATTACCAATCTATTGACAAAAGTTTTTTTATGAGTGTAATACGGAGGAACTTTCCTTTCAATTATTTTTTCTGTTCTCGTTTGTTCTTAAGCCCATTAAGCCTTATGGGCCTTTCAAGATATCTTTTTCGCCCTCTTGTTTTGGATAAATCCCATTTTGTATATTGTCGTTATATTTATTTGTTTTATAAATAAAATATAAGACAACTATATTAGCACAAAAAACTAAAATTTAACTAAAGAAGATAGATTATTAAAAATTTGCACAAAGCACAAGGTTTAGCAGAATTTTGTAGAAAGGAGATAATAATATCATTCATAATAAATATTTGAAAAAATGAAATTTTTCTATATAAATTTAATAAAATGTGTCATTTTCCATACTGACTTTTAATTTGATAAAAACCTATATCAAATTCACAAATTTTCCAAATCGATACACGAATTATTCAATTTAACTATGATTGGCGCATACCACCTGAAAACTTTTTGTCACGTCAACACGACACGTCATATTTAAAAAAATAAAAAATAAAAAATAAAAAATAAAATACATATATATTTATGTACAAATACAAATATAAATACATATACTCTTATATATAAATATATCTATATATACATATAAAATAAAAAATATATATATATATATATATACAAACAACTATACAAATATATATATATACACATATACATATAGACATACAAATACAAATATAAACACATATACTCCTATGTATAAACATATCTATATATACATACAAAATAACAAATATACATATATATATACATACATCTATACAAATATATATATACATATATATAAATATATTTATATAGATATATTTATATATATATATATAAATTTATATATGTGTATAGATGTATGAATATATATATATATATATTTTGGAATAATCGCATATAAATACCTGAACTTTTACAAAATTTCCAAATAAATAACTGAACTATAAAACTCTTAAATCAATACCTGAACTTTTCAAAACTTCCATATAAATACCAAACTTTTAAAAAACTTCGAAATAAAACTAAATTCCATAAACGCCGTTTAATTTATAACGTAATCCGATCACTTCGTCGATTAACGCCGTCAACAAAAATTGTTGTATTTGAAAGTTTTTTTAAAAGTTTGGGTAATTATATGGAAGTTTTGAAAAGTTCAGGTATTTATATGCGATTAGCTCTTATTTTTTTATTTTTTATTCGATTTTTTTTTTAAATCTGACGTGTCGTCATGACGTGACAAAAATTTCACGCGGTTAATTCGTTTCAGATTGTGTAGTTAATCGCAGTCAAATTGGGTAATTCGTGTATCGATTTAAGAAATTTGTGAATTTGGTGTAGATTTTTGTCAAATTAAAAGTTAGTGTAGAAAAATATCATTTTCTCTAAATATTTTAAAAACCCACGTTTCTATATATATATATATATATGTTTCCGTTCATATTTTTACCCCGCTGAAAAGAAAAAAAGAAGAAGGCAAAACAGATCATTATAAGAGATAACTCAACGATGAAAAAAATATAATTTTTATCGAGAAAAAAAGAAACATATATTTCATAAAGAGAAATAATGAAAGAAAAATATAAATGTTTGATTTAAAACCAGAAAAAGAAAACAAGAAATATGACTCAACAAAGACAACAAATTAAGAATGTCTAAATTTTCTATGTATTGACCATTGCCTTAAATGGAAAATTTCCAACCTTGAATTATTAGATTAAAATATTACAGATAAAATTAATCCAACGACAATAAATTAAGAATATTGCATTTCTCACATAGTTCTTCCACCAGCCATACCAATGGGAACAAAATTCACCAATTATGGTCGGCCACCCCAAATACTTTATTCTACCACAATTTGGGGTTTTCCTTTTATGGTACAATAACAAACTATCAATCTGCAAACCAAAACTCCCTCTATGTCAACCGTATATATATATATATGCGTATGTATGTGTGTATCACACAAATACATACGCATATATGTGTGCGTGCAGTGTGTGAGCGTGTGTGTATAGCTAAGCATATATGTACAAGAAAAAGAACTCACCTGCTTCCTTAGGACACAAGACGAGCACTCAAAACAATCAAATCAGCTGCTACGTTTCTTAGCTAAGATGTCTCTGTCTTCTTTCTTACGCACCTTTCCCCTCAGTTACGATCTCTCATGGAAGTTCATCGACCTTGACATGGCCGCCGGATTGGCTTGCAACACTGGCACCGGAGGCGATGAAGGGTTTTCCTTGGCTCGAGCACCTTTTTCCTTCTTTGATCTGAATGCCCTGAAAGTTTCCCCCTTTTCGTCGTTCTTGATCCCTAGTGTTTCCCAGATCGAGCTCTTGGCTGCTTCCTCTGGATCGTCGATCCTCAACGTTTTTGGAACCCATAGATATCTTTCGGGATTGCTCTTCTCTTTCGTTGATGGCTCGGTTTCCTTGGAACTGGTTCCTGGTTCGGCCGTGTTCTCGTCCCGTGAATGTTTGCCTAGTGTTGGAGAATTTGGACCAGACCCAGATGGTGAATTTGGCTGAGCCATCCACGGAAATCCGTTCCATGTGACTGGTGGAGCCCCCGGACAGCTCCAGTACGTGGGCGGTGGGTAAAATGGTAAAACTGTCCATGGAACTCCGTTCCAGGAATAAGGCCATGGTGGAGGTGCCGGAAAGCATGGAACTTTCGGCATTGAGCCGCTCGCTCCTGCCTCCTCACTTGGCGGGTTTGAAGATGAATTCACGTTATTTTCATAGGGGATTTGAATCTTCAAGCCTTCAGCTGGTTCATGGAACCCATTTCTTGTCTTTAGCATTGCTTTATCAGCAAGGTTCAAACCAGAAGCCATGGATTCACAGAGGAGTTGATCCGAGCCAAATGTGAGGAGATGGGTACCGTTCGGATGGTGAAGTTCAGTTCTTGGCTTCTGCATGGCTTCAGCAGATATGCTCACATGGCGGTTGAAGTGAGAAGCTGAGTTCTTGTTCTTACGGCGCCCAGCCCCCACAGGAACATTCCTCATCGTCCCACCAGCTGTCCAATATCTCTGGCAGTTCTTACAGAAGTGGCGGGGTTGGTTAACATTGTAGTTGTTGTAGTAGCAGAACTTAGTGTCCATGCTGTTGCAACGTGGGCAAGGCAGAATCTTGTCGGGTTTCTTTAACTTTGTCTCCTGAGAAGAAGCACCCGTCTCGTTCTGCGACTCTTCCTCTGCTTTTCCAGCTTGAGCTTTCGGAGTCTCCATTCTGTCAGTAAGCCCCGATTTACCAGAAGTAGCACCAGATTCCTGGATAGAGGACTCTCCACCATGCTCTTCTCCACGGCCATTAATGTTCTCCTCCTGCATTTCCTGAAACAGAATCCATAAGATCGATCATAAGATCTGTTAAAGATTTCTTGAAACTATTCTACCACATTGATGGATTTACTGGTTAATGGCTCAAAGGAGGAATCTTGGCCATAGGATTCATTAGGAACGGATTACAAAAAGAGATTTCCTTTACCTATGCAATGAAACAATCACAAGACATAAGATAGAACTCGGGTCATAACACAACATCTTTCACATAAACAATAAGTCAGGACCCAGAGGCAAATGAAAAAAATTCCATTGCATGTGAAAGATTATGCAACTCTTAAACCAAATCTCTCTGGAAAGTAACTTGACTTTAAACTCAGTGGTATGGTGGCATCATTG
This sequence comes from Tarenaya hassleriana, assembly GCF_000463585.1. Lineage (NCBI taxonomy): Eukaryota > Viridiplantae > Streptophyta > Magnoliopsida > Brassicales > Cleomaceae > Tarenaya > Tarenaya hassleriana. Next base: position 1,800,122 of record NW_010961290.1, on the reverse strand, counting down.
TTGTCAGAGAAGATGAACTAAAAGTTCGTGCTTACAGGAGCCTAAGACATATATAGCTCAAGACTTGTGATCTTGAGAACATAATTGCAAAACATGAACTCAAGAACTTTCTAGATCCAGACTTGTTAGCAGTAATCACTAGTTTATAGAATATGAAACTGACAGAACCAGCAGAGATGGGATTGTTCATGTCCTAAACATAATCCAGCATTTTCAACACATTAAACCCTAAATTTCTTCAAGCAACTCGATCACTTAGACGCAATCGCAGGTCGAAGACGGAAGCATAACGACAGAATCAAACCGAAATGGAATAACTTAAATCTCGAATCGCTCGATAAAAGTCTCATTCGAGAAATCAAGATTTACAATTTCTAACACAACGAATCGCCCAAAGCAGCAAAACCTAGTTCAACACAAGAATCCAAAATTAGAACAGACAAGGGAAAACATACGGTTCCGATCAATCAGACAGAAACCCATATTTCATTTCCCTGTAATAAATCATGGGTAATCCTCAAATTCGACAAAAGAAGCGATTTCACCAATCCAAAATCTTACCTTTTCACTCTCCCTCTCCTCGCCCCCGCAACCACCGTTACCTCCACCTCCGCCGCCGTCGTCACAGCCGTCATCGGTCGTGTTGTCTTCTCCGACAGACGAATCTGGCACCGAAGCAGGATCCTGATCACGGCGATCGATTAATCCTCCTCCGCCGGAACTGGAAACGGCACCAGACGGCGAAGCAGCAATCTCCGGCAACGGAATCGTCTTCCCGAACAGCTTGATCGCCGGGTCTGACATTTTTCCACTTCTCTCCCTCTCGCTGCGAGAAAAAATCGAAAAGTACAAACTTTGTAAAGAGAGAGAGAGGGACGACTGTTTTTGGTGGTGGTGTTGCGTTTCTTTTTTTTCCTTTTTTGTTTTTAATTGATTAATTTAATTTCATGTTTTTCCTTTTATTTTTGTTCTGGCGAGAGAAAAAAAAGAGAGATTACAGTGTTGCTTTCTCGTGAGTTCTGAGGGTTTTTGATTCGTCGGGGACGCCACGTCAGCAGGCAGGATGATTCTCAGCCACAAGTTTTTGTATTAAACATAAAAGGATCCTTTTTTTTCCTTTCTCATTTCCATGTCAGCACCTTTTAACTTTTTCTCCTATTTTTTTTCCATTTTATTTATTTATTCGTTTCCCTTTTTTCCTCATTCCTTCTTATCTCATGGGATAAATGCGTTATATTGAATATATTGTATTTTTTTCAAACCTGTCAGATCTCGATAAATTGAGGAGATATATATTTAATTGATGCAAATATAATAAAAATTGTTTAAATATATATATTTGTGTGTGCACTTTGCGATTTTAGAGATATATATTCATGGTTACTAACTAGCTATGATCTATAAACTATTAAATTTGTAACAAAAGTTTTGATAAGTACAGGGAGCGAGTGATTTATTTATTTATTTTTCATATTTATTGTATGCTAACCATGATAAAATAGAGTTTTGTGTAAGGTACAAAAATCCCCATATATGAATGGAATAATCATCCAGAATGTATTTTTATGTGACCGAATTAAATTTATATACTTTCACATTATTTTCCCTCCACAAATATGTTTTTTTTCTTCTCTTTTTTTTTATATGTTATGGTTAGAAGAAATATAAAACAAAGATTTTATTTCGCCCCTTCTTTATTATTCTTTTTTTTTTGTTTGTGGGTTGGTCACAGACTTTTGTTGTGGATGAGATGTGAGTTGACCCATCTGTCAAAATTATGGCTTTGCATTTGTAATTTTCGCAGTATATTATTTGATATAATATGTCCCACTTCCATATATCAACACCCTCACTTTTCACGAGGATAAATATTTAATATTTTGAGCAGATTCTAATCCTCCAAATTCAACAAATGCATGTCAAATACTATCAATAATATATGCACACGATAAATATACAGGGGATTATGAATTTATTTAAAAATAACATGGATATATATATATATATATTGATAATTTACAAATTCATCGGATCTTTAGTCCGACTATATCTCTCAAACGATAATATTTTTTTTCCACATTTAAATCTGAATCTATAATAAAAACATGTTTTATATATTTTTTAATCACTAAATCACCTGCATTAGATAATTTAAACATGGTTGAGTCAGAGACATTTTATTTCATGTCCTAGAGACCTAGAGCTTTTTTTTTTTCTATATACGAATAAAAAGTCTTTCTCAACGCCAATTATATAATTTTATTTTAAAATATATAATATTATATTGGGGAAATATCCCGAAATCGATATCTGTGGGCTAAAGATGAGAAAAGTATGGCTTAAGTTGCGATGAATGCCAAGTGGAGTTGAAAAGTGCAGTGTGGATAGGAATGTGGTTCCTTTTCGCAGGACTTCCCAATAATATATTTGTTTATTTTGTCCTTTTAATATAAACAATAATCTATAATTGCCATAAAAACAATTAAACATTATTTTTATTTATTCTAGCTGGCAGCGGCACGGACTTATAGTATAATATATTTCCAATGTGCGAAATAAGTACGAATGTTTCTTATCCTACTTGTCCGTTAATTTTGTTTAGATGTGACGATGAGATCATCTTAATTATTATCAACGAAACGTGTTCATAACTTGAAAGAAATCCAGTCTTTTACAATTTTAGAATAAATAATTAAATATTATTCTTTTATATATCCTAGTTCATCCATTATCGAATTTATGTATTATATTTCTTCGAGTTTAATATTTCATATTCATTATCTAGGGATTTTTCTCTTTTTTTTTTTTTTTTTTTTGCTCACGAATGTTAAATTTAGTATCAAGTAGGGAAAAAGCCCAAAATTTCAATATCCAGTAAACCATCGGTAAAGCCACGTCAGCATTTATTCGCAGCCTCCCCGACCACCAAACTCGAGTTCCCAATCGTCAGACACGTGTCACAAAAAGTTTAGGTTAAAAAGGCAAAAAGCCATGAAAACGACATTTTATCTACTTGTGGCTGAGATTTTCCCGTCCACGTTGAATAAAGAAATAAAAAATTTGGCAATCTGCCACGTGTCATCATATGATAAGGCCATAGCTATTTCCACGGCCCCGATCGGATAAGCCTTTTCGGCTTATATATCCAATATCTGAAACGTTAAGAATCTCGAAACAACCCACACTTTATAATTATTTCTCACATTTACCCCCAAACTTTCAGTTTCAAAAAAGAGTCCAATTTATTTATAATGGGCCAAGATTTATATATGGGCCTATATCGGGCCTTTTAACCGACACCCTCCATGAGTCGGTAGGGGTCGACGGAAGATTGGAAATGACCAGTTCGATTGGGATTTTGGAGGACAATTAACAAAAGCTTCTTCGAAATTCCACTCTTGGGATTTAGCTTCTTTGATTTCTGGTTAGGGTTTATTTTTGAGGTTCGTGGATCGATCTCTTGCTCGATTTCTCGCTCGCTCGACAGAGTCACCCGCCATCGGGTAGATTCGAGCTCGGGAAATCCATGGATTCTTCGCCGGGTTCGGGCCGATTCGATATCTTCGAGATATACCGGCGATTTTGCGGTACTCTGTCTTGTTTTGCCACTAATCTCGCGTGGTTTATTCATCGATCTCTTTAAATTCGTGTTTTTCATGTTTGGAGCTCTGTCCTGTTGCCGGGTTTTAATACCCCAATAATGTCATTTTTGTTGAAGGGGAGAGTTGTGGCTATTCTAGGCTGGATTTTTTTTTTAATTATGTATTTTCTTACCCTTTTTGTCTGTAATTTGTGGAAGCTTAGCTATGTTGATCGTAACATTGTTGATTTATGGTTGAATTCTAGATTCGTTGTCTGAATTCCCTGACCCAAGACTGCAATCTCCGGAGTGCTTTGTTTAGTACTTAAAGACAGTTTTGGTTGATAAGAGATCCTTGATTCGATTTTCTTGCAGGGAAGTAGATTTTCTTGTTGGGTTTGATTCAGTTTCACTCTCACGGCTATGAAAATCTGCAAATTGTGTCAGTTGAAAGATATCCATACATTGAGGATGGATTATTGGTTGAAATATTTGATAGGCCTCATACTTTCTATTTGTGAATTGTGATATTCGTGCAGACATTAGATCAGGGAAGGGAAACATAACTGGTCAACAAGACTATAAACCCGGCGAGGAATCACATAAAGCTAACTATTCTAAGGAAGCACTAACTCAGCTCTTGAATCAGGTCGAGACAAAATTTCAAGCAAGGTACTTTCATCTCCAGTCTAGTCTCTTACTAGACTGTTTTTATACTTTTTTTATGATCATGTAATTTGCTTGGTATCATCAATTCTCATGGAGTTTGAATGGCTTTTTTCTGATTTAGTATGTTTGGCTTTTTTTTTTTGGAACGAAAGATTCTTGGCTTATGCACCCATTTGAGTTCTTTCACATGTGCATGCGTGACAGGTTCTCCATTTTTGACGAATTATTTAAGTTGATGTCACGTCTGGACTTAATGGTAAGTTTTCATCCCTTCAAAAATTTCGGATCAAACATGCGCAGTTCCTTCTACTCTCCTTTTTTACGCTTTTCTTTATAACTAGGTATGACCCATGCTATGCACTGGTTAGTTAATTAGTGGATCGAAAACATATAGAATTTGTAAGGGGAAAAAAAGAATGGTTAGTAATGGAAGGTCAATGAATGAAGTTTATCTACCATTAATCTAAAAGTGTATGTTGTTTGGAAAGAGGATCAAAGGGAGAAGTTGCAAGAGAGACAAAAAGAGGAACTCGAGAGATGCTTTTACTGATGATTTCTTCGTTTTTCACAAACTGGGGATCGTTCCCCTCTTTATGCCTCTCTCCTCACTCATTTTCCTTCAACTCCCCCAAGTATACACCACTTTCTTCTAAATGCACGTTGCATATCTTCTGCAGCATACCCACATCTTTAACTGTGTAGTTGCATTGCATGTCTCCAGCGTCCTAACTGCTACACTAGGCACTTCCTTTTTTGTGGTTGCTATTGGGCTGATGTTGGTTTTAGGCAGACTTATTGTTTACCAATCATATGTCGTAGTAGGAAGTTAATGTGTTATTGTTTATGGTAGATTACTAGATGACTATTTGGTCTGACATTTCCTCTGTCCTGTTTGTAGGTGGATTTTTCTGAGTTTTCCCGTGTCTATGATTTTGTTTTCTTCATGTGCCGTGAAAAAGGACAGAAGAATATAAGTAAGTTGGTTTTCTTCGAGATTCGTTTGGTCTTTCTCCTGTGTTTTGATCTGTTAGTGTGTCTTTTGACCTGTTGTTGTCTTGAAATGTTGTGTCAGCTGTGAGTAGGGCAGTTACTGCGTGGAAACTGGTTTTGGCTGGGAGATTTCGGTTGCTTAACCAGTGGTGTGACTTTATCGAGGTAGAGATTATATAATGTTTATAGCAATGAGACATCGTTTGTCAGTTCTGTTTTCGCATTGAAGGCATTTGTTTTGCATAACGATTAAAATGGTGATCAACGGAACCTTGATGTCAGATAATAGGGCTCCGGATCTTGCTTAGACAATAGGGTTCATGTTCCTTGATTTTTTTTTCTTCTTCTTTTGTAAAACAAGAAAAAGTTGATCTTTTTAATTTATGGTAGAGAAATCAGAGGCACAATATATCTGAAGATACTTGGCAACAAGTATTGGCATTCAGCCGTTGCGTACACGAGAATCTTGAAGGATATGACCCGGAAGGTACTACTACTAATTGTTATTTTGTCCAAAACATTATTGGATTAGGGTTTCGGTTTTATTTATTTCTCGCATGTAGGTGCTTGGCCTGTCCTCATTGATGAGTTTGTCGAGCATATGTACAGGTTTGTTCAATAGCAAGATTTTATCCATTTTCAAGAGTTCAAATTTATAAGATGACGTTTTTATCGATGGCTGCAGCATCTTCGGGTCCAAAACCAACAGTGGCGTTGTCTGCAATTGCAGCGAAGAGTCTCATTCGTGGCGATACGAAGAATCTCTTCCTGGTACATGCGCATGAACTTGCATAAAAACAATCTCTTATAAGGGCATCGTAAAAAAAATGCATCTTTTGAAGTTTTTATCATCCAATGAAGGTTTAAGAAACATCCCGGGTCTGAAACGAAAAGCGACAGAGGAAGAAGAAGGAGAAGAAGACATGGAGCTGTCAGAAACCCTAAACTCGTCGCCATACTCGAAAAGAATCAGACCTACAAACAGCCCGAGTTGTTCGTCAAAGTCTCAGTGTATCGTTGACCATTGTCTCTCGAAAGGGTTCGAGGAGCTTTTAACGACAACTAGTTCTTGTTTGCAGATTGGTCGGAAACACAGATCTTCTTCATATACGTGAGAAAGAGAGAGAGAGAGAGAAATCCAAGAATTTTTTTTTTTAATCATCTCATTAGATTCTTCTTTTTTCCCTTTTTAACCTCCCCCAGTGTAGTCTTTTGAGTGTCTCGCTTGTTGTCCGAGAAGATATTTGTGTCCCTTCATCACAAAATTCACAAGCATTTGTGTGTGTGTGTATGTAAATTTTTTTTTATATCATTTGTCTAAAATAAATAAATCTATTAGTTCATCACAAATCTCCAGAGGGTACGAAGGAAGAGGGCCAAAACGCACAAACGGAAATGGTTTATTATATGGAATAGCGTCACAGATCAAAATACATAAATACACATTATACCAGTTAACAATAATTGTATTCCTATATAAAAAAAAAATCTAAAAATCATTATAAGGAACTATAAACGTAATCCGTAAATTGGTAGAATGCATAATCAAGCGGACATGCATCCAATGCCATACCTAGTGGTCGGAAAGACAAGGAAGAGAGCACTGCACACAATTCCGACCATCAACGGGAAACTTTCCATAACTTGCTCCATTTCCTTCTCTTTCCCAGGAAACAAACACCCTGTTACCCTTCTGTCCGAAAACGCAATGGCCATGAACACCATCACGCTCATCACCGCGTGCACCATATCGTTCACCCTCAACTTGTACCTCTCATCGTTCACTGGAATCTCCGCCGTATCTCCACCGCCGCCGCCTCCGATCTCTTCCGGAGGTGGCGGTGGCGGCTTCATGAACACCGCAAGTCCTTTCGGAGGCACGAACCCGTAATAGATCTTCCCGTCGGCAGCTTTGTAACTGTCCGTGAAATGGAACAAGAAGCAAGACATAGCGCAGAGGACTAAGAGGAGATTGATCATGAGCGTGTTAACGCCGTTACACTCTCCGTCACGGTAGATTGACGGCAGAACCATCTCGAACATTAGGAGCGTTCCCGTCGGGAGGAAATTGACGAGCATCGACGTCTTCGAGACGGTTTTCTGGACACCCTTTGCCACCATCCGGCGTTTTCTTCCGGCTCCGGGGGTAAGCGACGGCAGTGAGGAGATCGGAACTGGCTTCGACGGTGACAGTTTCTGCGGCGGAGTTGCCGTGTAAACTCTGATTCCGACACTTTCCTCTGTTTTCTCCATAGTGCTCTGTTTCTTTTTATGATCCGATTAGATTAGTGTTGTAAAAGTGAATGATGATTGTATTATGTATAAGTGTGTGTTGTTTTTCAGAAAAGTTAAACGACGGTTGTTGGCGGTTTATCGACTCAAGTCCTTTCGGAGTCACGAACCCGTAATAGATCTTCCCGTCGGCAGCTTTGTAACTGTCCGTGAAATGGAACAAGAAGCAAGACATAGCGCAGAGGACTAAGAGGAGATTGATCATGAGCGTGTTAACGCCGTTACACTCTCCGTCACGGTAGATTGACGGCAGAACCATCTCGAACATTAGGAGCGTTCCCGTCGGGAGGAAATTGACGAGCATCGACGTCTTCGAGACGGTTTTCTGGACACCCTTTGCCACCATCCGGCGTTTTCTTCCGGCTCCGGGGGTAAGCGACGGCAGTGAGGAGATCGGAACTGGCTTCGACGGTGACAGTTTCTGCGGCGGAGTTGCCGTGTAAACTCTGATTCCGACACTTTCCTCTGTTTTCTCCATAGTGCTCTGTTTCTTTTTATGATCCGATTAGATTAGTGTTGTAAAAGTGAATGATGATTGTATTATGTATAAGTGTGTGTTGTTTTTCAGAAAAGTTAAACGACGGTTGTTGGCGGTTTATCGACTTTAAACTCCAACGGTCATGAAGTCGAGGGCAAAAATGGTATTTCCCAAGCCAACTTCCCGTACCATGATAACTGTACGGTTTTGGGCTTTGTAGGCCCATCCAAACTTGATTCACCTTTCTCCGTAATGGGCCCTCGAAGCACTAAGTTTGGCCCATATATAAAATTGAAGGGGCCTATCATGGGCTACATGTATGAGCAATTGCTGTCAAAATATCAGAATTTATGCGAAAAGAGTCGTTTTCTTGGTAGTAGAGCGCGACGGAAATTCGGCGGCCGCCGGCGAAGAAACTAATCTCCGGGATCTATGGCGGTGAAACTCTAAGAGTCTTTCGGTTTCCTACCCCTGGGCTCTTCTTCAATCACTGGGTAAATACATTTCTCTTCTCGTTCTTAGGGATTTACGATGTTTTTAGCTTCTGGGTTTTGCAAAATCTTAATCGAAGTGAGGTGAGAACTGGGAAACTTAGTTTTCAGGGTTTTTTTTTTATTTATAGATTTATGTGTATCGATTCATTCGTGTCTCTGGATGATGCATTTGGTAGGATTTGCTTGTCCTTGAGAGGTTTCATGTCTCTGTGTTGGAGCTAGTCATTCTCAGTTGGTTATAAAAGGCTTGTTTCCACCAAAACTATGAGAAAGACTCTGTATTGAAGTCATTTGCAATTTTCCCAGAAGACGAAGTTTCTTACTTTTGTAGTAGTTAACATGGTAACGTTTCCTTAATGGTGAAACCACCATCTTTTGCAGCTAAGAGTGGTTAATACCGTCGAATTAATAATGGAAAGCCCTAAAGAAGAGCCAGTCGTTTTCTTGGACCGTGCTGCTCGAGCAACACGGGGTCAACGGTAAGAATCAGTCGAGGATGAACCCTTTGTTTTTTCATCTCTCGATGTGACCTGTGAAGTTTGTTCTAGAAAAGTTATGCGCTTCCTCATGATATATGCAATTGTTATCGACATCAATCTGGTTGTTGTTTGCAGGATGACCAAGTTGCTTGATGATGAGATAGAAGAGGATGAGTTGTTTTGGAATCAAGAAGCTCTCAAAGAGGTGCTTATATTTATTTCTGTGTTTCGAGTAGTCATAGAAATGATTTCCAGTAGTCTAATTTGAAATAAAATGGAAATTTTGAACTTGGGGATTGGGATGACAAGGAACAATGAGAAGTATAATATCTGTTTAAGATGTGAAGGTAAATAATACCATGCTATCCAGAATGAACAAGTGTCATTTACATCATTTACTATTGTCTATTGCTGTCTGCAGGATGAAATTGATGAGAACTATGAAGAGGAACCTGAAGTTGCTGATGTGTTTGACAGCGACTTTGATGAAGATGTAAGTATTTTGCATGTTGTGGGTATTTCCAGCTCTTACACAACACTTGTTGTCACACCTAGTAAAATTTTCATTGTTCCATCTTTACTTGTTTGGAATAGGAGCCCGATCCTGATGAAGAAGTGGAAAACGAAAAAGAAGAGAGGTTTGCTTCATCAAGATAGTGCTTCATATGATTGGTGTTGTAGCTCTTTTCGCTCTCTTAGAGATTTATATTTTTGCAGGGAACGGCCAAAGAAGCGGTTGTTTTTCCCTGGGAAGACTTTACCGAAGAAAAAGAAGAAAAAGAAGGCAGTCTCGAAATTAGAAAACACTCCCGAGGATGAGAAGGCAGCTGAAGAGTCTGAAAATAAAGAACAAGATGTGAAAGAACAGAATGAAGCACGAGAAGATGTGGAAGGCGAGAGGGTCATTAGGAAATCTACACGAACTTCAGTGATTGTAAGGCAAGCAGAGAGAGATGCATTGCGTGCTGCTATACAGGCTACAACGAAGGTTTGATAGAAATCTTTTGCTGGGCATGCTTTTTAGGGATTTTAAGGCTTTGTGTGGAACAGAAAATTAACCGATTACTTCCTAGCTACTTTAGGGTTCTTGGTTGTTAATTAAATTCAAACCCTTTTCAGTTTAGTGTGCTGAATTTATTTTCTGTTTGTTCAGCCAATACAAAGGAAAAAAGTAGGTGAGGAGAAACGGATGACCCAAGAAGAAATGTTGCTGGAAGCTGCTCAAACAGGTTTTGGCTTTGGATCCTGCATTGTGTTGATGATTCTCTTCTTGGATTAGAAACTTAACGCTTAAACGTTTTTGTTGCAGAAATCATGAACTTAAGGAATCTAGAACGCGTCTTGGCCAGGGAAGAAGAAGTCAAGAAGAAGGCAATAGTGCACAAAGCTGTCTACAAAGGTCCTCAGATTCGGTATCTTTCGAGAAATGGTGAGATCCAATGAATTAACTTCCCACTGTTTTGTTCATTTTAGACATGTCTGAACCTTTTCTTTAATCAAAATAACTGACTTGTAGGGTGCAATTATCTGGAATTCTGTAATGGTGCTTCATTTAAGTCAGATTTATCGATGAAATCGGTTCCATGTAAGATAATTTCGCCCCTGTAATGGTGCTTTACGTATATGATTATATCCATATGGATATCTGTCTATGTGACTCTCAAGTTCTCTCTTTTTCCAGATCCCGAGAAGGCTATTTGCGCGATTACAGGATTACCTGCCAAGTAAGAACTTGTCTTCTCTGTTATTTACCTTTGGGAGAAAAAGTGACACGTTATTTCTGCAACTAAATTAATGAGGGCCTCTAAAAAACCATATTCCTGGCTGAGTTGAGCTTCCTGATTTTTGTTCTGCAACATCTGTTTGATGCTACATAAACTAAAGGTTCTGTGTGCTCGTTTACGAAATGGGGTTTTCTTCATATTCTGAGTGGTGAGAGAATTGTTCTTAGAAGCTCCATAAAAACCCAGTTTTTTTCTCATTTGTGTAGTTGTTTCTGGACGATACAGGTACCGAGATCCAAAAACTGGTCTTCCTTATGCAAACAAAGAAGCTTTTAAAGCAATTCGTGATAGGTGCATCTTCAGTTTCACTATGGAATTTGTGTCCTTTTTTTCTGTTCCCTTTGACACGTGAAGAGATTCTTGGCCATTCTATCGATTTCATCGTTTTCTTACACTGGTTACCTGATCTAAAGACATGATTTTTAGATATCCGCTATTAAGTCTGATATGTTCCAACGTTTTGGTTGTGAAGGTTACTCGATGAACATGAGGGTGGGAGAAAGAAAATGGAGATGGGAGACTTGTTTGATACCCTCTCGGGTAAAGGTTTCATGGCCAAACAGAAGAGATCAAAGGTTCCGAATAAAAAGGAATCATTTGTCTTCCGTAGCTCTGCACGCTTCCTCAGGTTTCAGTCTCCGGAGATCGAAGAGATTTCAGAATGATATAACTGGGTATTTTTGAGAACCTTTCTTTAAAAATAATGAGCATCATATATCCAATCCATCAATACCCATCTTGCCTCATTGTACTCACTGTAACATCGTGTTTCTCAGCATCAGCATTCGTTCGTTCCCATGAATCACTTGGACCAAAGCATTCACATTTCTTCATCGACCTGTTATCACAGCAAGGTGCGTCTTTTATACACATACATGCATGCATGCATACATACATACATGTCACACTTTTCATGACCGTCACATACACTGTTGACAATAGGATATAGAACTTACACCCTTCATCTAGAAACTATTTAGGGGGGGTTCTATCTTTCTTTTTGTTCATCATGATATCCTCCTCACACCACGTAGCTTGAATGAGAAAGACCCCATCCATGGCTTGAACCAGCTTGCCGGTGTCACTTGGCTGCAGATAATGTCCCGACCCGACCAATGCTCCCTCCTGACATATTTGATCAAAACTAACTTGTCAAATCTCTAACAATGCATGGAAACGTTTTCTTAACCGCTAGCATTAGAAGAGAGATCATCTTTTGTAGCTTTGTAGATTACAAAGTTGTGATCTTTTGTACGAAACCCTCTCTGAATCTCTTTTGTTTTTCGATTAAAAAAAAATGGTATCTTTGGTTTGCAGAGATGGCGACAGACAGCAGAATGCGGTGAAACATCACAGAAAATCTCCATAATCAGAGTGCTTGACAGACGACGTGTTTTATCTGTCGGATTTCTCAGCTTCGCCGCGTAAACTGGAACATGAAGATCAGATTTATTTTTCAGGTTATATGTATTCAGCGAAATTAGATGTATTAATTAGAATGAAAACCGGCAGCAATATTCATGAACAGTAGTGGGTTCTCTCCGTATGATTATGTAAAACCCAAGTGTAATAACCGTCATTAATCATAATCATGACAAATACATTGGGCCCATATTAATTCAGCTAGCTTTTGGATCACGGTGCAATATTTATCCGACGCGCAGCTATGAACGCGTAAACTACACGCGCCGATACAATGTCATATCAATTATCAATACCTCTATTTATTTTAACCTATTAACGTATGCAGTTGGGCTCCCAAATACCATAAGAAAATATCTCAATTCATCAAAATAATATCAAATCACTCGTTTATCTACGACGTTGAACCATGACATCTTCAATTGGTGGATAGAACCAAACGCAGGAATTTCCACGTAACAGTCAGAAATATGATGACGTGGCAAACAAAGTGTCGACACATCATCGTCCACGTCAATGCTTCCTTGAGCCTCTGTAATAAAAGCTTTTTTTTTAACACATTACAAAGGACAAAAGATGCGGCTTTCTTCCTCGTCTTAACTCGAGAGGAAAACTTCATAAATATGTATATGATATTTTTTTTACATGTAGCGGATGATGTGATTCAAGTTAAGCAGAAGCTTTCTCGCAAACAGCAAAGCTTCTGGGATTGATGGTGATGCTCTTCGTGCAGTTATCTGTTTTGTAGATTCCGACCAACCTATCCGCGAGCTCGAACATGTTGTTTCTGAGACTGCATGTCAGAAATTTCATCATGGTTTCAGAACCGTTACCATAAACGGTTAAGAGATTTTTTTTTTGCAGTTCATGGATATAAAAAAAAAACAGACCCAGATGCCAAAAACATGAACACCAAGGTTGGCTCTTGATAGCATAGGTAAGTTTTAACCGAACCTTAAACTTTGATCCTATTATTGAAATCTATGACATTAGATGAATGATGCTAATGCCCTAAGCTCAATATCATCGACATAAATGTCAATAGATGCTAATGGGGGGGGGGGATTCGGAGGAGTCATTGGAAATTGACTATACTGTAAACTGACCTAATGATAATGAACTGAGCATCCTTTGTGCGGTCCTTCACGTAATGCCCCACAATCGACACGTTCTTGAAGTCTAGAACAAGAAACCAGAGGAGTGAAATTTTAGAAAGGAAAAAAGAAACGTGACTGATAACCAAGGAAAATGGGGTCTTTGCAGGAACAGAGGGAGAGGGTTTTACCTAGAGCAGCGTCGATCTCATCCATGACGTAGAGCGGGGTGGGCTTGTAGTGATGAAGTGCAAAGACAAGTGCTAGTGAACTAAGCGTCTGTTATCAGACCCCAAACCCCAAAGGCGATCGGGAAAAATTAAAGTGAGAATCTTGAGAGTCTAGTGAAATGAAATGTAAAGAGGATTTGCAGTGAAGACCTTTTCGCCACCCGACAAGTTTGCAATGTTCTTCCAGCTTTTCTTGGGAGGTCTTACACTGAAAACCACGCCTTCTGAAAATGGATCTAGCGAGTCAACCAGCTCCAGCTCTGCATCACCTCCTAGAGTGATCATCTGCAGCATTATGTCGGTGACAATTGTGAACGAGGATAAATATACCATATAGCTTCATTTACAAGACAATGCGCACCTGATACATTTCCTTTAGCTTCAAAGATATTGTGTTAAATCCAGCCATAAACTCATCCAACCTGAAGTTCCAAATGCATAAAATGTCCACGTTGAGATGAGTTTCAGGAGACCATAATAGAACAAGGACTAAGAAAAATGATAAGAGTTAGAAGTCTATGCCTTCTCTTTCTCAATTCATCATATTGCTTCTTTAAGTCATCACGCTCTTGGGTTACTGTATTAAGTTCCTCAACCCGACCATTGTACAGTTCTACTTTTCTCCGATACCTTGAAAGCATTCAGAACTATCAGTGAATAAAGCTACAGAAACATGGATCAAAACCTGTAGGGTAAAAAGACCAACTAGATTCTTACTCGGCGATTGAGTCGAGATTTGGATTCAACTCTTTCAGCTGCGCTTCCAATAAGGAAACCATTTCAAGTGCCCTTCCCAAATCACAGTTGTTGTTCAGGTTATCATCTGCAAGTGCTGCTTGAAGCTTGTCTGAGTCAACAAGATCTTTCTGAATTCTGCAATCAAGATTTATTGTGCTTTAGATATGTGTGATATAGAAATCATGATACAGGGTACTTTGCCAGACATACTGTTCCATATGCTTTTCAAGCGCAGTCTGAAGGTCACTGAGTTTCTTCTTGTAGCCCTTCTCCTTCATTTCTAGTTCATTGTGCTTCTTTTTCATGTCTTGGAGTCTGTACTCTGCATCAACCTGCATTCAACTAAGTTATTAGATTATATCAAGTGAAACACAACCATACAGAGACCAAAGAAAGGTATATTCAGTTATGTTACCCGAGACGCCTTCAATTCGTCCACAGACTTCTTCAGTTTCTCATAATTAGATTTCGCTCCAGCCAGCACGTCTTTGTGATCATCCATCAACTAAATGCAAGAAAGATTGCTGTAAGACCATTATCCAAATCATTTCCATATGGTAGAGATGTGGGCTGCCACTACCTTTTGTGTTTCTTTGTACTTCTCTTGAACTGTAAATGCTTTCTCTTCAATTGTTTTGAAAGCTTCTCGCAACTTCTCCTTTTGACCCTCTAGCTTTTCTTTTTCTCTAGTCATGTCTTCAATCCCCTTTGTCAACTTCTTTATCATCTTCTGGTTTGTTTCTATTTGAACATTGCAGCGATTGATCTCTGTACTGTGTTTGTCAATATCCTATGCAATCACAGCATTGGTCAGGACAAACCCTCAATACTGTAGTAAGCTCACAAACAGAATCTTGAGATTATGCAGACTTACAGATTGGATCTTCTCAACCTTTGCTTTCTGAGCTTTTAGTCTTTCCCCACCAGCATTTTCTATTTTGTTTTGCAGCTCGGAAGCCTAACAACGAAACTCAGTAGGCGTAAATGCAGTGATTTTGCATACAGGATGCTGAAGGATATCGAACAGAACAGTCATCTACTTATCTAATTTATAAGGAAAACTCGCGAGTTCACACAGCTAGGAAAGACAAAAACGGGAAGGACAATATCACTGAATTACAAATGATACTACACACCTTATCCCTCAGTTGTTTAGAGCCCTTTTCAAGTCTTTCGATCTCTTTTTCTTCTACTGAGATAATTCTTTTTAGCTCTTTAAGCCTGTCTATCTCATCCTTCTTTGGCTGAGATGCAGCTTCAAGGGAAGATAGTTGTTTTTCAATGTAACTGTGCTCTGAATTGAGACTTTCAATCTGAAACGGAAACATTTGATGGCATTAGAAGCCAAATGACCACATAATAACTTGGAAGAATTAAAGGCCTAACAAAATTGCACCAGATCATACCTCTTTTTGACTCTTCAACAGTTCCATCTCCAGTCTAGAAACTTCTTTTTCTGCAGCTTGGTATCGCCTCACAGCATCACCGATCTTTTCATGGATGTTGCTTAGCATCTCAACGATTTTGGAGAGCTCCTTCTCAGCAGTAGCAACAGCTTCTCCAGATATGCCAGTGGCTCGAATAGATGTTCCCATTTTTCCCCCACGTGGCTTGCTTCCTCCTCCACTCATGGTACCAGATTTTTCAAAGAGAGAGCCATCAAGAGTCACAACTCGCCGAAATTCTTTGTTCCCACCATATGCTATACGAGTTGCCTAATGTGCAAAATAAGGCACATTACAGACTCAGCTATGAGTCCACCAGTGGAAGCACATAGAGATGAACATTAAAAGAGCAGTGGTGATTGGAGTTTTATATTTCATCTGCATTTTGTTGGTGGAGCCAAATTCACCATGTCTTTAGAATTCAAGTACTCTCAAATCCCTCAGCTACTGACCAACAGCCTTAAATTGTATAACAAACATGTTACATATTATACCTGATCGAGATCCTTAGATACAACAGTATTACCCAAGGCCGCAAAGAAAGCGAGTTTCATCCTCTCGTCCTTAACTCTAACAAGATCAAAAAGGCGGGGAACTTCCTCAGGAGTCCTCACTTTCTCCTTTGATTTCTGTAATAGACCAGTTTGCTTCTCCTGCAAACAAACATGGTGGAAAAAATAACCACAAGAACATTGACTAGTACCTACTTGTTAATCGAATACCATTCATATACCACATAAGCATCTACTCACAGAACCACATATACAATTTCATTTGTTACTTCGACTCCAATTGAAAAGATTTACAATTCAAGAGTAAATAAACTCCGCTCTCTTAACTCAACAAACTCAAATTTAGTTCTATAAATTCAAATTTTCACCTCTCTCAACTACTTTATATCCATAAACTCAGATTTTGCAATTCTCTAATCTCACCTCTATAACCCCTATAAATCAAATTAACTACCTAAACTCTCTTAATTCAATTGGTTACCATTTGAATCCATTGACTTCAAACAGCAATATCTTAATCTAAAGATCAATCATTTACTAAAACATCTACACTTTTGCAAAGATTGTGGAAAGAACTCCAGTTAGACCATTATGCTCCTTCGCTTCCGAAGTCCACAAATACAAATAGGAAAAAGTATGCAATACCAATATCATGAACGTTGCAACCCCAAGATTTTCTTTCCGCAGAAGCTCAACACATGCCTGTGCTGCAGCAGTTGTTTCCACAACAATATAATCAAGTCCTGGGCAGGCTGTCGATATGGCGACATCATATTTTGCTGCAACGGAAACTCATTAGGCGAAATATTGTCTAGTCATATCTGATTAGCTTACCAAGCAACTATGTAGCTACAGTGTAACTCATTAAACACTAGCTCTATGTTACTTAATAGTTCAAAACAAACGCAACCAACCTAAAAGTGATTATGCTCATGGTGTGAAAAGATACATCAGAGTAACAATGCTCACCATCAATGGCACCTAAGTCTCCCATCCTTCCATATATTCCTTCAATTTTATTGGTCTCCTTGGCTCGTAAAATTGCCTTTAAAACATTACCCTGACTCTTCTCCGAATCCATTGCTGATTTCAGCTCAGCAACTTTTTCTCGTGCAGCCTGTTCTCGTGGAATAAGTGATTCTTGATCTCTAAGACATTCCTGCAAAAAGTTACGAAGTGTTATTTCAGTTTCGACATCTAATTAGGAGAATGAGATTAATGTAGGCGTCCTGGAAAGAAAACCTCTTCTACTTTCCGAGTTTCCACTGCTTCCTGCTGCTGCTTCTCTAAATCAACTTTCATAGATGCAATTGCTGCAATTTTTTCTTCAGTTTTACCTGATATGTCAGACAAGTGCTTCTGAGCATCTGTGACGGCTTTGTGCGCAGCTTCATGCTACAACAACAAAACAGCTGCATCAAGACAGGCACAGAAAACAGTCTTTCAAAGCTAAATTTGATGGTTTCACCAAAAACTAGAATATGCAGATTGCAGACTTGGATACAATAAACAGCCTTGCATAAAGCAGCTCAAGTTTAGTAATGAAAACTTTTCCAGAATAATTTTGTTTTACCAAGATAAGCTAATTTGCCACCAGGAGAAAACAAACTTAACAGTGAACATTATGCATATTGTCATCAGCAATTGAGCCATACCTTCTCATTCAAGAGCTGGCTTTCAGATGATGCAACGTCAAGCTTCCCCTTATGAGCAATTAGATCCTTTTCCCATGGTTCGAGTTCAGCACGAACCTTTGCAAGCTCAGACCGGTAACCTTCAGTTTCAACTGCAGACCAAATAGATAGAAACAAACATATGACATCAATAATCCGTTGAAAAGTCTACTCAGCTACCAAGATGTAAAAGCCAACAGTATACATGTTATTGTACAAATTCTCCTTGTACTCTTTTATGAACACAGACAAATATTGGCAATAACCTAAATGTGCAACTAACTCATAAGAGATATTAGTTAACAAGAGAACTCTTAGAAACTCAATTTCCCCCATTCTCTTCTTGTTAGGTGAACATTCAAGGAATAGGTTACAAATTCATCATCCATATAGGCATACGATCCTATCAAGTTCGAAAGACATAACTATATCAACACCTTTAGATTTCTCTTTGATTTCATCCAAAGTTTTCTCCTCATCAGACAGGACCTTCTGAAGCTTTGGTATATCTTCCTGAAGTTTAGGTATTAGATTGGTAGAGTCGTCACACTCCTTTGTCAAATCATTTATTTTGGCTGAATCCTGCATCAAAAGAGACAAGTAAGAAATTTGCTTACACAACCAATATTACCAACCTTCTACTGTTTTCCAACCTTATCAAGTTTATCCTCGAGTTTCTTGATCTTTTGCTTCATGTGCTTCAAGTCTTCCCTATACTTTACATCCTGCCTTTCAAATTCTTTAAACTTCTCCTTACAATCTCTAAGCTCATTATCAAGATCCTGACCATTGCAAAAAAAGTTGTAGGTGTGTAAAATGAACACCGAGTGATATAGAATGTAAGCAGAACCACAGACACTTAAGACAAAC
This sequence comes from Tarenaya hassleriana, assembly GCF_000463585.1. Taxonomy (NCBI): domain Eukaryota; kingdom Viridiplantae; phylum Streptophyta; class Magnoliopsida; order Brassicales; family Cleomaceae; genus Tarenaya; species Tarenaya hassleriana. The sequence continues at coordinate 1,781,372 of NW_010961290.1, read as the reverse complement.
CTCTTGTCTCTTCTTGTGTTTTTCATGCACAGACTCAAGCTCCTTCAATTCCTTATTGTTTTCCTGAATTTTATCTCTGAAATAGCAGTATTGAGATTGTTAGAAAAGACTTGCAATTTTAGTAGATATTTCAAATCGCTAAAACCAGGAATTACCGCCCATCTTTTAGATTATTCTCCAAACTCTCCAAGCTCTGTTGCTGTTCCGAAATTTTAGCTACTGTATCTTCATATGCCATTTTTGTAGCATTCTCTTGCCATTTAAGATGCGTCAGCTCTTTCAGCATGTACGTCTCTGCCTCATTCTTCACATCCTGTTCCAGAAACATGTCAACAACTGGCCAAAAAATATGTGTCGGACAGAATCAGGAAAGACACCCACGGACCTCTAAGTTGTCTCTTTCTTTCTCCGCTAGTTTCACCATTTGTACAACCCCAGACCGCTTTTCATTGAGAGTTTCAAGCCTAAATTTCAACGAGGATATTAGAAGCATGTAATACGACAAAGAAGCAAGCAAACATAAAAAAACAAGCACATAAACTTTCTATGTCCCAGCAGCTACTGGAAATTTTAATCGGATCCATCGCCCCAGCCACAAAAACACTGATCAATACAAATGCGCACGATTCAAACAGAATGAAAGAATGGAATGTGCATCTGCTAACGTGGTAGTGCACATTGAAAGGAAACATTGGGAACCGATTTGCAAATAAAAGTTGTTTCAGTATACACAAATCACTTACTGCTTAGATAGCTCATCTATCTTCTCTACATATTTGTCCGTTCCAATAATATCCTCGAGATATTCAAGAAAACCTTCATCATGGGGCCCTTGCGCTTTAGGCTTCATGAGTGATATCTGTTCCACCTCACCCTGATAACAAACCAAAAGCAATCTAACAGGGGAGAAACAGAAAAAGAAAATAAAACTCTTGACGGTTTACCCAAACATGCATACCTGAAGAATCAAGAAACGGTTGTTGTCAAGATCAATCCCTTTCCCTTTAAGTTTTTTGGTAACTTCAGTAAAATTGCTTGATCGCTCATTGATATAATACTTGGAAGAGTTGTCTCGAAATGCAACCCGAGTAATCACAAAATCGCTTCCTGGAACAATTTCATACGAGCCATCCTCCTGTGACAGATCAGAATTATAACTCAAGTCACTAAAAGCACAAGAATGTTGAAGGGTTGATAAAACTATCTGAGAAAAACAAACTAGTAACTTCGTAACGACGCTATTACTTCAAGAATGAAAGAAATGTACAGACATGGAAAGCCTACTTTAGCACAATGAGGAACAAAAAATGATTACGGAAATTAAGATTCTCATATTTTGCAGGCTTCAGAGAGTTGTTTCTAGAACCGCAAAACTTATAATCAGAGTCTCAGGAGGAATCAAAAGCCGATAGCAGCAAAATTACCAGATCAATGATCTCCTGAAAATGTACAGAGACCCCAGCATTGTCCAAGTTCTGGTGATTGGTTGAGTTGTGAATAAGTTCTGAAACTTTGTTCAACCGCATCTGACAGCAAAACAACACAACATTACTGAAACGGAGCTAGTTTAAAGAACTGAATTAAGACATTAATAACGAAAATCAAGCAACCATAGAAGCTGATAAGTACACACCTGCTTAGCCCGTTTCCCAAACACAAACAACATTGCGTCTATCACATTGCTCTTCCCACTCCCGTTAGGTCCGACCACGGCAGAGAAACTCTGAATCAAGAAAATCAAAAGGTGGTGCAATCTAAGTTGAGCCAAGATTCCCCGCTCATTTCAATAGCAAAATCCGGGCATATACATTCAAATCCAATTCCTCTAATTTTCCAACACACGTAAAATTCAAATCCAACTCAAATTTTCCAACAACGGTAACAAATTCCAAAAACAAGGAGCGTCCATATTCAGGCATAATCAAGAAAACGCAAATTAACTCGAATTTCAATTCCTCCCGCAAAAAACAGAAACCCAAAACTCCAAAAGTTTCAGAAGCAACGAAATGGATAGAGGAAAAGGGGTGAAACACCTAACCTTGTGGAACGGGCCGACGCGTTGTTCACCGGCATAGGATTTGAAGTTCCTCATCACCAGCTCCTTGATGTACAACCTCGGCATAGCAGATCTCCCTCCGGCGGCCTCGAACTCGCCGGTAAATTCGTCCACGGGGTCCATCGCTATCCCTATCTTTCCGGTCAACTCGATGTTGACGGCTATTTTCCGGCGATTCCGCTGGATTTATCGGTCGCTCTTCTCTCTCCGGCGAGAATCTGATTGCTCGAATGGATTCGCGAGAAGCAAATGCACGAAATTACCCTGCCAAATTCCGAATATTATACTTTTTTGTCTAACGTTTATTTTTCAAAAGTTAGGGTTTTCAACTTTAAAAAGGCGTACATACATTTTGGCGGGAAATCAAATTATTCGAAATAGACAAGGGAAATAGAAAAGAAATGATACTTATTGGGCCGATGTGGCCCAGTATTTAAAAATGGCCAATTTGATATCAAGGGAAAATGCAAATTATAGATAGGCCCAATAAAAAGAAAATGGGCCCACTAGAAGAAGGGTATTGAGCCGATGTGACCCATATGAAAAAAGAAAAGAGTAGGCCTTTTATTCTCACTCCCGTTTTGGTTTAATTATTTTTTTGGTTTAAATATTTTTTATATTTGTTTCGTTTTTTTATTGTATTCTGATCTGTTCTGATTTTATTAATTATTTTTAAAAACAGATTCTCGTTCGATTTAATATTATCTTTAGAAAAAAGAAAAAGAAAATAGTTGGAGAGAGAAACGAGAAAGTTGACATTATAGGTGAAACATTTACCACAGAAATAAGACGAAATTATTACTGCAAATAGTTAAAGACGTAGACAAGACAATTGTAATAAGAAACAATCGGTATATATTTAAAAGATATAAAGTATACAAAAACATCAATTTTATCCTCTTTCAGAACTATTTTTCAATTTTCAATAACACCTAAATAATATTACTAAATCTTATATAATTTTGAACATGTTTAAAATTAGAAAAAAAAAATGGGGAAAATTAATGTTTATTCGGATTTTAAAATTTTAGACCGTAATTTACCAAGGGCAATGCAAGAAGCTTTGTGAACGTCTTAGATAGTGTGATGTACAAATATAACATTGGATAGCTAAAAGGATATTGTTAAATCCATTAATCATAAGAATTTTAAGTTGGGCTACAACATGAAAGAGAAAACGACGACAAACAAAAGAAAACACACATCCCATGATGATGATGATGATGATGATGATGCATTCGTATGATATGGGATCCTACTGAGATTCTCACCAATAAAATGCAACTGATTTATTAAATAAATACATATAAATAAAGTTTGAACCCATTGAGAATTTATTTTATCACCGGCAGATTTAAATAGCCATTATGTTATGTAAATGGAATTTTGCATAATATAGGATCACAGTCGGTGCATTTTTTTAAAAAAAGGGGTACATGAATCATAAAATAAACTAGCATAAATTATTTTATATTTTATTTAAAAAACAGTATATAGGGGGGTATGTTGGGACATCATGATTTTGTTGCAATAGTTTATGGAAGAGTGAGTTTGATTACACCTAACATTGGGACATTGTGCCCTACGAACCCTCCATTATTGCATGTGGTTAGTAAAACCCCATACAAAATTATCAGATAGATAGATCCATCTGTCCTACTCATCTTCTCAATTCTCCCCTTTCCACCCCCTCTACTTTTTCTTTTTTACACATTTTCCCCATATTCTTTAATTACTCATTCTACTTCCCCTAATCTCCCCTTTGCACGGATAAGAATGTCATCGGGTGGACATTTCGGATTCGTGTTTTATTTTGCTTTTATTTTTTAATTCAATGAAATTTTAAACCATGTTAATATACCTCTTATTTTCATATAAATCAATCGTGAAAAAAAATTACACTCTATATTCTCTGATAAAAAGGTTTTGAATCGATTTGTATAATTACGAATCTAACAAACATCTAGCTTGGAGTCTATAGAACAAAATTAAATCTACAAATCTTGAAAAAGAATCAAGTGCATTGCAATCTGAATATCATATGGGTCATCCAAATTATTGATAACTGGCAAGTACAATGACTTCATGTGTAAATATATATATATATGTATATATATATATATATATATCCATGTGTGGTGGGTTCAGACAGACCAATGAGTATAAGTTAGGGAACAATTTTCAAAAAAGAAATATATATATATATATGAATTCATGTGGGTTTTTAAAAAGAGAAAATAAAATAAAATAAACTGCACCAAAGTGCTCAGAGTCAGTAGGTAGACTTTGTCAGAAGCTTTATATTGGTTTTTTTTTAAATGTTCTTTTATATCTCACACCATTATTCTCTTTTTCCTCCTTTCCCCATTACGCATTTAATTTTATATGAAATCGAAGCTTCAATTGCAATTTGAAACCATAGTTTGATTATAGTGTGACCCCCGAGAATATCACAGCCTACGCGGAAGAATTTAATCAAACATTTGTAATATATTACTATCGCAATGTTCTACAATTTTGGGTCAAGGTACGATTTAAAAATCATTACGTGATTATATTAATTTTACACTCATCCCAAGCAATAATGTCAATAGAAAATGGTATAATATAAGTATCTGTAGAGTACGTATTTTAAATTTTAAATTATTATTTTGTCTATTCATATGGATACACAGACAGAAACACATGTATGTGTGTGGTGATGATCATTTTATTGGACCCACTGAAGATTTTCTAGTCAACCTCTCGAGAAACTCTTTGATATTTGATCTTAAAGGGCCCATGATCCCATGAAAATTTTGTTGCGTCTCCGTTATGGCTCGTTTTTTTTTGTTGGTTAAAAGAAAAATAATTGGCTCGTGTTTAAATTTTATTAACATTTGCAGTATCGTTAATTGGAAAAAAAAACTGATGAAACCCTAAAACAAAGCATCGAAACTGTAAAAGCATATTTTCTTCTTCGAAAATTGCGTATATTTTTATTATTATTATTATTTCCAATGATACAATGTCGCCGTTGCGAATACATATCCACCAGAACCAATTCTGAACATCAAAATAAATCATAGGCCATGACGTAACGTAACGCTCTTATTTATATATTTGTATAATAATCGGATATGTTATGATGGGACTTGAAAAAAAAACCCAAATTTCGGACGTCGATAGATGTTTGAGAAAACGAGATCCAAATTTGGATAATTTGATAATAAAAAAAATCTTATATTTGGCTTCGGATACGAGTCTGACATCTGCATCTCACTAGCATTCGTGGGTGATGTGTTTAATACAAAATATAATTTTCTCCTTAGAGATTAAAACTATTTAAAGAAATGTCTGCCATGTCATATATACTTTTTCTATAACTCATTTCTCACGATTTGCCTTGTTAAAATGATTTGTCTTGTTTGAGGAAAAAAAAAACGATTGAATCCGAAAACTATGACATGGATTCGATCTTCACCATGCAGCGTGACATGGCAATCTTATACACATGTAATTATAAATGTGCGTGCATATATATATATATATATATATATATATATATATAGAGTTATGTGAACATATTTAGTCATAGAATACATGAAAAATCGAATGTTCTTTTTCGATTTCTTTTTTGGAGCGACTCGTTAGAAAAGTAAACATATTTCACGAAAGTGGCATCCACAACAAAACTCTATGGTCCTCTTAGGATCTCCATTAGTTGGCTTTGCAATCGAATTCCTTTGCCTTCCTCGTGATAGAAGCATAGTTTTATAATTGCTGCCCTTTGAAAAAGTTGTCTTGCTTCTTTTCCTTTTGTGGCATTTATTCGAACCCTACAAGAATAAAATCATATCATTAAATAATTTATTAGCTAGCTATATGCATGATTAGTTGAAATACGTACGGTAGATTCTATGAATACATATACATGAACCCATATTGGATATGGAATTAGAAAACAGATAATTTATGGAATATATAGCTAGATAATGTAATCTACATTAAAATATGGCTCAATATGTTATGAACATGTCCAATGGCACGTGGATAATTAGGGTTTTTTTTTCGTACTTAAGTCATTAGTTAGTTCCTGTTTTTTAGGACCACATGCGAGAAGTAAAGGGGCAAAAGAAACTTTATCATGGACCAACCATATAATTCATGATTCTATGCCCAAGAAAAAAAGGGAACCCTAAGTTTATGATCCATCTTTATCAATGTATTCAAATAAATTTATTTTTCCGTATACATATACATGGACGGTGATAATACATGCATGGGTCAACTTGTGAGCTGTAATAATATTAATTCGTGCTTATCCACCCAATTAAATTATATTATTCCCCGGCGCAAAGAGAAAATGTTAACCATAACACATTAACACACACAAAAAAACACCTGGATTCTGTAAATTTTTATGTAATAAGTCGTTAGCGTCAAAGTTTTGACTTAATTATATAACCTTTGTTAGATTAATCATAGAAATCCATTCAAATGTTAATCATGTCATATTTTTAAATTTCAAGGAGAAAAAAAATAAATTGCGACGATTTTAAAATTAAAAAAAAAAATCAAAATAATTACTAATTTGCCTTAAAAAATATATAAAACAAACAAAGGAAACTGGTAATATATAACTCAATATAATAAATAAAAAAAAGCGGTAAATCAATTACCTTTAATATACATATATTGTAAAGTGTTCACAGAATATATTTTAAATAAAAAAAATTATATATACAATAAAAAAAAAAAAAGAAAAGGAATATTGGGTATGGGGCACATTACTAGATTTGGAGAACCCGCATGGCGACATCGTTGCACGATCTATTGTAGATAGGTCCAAACAGAATTATTCCTACTATATTTTTCTCCACTTTATTCAAATTTCTTTAATTTTTTTTAGGCATAAGATAAATTTAAAAATCCATAATGTTATTATCGTCGGATGCATTTTATATCAGACCATCCTTTATCAGAAATTTCCATCTAATATAGCGTGTGGAATAATATTACACATTATTTAAAATTTTATGTACATATTTGTGGTTATTCCATGCATGCATACGAGTGTGAGTTTATGAAAAAAGAAATGTTACCCACTTAAAATGGTTGTCTAAAATTTATTTTTTTTAATAAAAAAAATGGTTGTCTAAACGGTGCGTTTTAGGTTTGTAATACCTTTTGACTTTTCAAACGAAAGGGCGATCACTGCATGCTACGTGGAAAGCTCAGAAATGACGTGCGACGTTCAGTTGACACGTGGCAAATCCTAATACGTGTCAGCACTTAACTACGATGCTTTTCTTACGTGTTAATCACGATTACGTAATCTTTTGAAAAGTAATTGCACATCTTAATTTCATTAATATTTTTTTTTATTGCTATTAGAGAATTATCATCCATCATCGATTCATCATTTACCATGGTAACTTCAAACTTGAATGATGACAAACGTAAAGACCAGCCATTCTATTAAATCGGATTTCATATAACAATTAAATAAATATAATTTTGTTCAAACAAATATAAAAATTATTTTTTTAAAAAAATTTGGTTAATATTTTTAGCAATAAAAAGAATTCGGGTTTGAATCAAAGCTAACCGAAACTATTACAAAAACTTTGAATAGATACAAAATTGAAAAATTCAAATTCTAATAATTAAACCAGAACTCTAAATCCTGCACTTAGACGAAAGGGCATGGACTGATCCATATCATAATCATCCTTTTAATGACAAGGGCGAGGTTCCAACAACGCGGTTTCTGGGTGGATTGTAAATTCCACGATTTTGCGAGGGTATTCTCGTAACACGACAGCCAGCAGAAGAAATCAAGGTACGGTCTCGTGGCAAAAGGCAACGGTGTCGTTTAGCTCAGAAGGAAGTGAAGATAGGCTTTTAAGATATAAATTCCAACCGGCAAAATAGGTGTAGATAAAATGAAACCCAGCAAGAACTGCATGCAGATGTCCGATCCATTTTATAAGATGAATCAAATGGCAAACTTGACATTTACTAAAGATTTTATTTTAAAATCAATTGTTGAAAATATTATTCAAAAACTTATGAACCATTATATCCGTAGTCGGTAAGGTTTAACCAGGATTAACAGTGATTTTTATAAACTTTTACCAAATTAAGTATTATCCAACTCAACATTTATTCAACGGGGAGAAGATGTATTCAATGTGGGGAAAAAAACATCTACTTTTTGTGGAATTTGTGAGTAAATCATAATAAATACATAAACAATAATTTTTCTTCAATGAAATAATGGTATCCGAGATATATAATTATTCTGACACTTGACGAACTCTATGTCATAATAAGGTTCCAAAACAGTAAAACAGTAGGTTTTTATTCAATGTCATAATGATGCAAATAATATGTAAATTATGATAAATATATATATAATAATCCAAACAATACATTTTTTTTCTCTAAGTAGATGCCAACACAATGCACTGTATCTGGACCGGTCACAGAGTATTATTTCGATATAACAAAATAAGACGAATGGTATGGATTGATAGAATAATATGATTTCTAATATTCAATGGGACAATGATGTCTTTAAAGCGGTGAAAGTGAAGTAGTAATCGAGATTAGGATGGATATGGACCCAACCCTTCAAATTCTTCTAGCCGACGAGGGGGAGATTCCGACATTTCCATTGGCGACGAGAGTTTCGTTCGCGACATTTTTAATGGTATATATATATATATATATATATATAGTTTGCTATGCGCGAGTATGTATGTACGTATACATGTCCAAATCTATAAATTTTTTCTATACATTTAGGATTTCGAAAGATGTAGAAAAGGGGTTGCTTAAAAAAATGATGGGAAAAAAAAAGATAAGAGATGCCATTACAAAAAAAAAACATAGCTATAATTATAATATTACTAAGATTGTAAAAATCCGAACATAAATTTTAACCAAATCTAAATATCGTTTTTTTTTAAAAAAAAGAGAGAAAATAAAGAGTCGGTGTCGCAGTGGATGAGCAAATTTATGTAATCTATGAGACTGTCTTTTAGGTTTAAGACACTACTCAGTAGACGCATTTATTACCCTTTGGCACAAAATCTAACCCCCCACCTCTCTCTCTCCAGTGTGGACCCCAACCACTTAACCAGTCCTTATACTAACCATGGTTAAAACTTGTGCCCTATTCCCGGTTAAACCTCCATCCATTTCCCCTTTATAAATTACTGCATTTATTTATTTCGTATTAAATCATTATTTATTGTATTATTATTTGTCCCCTTAATTTTCCTTTAAACAGTCGTCACCATCATCATATCATATCATACATCTTCTCCTCCCTGTTCTTAAAAACGTTCAAAAAGAATATTAGAAATAACAAAAGAAATTGAGTTAGTAATAATCCTCAAAAGCTCAATCTTCTTCTTCTTCTTCCTTGGAGTTCCTGGAAATTACGTAAATCAAAACCCTAATCTACCATTTTTGTTGGTGAGTGTTGGTTCCTTTTGGGAAGGGTCCAGGTTTGGAAGAAGCCATAGATGTTTGAGCTATGGATATGACGCCGACGACTCCGAAATCGCCGGAACCCGAGTCCGAGACACCGACTCGGATCCAACCGGCGAAACCCATCTCCTTCAGCAACGGAATCATCAAACGCCACCCCCACCCCCACCACGCGGTGGTCGCCGCCGTCGCGTACAAGGAATGCCTTAAGAACCACGCGGCGGCGCTTGGAGGCCACGCGCTCGATGGATGCGGTGAGTTCATGCCTTCTCCTTCCTCCAACCCTTCCGACCCAACCTCCCTCAAGTGCGCCGCCTGTGGCTGGCCATCACCCGCCGCCGCCTCCTCCCCCTCCTCCCCCAGGTCATTCACGGAGCCCTAACTCTGCTTCTCCCCCGCCGATCTCGTCTTCTTACATGCTCCTCGCTCTCTCCGGGACCAACAACAACGCCGGGAACAACTTGGCCTTCTCCGATCTCAACTTCGGAGGGAACAATCTCTTGACCCATCAGGCTCCTGGGTCTCGGAAGCGGTTCAAATTTTACACTCATCCCAAGCAATAATGTCAATAGAAAATGGTATAATATAAGTATCTGTAGAGTACGTAAAGGAGAAGATGCACGAGTTTGCCGAGCGGGTGTGTTGGAAGATACAGAAGCGCGAAGAGGACGAGATTCGCGATTTCTGCCGCGAGATCGGCGTCGACAGGGGCGTCCTCAAGGTCTGGATGCACAACAACAAGAACAACTTCAATCGCCGCGACTCATTCGCCGGAATCGCCGGCAGAGGTCAGCGGAGCGAAAACGGCGGAGGAAACCACAGCTCCGTCGCCGCGGTCTCCGGCGAGATTAACAACAACAACAACAACAACAACGGAGACGTCGGCGGAGGAGGAGATGGAGGAGAGAGGGGTTTGGGCCACGAACTCCATCGCCACAACAACGGCGGATTCGAGAGTGACAGCGGCGGAGCAAATGGCGGAAACGCGAATGGGTCGTCGTCGTCGTCGTGAAGGAAGCAGTGGTTTTGCTGGGGAAGATGATCCAATAAGGAGCTTAAGCTGGTTTTAGCATAGATAGGGTAAGCACCGTTATTATCGTCGTTAATACTACATTATTTATTAATTAAATCATGCTTAGTTCGATTTGCGGTTTAATTAATGTTCATTACCACGTTCGTCGTTGAGGTGGTACAACAATCACATTCCAAGGGATCATTTCCTTCATAAAAAGGGACAATTATTCCCCTTAATCACTTTGAGTTATCTAAATCTGCCACTAAATTATGAAACCACGTAACGACAATCTCATCTTCGGTAGACAAAATTTTCTATGTCGATATGATCCCTTGATCTAACGATGGTTTATGATTCCAAATCTTGTTTGGAATGAAGGGGCATAATAAAGCTATGTGATTTGGTCCGGACATCAGGAGATTAATGATATGAAATTAATTATTCTAATATTATCCATTTAAGCACTTTATCCCTTAATTTTATATGCCATGGAAGTAAGATCTAGGTGTCCTTTTTGTAACCCATTTAATTCCCTTTTATTAGAGAAAAAAGATAGACCACATTTAATGTTATTTTTGTTATTATCTTTTCCAATGATTTAGTCTGCCTTTGCTGCTTATCTTAAGACCAATATAATATTGGATAACTCATTTAATTCCCTTATTAATCGATATCCCTGTCGTCCTATTATTCCTGCAACAATATTAAATTATATATACGCTTAGTTTGTCCCTTCTCAAGTACAAATTAGTATATGCTTTTGTTGTTCTATTATACATATCCATATCCATGCTTAAATCCCATTATAATACAATACTTGTATATTTACCTACTCATATCAACCAAACTATAATCGATATTTAAACATTATTATATAAAAATCATGGATATATGAAAATAGATTCTATAATCTGACCTAATTAGGTATTCACCAACTACTTTATATATAATATATACACGCACATATACATGTGTGTATCTTCAGATGTCATGTGTGTTTTGTTTATTCTTGTCTAATGGAGTTTAGTACGTAGGTCTAATCATTGATTTGATGATTAATTTAATTAGCTTTCCAATTGGGGAAAAAGTACGGGTCATTAGAAAGCAACCCTTGACATAATATTTGCACTAAACTTATAAAATTATGCAGCATTATACATTAATCATAATAAATTAATGTGTCGGTCCTTGCAAAGGAATATTAAATAGCTGTTTTCTAATATATACGTATGGGTTTTATTATTATTTTTATTTTTCGTTTCGTGAAGTCACAAATCTATCTTTTCGTATCCTTGGTGGGGACAAGCTGAGCTTATGGCCTTAACTGCCATACCATGTGCACCACTTAATTAGATTTTAGTATTTACGAAAATTCATATTATTTATTTGATTTCATTAGACGCATATGAAATATTGATGGCGTAGGCTTCTCTAGGTGTAAAAAGTAAAACAATACAGTCCATGTTCCATTCGATTTTATTCGAATTCTTGGACCGACTACGTTGAAAACAAAAAAAAAAATTAAAAATAAGTGGTCTAAGTAGCTACTTATGGTCATCATTCACACTTGCCACCTAAGGGTTGTTTTTAACTTTTAAGATTAAATACGATGGTTAATTATAACATGAATGTCATATTTATAAATTATAAGAAATCGTCGTGGGTTTGAACTTTTTTATGTATATATAGTAAGAGTGTATCATTACATTTTTATTGGATCCACAGTTTAAATGTGGTGACGTATATAATATATAGTAAGGTTGAGTTCGCTTTTCTTTGGCACCTAACCATAATATTTGATTTAAATCAATTTATTAATATATTTTTATTTTTCTCCTTTGATTTTCTTGCAAAATTAGGTGCCACTGTTTGAACAATAGCGAAACCCTAGTTTTATTTAATTAATAAAGTATGACACCAAATCAAAATGGGGTAATAATTGCGAGCTAATACTTATCAAATAAGTGAAACTCCATTCAACTCATTGTCTGATATATAAAGATCTAATCAATATATATAATTGGGTTTAATTTAATTAGATTCGGACATAATTTATTTGGATAATGTTCGTTCTCCTTATTAAGTGCAAATATGTTTGAATTCACTCTAAAATTCGAAAATTTTATTAGGATCCCAAATTTAACCCTAGAAATAGTATGAGAGTGATGGGACATAAGTCAGACAAAAAAAAACTAGTCCACATTTCCAATTCAAGTTAAATAAAAAATGTAAAAGTTAGGTATACCATTTAATAGCTATTAAGCTAAATTTATGATATTGCACCCACTGGCCTTGTTAGGTCTATCGCATTGTTAATACTCAGCAACATAATTGTTACATATGCCGCAATAATAAAAAAAAAAAGACCATATATTAAATTTTTCTTTGAGCCTCGGAGTTATTACCAAAATATTTTAAATATGGAAAATACATTCGGATAGTTGCTTTGCTTCTTTGTGGTGTTGAACTTGAGACACGTAATGTTTAGGAATTAGAGATGGGCATTGCCTGTCATTACCCTAAATAAAATTCAATTGATTTTAACAGAATAACATTTGATTATATAAGAGTTGAATTCGATTTAAACTCGGTTGATAATAATTTCTTAAATAAATTTAAATCAATACAAATTTATTAAAAAATAGTTAAAAATTGAATAAATATAAAATATATTGTTAAAAATTGAGCTCTGAATAGAATATTAAATAAATAAAAAAAACTGGTATAAAAAATTAAAAATTGGAATACTCAGGTTAAGAATTATCTAACTAAAACAAATGTCCCTTTTGGAGAAATTAACCTTATATAAAAAAAAAGGAAAATTGGACAAAAAATATCGCTACTTTTTTTCTTTAAATTGCAATTATATATGATGTGGAATTGCATAAATACGAAGATGCTTATTTAAAGAAAGTCGAGATTTGGAGAATCAAAGACCAAATTTCGTGAATCTTTTGCCCACTCACTCTGCACACCCAAAAAAAAAATTGTATGCAACAAAAAAAAAAAGGTAACATGTGAACATTATCTTGATAACATCCCTATATAGTTGCAATTCCATCAGAGGACCACCGAATAATATATATATATATAATTAGTTTATTATGTAAAATTCGATTTAATTGTGCTCCCTTTGATCAAATGGTAATTTTTTTTTATTTACCATTACAAAAAAAAAAATGATATAACAAAAAAGAGAAAAGAGGAACAAAGATTAGCTCACTTTCATATGTGGTCCAGCTTGTTCTCTAGCCATTTATATCTTATTTTGTTATCATCTCAAGTGATTTTGAACCCGCAGTTATATATATTATGCTTTCGTTTAAAATAAAATAAAATAACATGTCCTATCCTTTCCTCCATCGCATATATGAAATTATACACGTTTAAATTACTCTCAAAATTACTCTTTTTTTTTTCGAGTATTCTAAACCAATAGTTTAAATTCTCAGATTCTCACAACAATAACTACAATTTTAAATTATAACTCCCACAGTTTATGTGCACTAAAATTGGCAATGAAATTGAAATAAATACTCTCCTAGTAAAAAAGTTATATTTTTCCCAAATCAAATAAACTTAAATAGGTTTCACCCATAACAAACTTCCTTTAATACGGTCTATCCTCTCCTATTTTCCTTGAAAATATTTGTACAAAAAAATCCATTTTAATATATATATATATATATATATATATATGGATATTTGATATATCATAAATATATGGGGTTTACATGTAGATTTTTAATTTTATTTTTCGGGGTCCATTGAAATCAATGAAGACAACTTAAATTAAAGTCTTTAAATATAATTCGTATCAATATTATTGTAACGTGCCAAAAGAATCTATCTACATTTTATATGCAACGCAACCACACAATCAAATACAAATAGTTTATGCATTTTTTTTCAATGAAAATGAAAAAAGTTTTTTTTTTATATAGAATTTGAAAATAGGAAACAATGTTCAAAACTAGAGGGGGCAGAGACAGAGAGGGACCTCAATTACATTTCCCGAATGATAGTAAACGGGCCTTTAACTTTAGGGTTCACATGCTCTTATTCCTCTCTTCCGCTGCACATGCAAGTGAAAGGCAGTCCCACTATGACTACAACTGCATCTATATTCATGAATCATGGTCAAGTGTGTTGTTGTTACCTTTTGGAATTATGTAATTTACGAAATAAACGTTTCGAATTTCGATTATACTTCACTTTGTTTTTTTTTCTTAGTTTTAATCTTTTGTAAAACTATGTCCGTTTTTATATCGTTTTTTATTAGGTTGTGAATTTTTATTTCAATTTAGTTATCATTTAAAAATATTTCTTTCTATAAAAAAATTAATTTATAAAATTATATTTTAAAATTGAATTCTATTAACCCTGTTATGATTTGCTTGGGCTGAAAGTTAATATGATTAATGGGCCCAATATCTTTACGTTGGGCCCAACAAGAAAATATAAAATGAAGAAAACCCTTTTTTTCCACGTAAAATTTTTCCGTCACTATTATCCACAATGGCAAATGGAGGAATTATTATAACTTTTTTTTTTGTTAAAAATTATTATAAGAACTTTGATATGCCGCGGGAATAAATTTGTACTGAGTTGATTACATGTATGAACTAGTAAGGCATTGCTCTTCTTAATGGTATGTTTTTAGGTTACATTATTAAAAAAATATAACGACATTTGGAATTCAAATAATTTATCTATTTTTGTTACCGCCGTTAGAATAACAAATTTCAAATTTTTTTTGTATAATGATGTATGATTTTTTATAGAAAAAAAAATATATACATGCTGTTGAGTTTGTATATTTTTTTTTTTATATATTATATGAAAAGAATTCCTAATTTAGTGAAATAGACATTATCGGCCCGATCAAAATACTAAACATGAACATCAAACATGCAGATGTACATGTTGACTTTTGTGTAATTTTTGTTTCATGTTTCATGAACAACATTATAAACAGTTTAATTTGTATCCTTTATATCTTATCTGTCTCCTTGTTATAGTATGTATTATATACGATGAGTACGTATAAACAATATAGTGATTGAATGAAATTGTAAGAAAGTATTTGACATACATTTGGTAGGATACTTCACGATGTTATGGATCGAATTGCGATGGTCTCATTATTGGATTATTGTAACGTAATCTAATAAAATATATTGTATTAAACAATGGATAATTATTGGTTTTAAAATAAAATAAACCGATGCATATCATACATAAAAACACACGATGCATGCCGACCATGCAAGCGTTAATTACTTTATCTAGATGCAAAGAAAATTGTTGATTTTATAAATAATCTTCGTTCTACGTTTAGTTCTAGTTAATTAATTAAAGGCTAATTACTTCATACTCGTATCTACGTGTGCATATAACATATGCATATGACACATGCATGAACCATGATATAACGGGGATAAAATTTTCCTAATTTTACATGAATGCTATTGGTTGGAATCTTCTAGCAACTAAAACATCATGAATAAAAACAAAAAGTCTTTAAGTTAATTATTATTAGCTTTAATTAATCACCGTTTAGATGCGGCACTCATCAAAGTTTTTTTTTCCTCCTAATTTTATTTTATCATAACAACCAACAAGGAGTAGATGCGTGGGCCTTCTAATTGGACACTGGAATTAACCTATCTGTGCGTACTTTTGCGGTTGAGAATTTCATCACCTGGAAAACGTATAACACATTTTTTTATAAAAAAAAATCTTATAATCTTTGAACATATACATGCCCAAGATATTAAGGTTTGATACATATACAGACAATATAACCTAGAAAACATTCTCAAACCCAATTAAAGACAAAAGAGAAACAATTTCGAACACAGAAACATGCCATCATCATCATCATCATCCATCACATTCAACTCAAAAGCCTCTAAGCCCCTCAAAGAAAGCCTTGAGAGATCAAACCGAAAACACAAAATCTTGCTTCCTCAGTTCTAATAAGTACTTCAAGAGTTTCATCACTATATATATATTTATGAACACACAACACACATACAAACACAAGAACGAGCAGCTATAGCTAGGATTTCTAGTTCCCGTTGGAACGAGGGGGCGGATTACACTCGGAAACAACCTCGCGGCGGTGGAAATTGCGGTGGCAGC
>NW_010961290.1:1751573-1764402 GCF_000463585.1 Tarenaya hassleriana | reverse complement strand
AACTCGCGGCAGCCGTCCACCGAGTAGCCTCCCATGGCCGCCGCGTGGTTCTTCTGGCACTCTGCGTACCTGACGCTCCTCGCCGCAGCCGCCGAGCTTCTCGAGCTCTCTTCCGTCGATGTTCCCCTCAACACCACTTGACGCTTCCTCATCCTTGTTTTGATTCCTTCTCTCTCTCTCTCTCTCTCTCTCTAATTCTTATCGTCTGTGAAATGCGTGAGCAATAAAAAGGAACAAAATGTAATTTCTTTTTTGTTTTACTCTTTTTTTTTTGTGGTGGGAGATAGAGAAGTTGGGAGAAAGACTGGTTGTTATACTTGATCAGGAGCTCTACTTGCGAACCCTAACCCTAGGTGTGATACTTATAGAATCTTTTTTTTTAAAAAGAAATAATCTAAAGACGGCCTTATATCTTATTAGTTTATATTAATCCGAAATTGTATATAATTAACTTGTACGTCCATAGGCTTTATAATCATTTATAAATTGACGTAAGTGAGCAAATTTAGACAGCTATCGCGGACGATCTATTCGACCCTAATGACTTTTTAATTGATCGTATATCTTATCTCAATTAAATCCCACATATTTTTGGAATGTTTTCCTGCATCGTTATTTCACTTTTTAATTGATCGAATATCTTATCTCAATAAATTGATAGGTTTAAAAAGGAATGAAACAGCTAAGCTTTGTCTTCTTTTAAACCCTAATATATAAATGGTCCCTTAACCCCATTCCCTTAATTAGTGCCTTTAATTTGTCTTCCCTTCTTCCATAACCTTATAATTAATCCTCGCTCATCTCATTCTATATTCAACCTTAAACGTGTCAATTACGACGCCATTTGTTCAAATAGACCAATGGGTCTTAGCATATTTTTGTGTATTTATGTATACTTACCGAAGAATAAGCATTTTCATAAGCGACTAATCGTCCAAATGAAGATAAAACTCATATAATATAGTTAGGTAGGCTTAGATTTCCCTCAATTTATATTTTGCTTGTGGAAAATTAAGTTTAACGTTATCATCATTCAAGTAATAATTATTTTTAACCAAAAAAAAAAGTTTTTGCTGCGGGTGAGATTTAATAAATTTAAAATTATTCTTATTTGTCGGACTATCTATGGATAAGAAATCATGTCATGTATGTTAGAAGGGCTTTCCATATTCGTGAATAAATTTGATATAATTTTTGTGCACAGGACGAAGGCCACTAATCACTCCGACACATAAGGTTCCATCTTTCAAGTTTATTTTTTTTAGAACTAAGATCTTTTTATTTTTTAGATTCATTAAATATTAATTTAGTGAAATCCCGTATATAACCATATCGAAATTCAATTTTAAAATCCGGTTTTACTTGGTATAATGTTCTCCGTATCCAAATAAAAACTGATCCTATGCATTATCGTATACTCACCAAGCGATATATATGTCGTACCATTTTGATCAGTACCTGTCCGAATCGAATCTAATTGAAATAAGTGTTTAGTGTCCATGTCCCAAGACGAAATTCAATTTCAAAGCCCGGTCTTACGTGGTATAACGTTCTTCAAATTCAAATACAAAAAATGCTACGTGCTGCCTTGATTCCACCGAGTGACATGTGTATATTGCACCATATCGATCGATACAAAATATTGATCTGAGTCCAATCTAATCGCAATTAGTGTTTCGAGTTTATACCAGATTACGAAATTTTGTGACAAGGAGGACCGACATTGAATATTGACGAGTCATTAGAGATTGAATAGAACATAAAAAGACAAAACGAAGAGGGTTGTGTTTCGCAACAACCCAACCCTAATTCCCTAGTTCCCGTTAGTGGTGATGACGTGTAATCTTGTGATACGTTGAAAGTTTTCACACGTCGTTTCTAATTTTGCTTAGATAAGGAATCTCCGGTTTCTCTATCTATAATCAGTGGATATCTAATCTACTATTTTGTGTTTTCTGGTCATATGAATACATAATTATATATATATTAACGTGGCCAAAGATTGTGGGGAGAAATAATTTCGTGAAATTAAATTATAAATTAAAATGAAACGTTACAATTTGTTGATAACAGTGAGTTAGGAGAGCTTGTTGGGTAGACCGCGTTATAGTCAAAGTCAAAATTCAAGAATGCTCTTAAGAGTCACCGGCAAAAAAGGCATGAAAAAATATTTATTTATTTTTTTAAATTTAAAATGACGAAAGTTTAGTTACGGGCGAATTTACAGTAAAGGTACAACGCACTGTCCTTATTATAGTTTTTTTTTAACCATATAATAAGTTTTCACTACCATTCATTTAATTTTTTTTATATATATCAAATCATATATTTTCTTAGCCTGCAGACGCATTTATATTTTTCACCGTGTCGTTTATCTAACCGAAACAATAATTAGTAAAATTCTAGACGGGTGGACCAAAATTATTTACCGATTATATAATGGAATTGATATAAGAATATATAAATATACGGAATAAGCTAAACAAAGCGATAAGCAATGGCTAGTTGCAGTACGGATAAATCAGGGAAAAGTCCAAATAAAAAGAAGGAAACTTCAACCAACAAGTGAATCAATAGCATTGATTAATTATTTGCTTATTGAGAGGTGCACATTTAAAGCCCTGTCAATTTCTCTTGCCACTTCTATTTGCATGATTTCAATATTTGGACCACAAACACTCGTAATAACAACAACAACAATAATAATAATAAGGATAATTGTATAGCTTTCAAAATATGTAGCATATGATGATGATGATGTATAAGATATATACAGATATCTTTAAATGTTATATATCGTCATAGCAGGGAAGTCTCTTGTGCGAATTACAGTCCTGATAGATAAACAAATAAAAATGCATTAAATTTCAAAATTTTTGTCGGATAAATCGTACTAGAATATGGTGGTGATACGTAGTCTTATGTATATATGCACATGAGAGCGTGACGGATACATGGACCGTCAACAAAAGAAATTGTATTTTGTTTTCTCTTGGTCGTGAAGATATTGGCATAATAAGTGTCCCAATCAAAATGTAATGAAACCACATGGTTGTAATAAATTGAAGCAGGAAGAGATTGGGCTTCGTCGACCTCATGCATGAAGAGCACATGATTGTCTATTCCTTTCTAGCTGTTTGGCAAAAGATTTTAAGGGCCCAAAGCCAATATATATATATATATATATATATAATATGAGCTCGCCGACGATATACATGAATTGAATAGATGTATCGATCACATATACATACGTACGTACGTATGTATCCTGCGGTATTCATTTGTTTTCACCCATACCATGCTTCCACATTAAGATTTATTCCATATTCTACGTAACTGGAAGATAGAAATAAAAATGAAATGAATCGCCAATGGACCAAATTGAAGAGAGAATTAAAACAAAAGTTATATCAAAATGCTTACAGCTCTTGACCTGCATGGCTTTACAGCAAATAAAAATATACAGCATAACGTGTAACATTAAAATAGTTCACATGTATATTTCAGGAAGACCTGCATATTTCCAAAGCAATATATATATATACACACATATATAATGTAAAATTTCACATGAAGACCATGTATACGCATATATATGACAACGCATAAATACATGCAAAGAGAAATATATAAAAAAAAAGGCATAAATAACTGTTTCCGGAGCACTGAATACAGCAATTATTATCGCATACTTGATAAGAATATATAATTGGTCAGTCTTTTTTTTCCATATTGTTATACAGTTTCAGAAATTTATGATTAAAAAAATTATATGATTAGTGTTATCTATGTAAAATACCATAACTCGATATTAAAAATAAATATTGATTTAGATTAATAATGTTCATGAATACACACTCGTCCAATATGGATTTGAGAGGTGTGTGATGACGGCTCTTTTAATTCTTCATATTCGATTTGTTTTTACGCATAAAAAAAAAATCGTTTTGGAGAATATTTTCAAAACAAGTCTATGTATAAAATGTAATTAAATTCAGTCGTTGTTTATTTTATATTAATTGGTGTTTTAGAGTTCTAAACATTTTTATATAATTTATTAAGTAAAATATAGTTTTTTAATGTCGAATTCAATGGGAGCATTGACTTTGTTGGTTCTTCCATTGTTGCTTGCTTGCCACTTCATGACTGCCCCAAGTTCACCATCACAAAAAGTCAAAACTTCAATTCTTCATCACTTTCAATAAAATAATGTCAATCCTTCCTTTTTTTCTTTTATTTAATTTTATGTACCTTATCGCCCCCCATTTATTTTCTGCAATAAATTCCATTATTATTATTAAACTACGACGATATTAAGGCCATCTTTAATTAAATTTACTCTTGATTGAGTGGATTCATATATGATGCCGATGTGTAAATTGATCATTATTATATATATACGATCGATGTTTTTAAAGAATACATTTGTCATTACAACGATGAAAATGATAACAATAAAACAAGAAATAGGAATTTACAATAATGTATTCCTCTCCCTTAGCTTTCTCAATCCCGCTGTAAAAGAACCCCCACATCGGACGAAAAACAGTAAAATTATTGACGATTGAACCCAAAAGACGATCTAGCAGAGTTAATTTCAGAAACCAGAACCAAGAAAAGGAACCCTAATTTAAATTAGATCCGAGGTTGACCAAGCTCTCAGAAGAAATTAGGGTTTTCTTCAAACAGAATATCGCCGATCCCTCCACCAGAATCCTCAAACAGCCACTTCTCGAACAGAGACCACTGGCTTTGGATTGGTTTGGTTTCATCGGGCGAAACTGCAGACTGGTAAGGTTCCAGCCCTGGAAATGACTGAAATGCCCCTCTGCATTCGGCCCCGGCTTCGTTCTTGATCTCCTCTTTGGAGTCGAAATCGCTCGAAGCAATTTGGCTCGGAGCATTCTGGGTCTTGGTTGAGTTCTTGACCCACCCTTTGAGCAGCTTGGCAATGTTCTCGGTGCTCGAGGCGTATGTGCTTGATCTTTCTTGCGTACAAAGAAACCCGCTGGCTGAATTAGAGTGTTTAGATTCCGAGGAGGAAGAAGTGGCAGTAGCAACGGCAGAGATGGGTACGGCGGGGGACAAGGCCTCGTAGAGAGCCTTTCTCGCCGTGTGGATGTCGGTTTGAAGGCGCCTCTCCCATTGGCCTCTCGAGATGTTCGAATTTGAGTTAGCAGAGGAAGACGAAGGCGAAGAAGATGAGGAGAAACGGTCTTTATTGGACCGGTCGAGTTCTTGAGGAGTTTGTCGGATTTTGTTGAGCTTCTTCTTCAGATGGGTATTCCAATAGTTCTTGATGTCGTTGTCTGTTCTCTGTGGAAGATATGACGCTATCGCAGCCCATCTGCACACGCCCCGAAACAAGTGCAATTTAATTCCCTCTTCAATATATTTACCATGATATCGAATTGGCTCTTATTTTGCTATTTTGATTGGAAAATTTTTTTATATGTTGATAAGAAAAAATTGATCTTTTATATATTTACATATATATATATATATATATATACATATATATATATACATACCTGTTGCCTAGGAGGGCTTGGAGATGGATGATCATCTTTTCTTCATGTTGCGTGAAATTGCCTCTTTTGATCCCTGGCCTTAAATAGTTTGTCCATCTAAGCCTGCAACTTTTGCTGCATCTAAGTAACCCTGAAGAACAAAATCAAAGATCAGTTTCGAGAAAAAAGATCAAAATCAAGGATCCATCATTCACTGGATCTTGATCTTATATAGCTTCATCGATCCGAGACTATCC
This sequence comes from Tarenaya hassleriana, assembly GCF_000463585.1. Taxonomy (NCBI): domain Eukaryota; kingdom Viridiplantae; phylum Streptophyta; class Magnoliopsida; order Brassicales; family Cleomaceae; genus Tarenaya; species Tarenaya hassleriana. Next base: position 1,758,635 of record NW_010961290.1, on the reverse strand, counting down.
TTTTATAAATTTTAATAAGGAAACAAAAACCCTAATCTCAAAATCAGGGTTTGAAGCGATGAACTTCAATCTATATATACATTCTTGATCTAAGCTTGGCCAACGCAATACACTAAAATGTCTGTAATATCCAAATTCCCTGCTTTCTTTCTCTCTTTCATCGATCCATCAATCATAAATCGGATCACATGAACACAGATCAAGGGTCAAGAATCAAAGAATCGTTACCAGTGTTGACGGGAACAGCTCTCCAGTTGCCAGGACCATGTTCTTGAATGTAAGTGACCAAAATGATGTCTTCTTCAGGAGTCCACGGCCCTTTCTTCACTCCCCCTTTCTCACAACAAGGAGGCCTCACCATTTTCTCCCTTCGATCACTCAAAATAGAAGCGAAGATCAAAGAAGAAAACTTCCTTCGTGAAAATGGTTTCTTGACACTGCCCTTTGCTTGGACCTTTTGGATTAAGAAGATTGGCGACAAAGGTCTATTGACGAAGTGTTCGTCTTTATATACAGAAGAAAGAGAAACGAAATGCTGACCTCTTGGGTCTACGCATTAAATATTGCGCAATTAAAATGATAAAATTAGAGAGAAATTGTGTAAAGCATTAACTGCGAAAGGCGAAGGTATTGCCTCCAAAGTCAGCTGTGTGGCGAAAGGAAAAGTCTCTCTGCCCTCTACACAAAACCGCGTCGCATTCAATGTGGGCCTTGCTAGTTTTAAAACCCTAAAATGGGAAATTAAAATATATTTTTATAATTATAGTAATTATCATCGTAATAAATAGAGTAAAACGAAAATGATGAATATTAATTGGGACATCGTGTTCATCTCCCTTTTGATCTATTGCCGTATTTTTTTTTTATGGGAGTACTCGCTGTATAATGTATTCGTATATGCATGTATCATGTACGTATGGTCTGTGTTTCGGATTTGAACCAGTGGGTCGTGGCCTTGGTCATAATACATGGCATGTCTGCGTCATGCATGATGTTCGTCGACTTGGTTGTACATACATACATACGTACGGACATACATACATCATTCATTACACGGAATTTACGCGATTTTATTTTTCCGATTGTTTTGCGTAACAACGGTTGAGGATTGAGATTACTATCTTGAAAATATTTTTATGTTTGACTGTAAGGTACTTTTGAATTTTTAATTTTTTTTTAGGATAGTGGTTTTAAGGTGATTCTAAGATTTTATATTAAAGTTATTTTTCTTATATTAAAAGCAAATAAACCCCTTGATTATAGTATTCATGCACATTTTCTAAGAATATACCGGTAACAATTAACAACTATATATAAATTTTTTTAACAAAAAAAAACTATATATAAATTGGTACTAATTAATTCAATCGTTGTAATTTCATTATCAAATCTTTATTTATTTAAGTAGCAAAATGTATTGTTATGTTTCATGTGTGCTGTATATGTACTCAACCGACGATTCAAAAATTACTTTCTTTTCATTTTAATATATATATATATATATATATATATGCGTCTTAAATATTTTATAGATGGATAAATTTGGCAGAAGTGTTATGGCATCACTATATAGAAATGCTAAATTTCAGTTTCAAGAAGTATATGCACCATGAAATTTATCAAAAGCATAACGTTCTGCTCGTGTTAATAGCACACAACTATATATATAAATTCCAAAATATTCAGTTTGATGGTTTCATTCTTAACAACTTTTAAGAAGTTCTTTTTTTTTTTTGCCATATTCCCTGAATGGCGCCGCAGCTGAGTAGCACTTGGAGTTATAATACATACACTTGTCTATAATTATACATATATAGGCATACATTAATACATAGAAAAATAAATATAAATTACCATTAATTTGGGTTTCACGAGGTGAAATTCACGTCCATATAATTTCAGCTATAAAAGGAAGGAAAACAGACACGAGAATACTTTCTTCACTTTTGTCCATACATATATATATATATATATATATATATATATATATATGGTCCATAATTTGAAGGGCCATAAAAAAATGTGAAATGTCAGTGTTCAATATATTATCGATCTGTTATTTACTTTAACACTTTCACAAGGTATTATAGTGAAAGAACAATTCATTTATAGGATGAAATTTCCTAAGTGTAAAATCCTTGGAATATGTGTTGAATTATGGAGATGGCATATGAATATGCACCAAAACTACATAAACAATATTTCCATACATTGGTTGCGTGTTCAATCTTATTTGCATATATAAACATGCATGCATGTGTGATGTAGGGATGGTGCCTCTGATGTAGGGACGGGCCAATCAGATTTCTTGAGTATATGTTTGTTTTAATATAAAAGTAGGAAAATTAAAATGATTACAAGTGCATATATATAATAAGCTATTATATTCATATGAAATATTAAAATAATTATTCGTCAAGGAAGGGAAATAAAAGCACTGAAAAAGCGCACATGCAAGCGATACATGAGAACAAATGCAGAGCTCAGTCCATATTTAATAATATGACCATATATTAGAGAGAGAGAGAGAGGCGATTGGTACGATTTCTTAAGATAATCGAAACTGAGATTAATTTAAAACTTCGAACCGGTCGGTTATTTATTTTTTTTGGTTTTGTGCTGTGGAGTTGTTAAACATATGAGCATATAATTAACACATGTTTTTCTCATATTGTCCATAGCCATTATGATTTGCGTTAAGATTAAATGAATTTCATATACATTAATTATTACGAAATATACATGACGGATTTCAGCCAAATGTGAAGTATATGTTAAACTTCGTCAAACTCTTACATATATATAAATAAAATTAAATGCAAACTGTACAATAGCGTGTGTATATATATATATAATTAAATGCACGTGTACGGGCTTTTAACTCCGTGTGTGTGAGAGTGAGGGCCCAACTAAATTGGGCCACGTCAGTGAAACGTGGCCATATATCCAGTGACTTGGGCTAATACAAACAAGAGGGCCGGCCCAATACGTTCTGGTGTGCGCACGTGTGTTTTTATTAAAGGAACACGTGATATAAAATATCAGTCTTCTTAAAAACATTTGATGATAAATACTAATTTTGAAATTTTTAGTAATAAAATGTGAAATTTGCACGAGTAAAATTAAAACTGACTTACAAAAAATGAACTGTCCGCACACCACATTATACAAATTATGATAAAAATTATGGAGTTAATTATTTATAAAAAATAATTTCAACAAAATTCACAAATTACGTTTGTATAACTCTTTCTTAATATCTATGTTTTGCAAAAGTCTTGTAGGTGTATAAATTTTTTCTAGTGAAATTTCCTTTCTGAGGTAATTTCCAATAGAAATTCAATAATAATAATAATAATAATAATAATAATAATAATAATAATAATAATAATAATAATAATAGTAAAAATTTGGAAACGAAAAACACAACATGATTGAAAAAATGTCTATTTTAAATAATAGTCATTCTATATCCGCGCACGGACGGTTACACTTTGAAGATATTACGCATTTTTTTCCTTCTATTTCAAGTAAACACACGTTTTCATAGTCTTCCATTCACATCACATATTTTCTTCATTTTTTTATCGTAAGTCTTGCATTTATTTTAATCTTTTTTCAAAGTCAATTTTCTGAAAAAATACAATTATTATTTCCTACACTTTCCCTCTATTTACAAAAAGATATGATATTTGATTTAGGCGGAAAGTTTTTTTTTTTTGTATGTGTTTTTAGATAATATGTGAACTCAAGTATTTCATGATTATATATATATATAGAGAGAGACTTTAATGATGGAAAATATAATCATAAACTTAGACGCTTAATTCTTGCAACCGAATAGAGGAAAATAGTATTTGCTTGGAAAGTACTTTTTTTTTTCATTTTGTTAATAAAAAGAGCTTGTAATTTGGATATTTGAAATACACCAATGAAGCATCATTCATATATTAGATTTTTTTATTACGAATAACATTTTATGATACTTGGTCCTAAAAAATATAAGAATTGTTTTTTTTTCCATATATTTAAGAATAGCTTAAAAAATGTCCAGACAATTCGAAGGATGTCAATTAGCTAAACTGGGTACCATTTGATTGCCATAAAAACTGAAAAATTTATTCAAAAAATAGAAAATGTTACGGGGAACATCACAAATGCATAATGGGATTCCTTAGTTTAATCTTTTAATTACTGTGCATAATTCCTAACTTGGTCACAATGCATACTAATCAGATGTGTGTAAATTACAAGACTGTTCTATAACCAAAATTTAAATAAAATCCATCATAATTATTATAATAATAGAAAACTTTAGTCTAGGGCCGATTCTTTTGGAAAATGCATTAGTTAAAATCCCAAACAAAGGGTACGATTCAAAATAGCCAAAAGAAAAGAAAGAACGGGAAGGCTTTTTAAGTTCTTCTGTATATTTCAATGATCTTTTCACCTAATCCATAAAAATTTCTGATATTTTTATATTTATAAAATATTTATGGAATTTAAAACGATTTTACCACACTAATATCTTTCAAAACGATATTTGAACTTATAGTGGGCAATTTGACAAATTCAATAGAATATACGAATAGCATGTACATGTACATGGATGGATACGTTGCTCCAATAACTGCCCGGAGAAAACCATGGTTCAAAGCAACCCAAAGATTAGTTCAAAAGACCAATTAAAACCCTAAGTCGCTGACATGTTCTTTTCTTCCTTGAATTTCTCATAAGTTAGTTCCCACTTCATCATCTCCATTCATGCATCGTCTCCTTCGTTTTCACAAAACCCTAATTTCTTGATCTCTACCAAGAAATCAGGGTTTCAATGAAATATTCCCGATCGAGAAACCCATGGTTGGTCTGAAGAAGTTTCTGATGGAAACCCGGTTCTATTTACTGAATCTGATATCTGACCATGCCGGTTCCGCTCTGTTTCTTCTCTCTTTCATCAGACGAATCTTCTTTGTCTTCTTCTACTGTTTCAGGTACTCGTTTTCTTGTGGCATGGTCTCTTTTTCCTTTTTGTCTCCTTTACACTTAAATAAAGTATTTCTCCGAAAATGGAAACGCGTTTTCCCCGGTGTCGGCGGCTTCCGATGATTTGATTTATACATACACAGAGTTCCAAGAGACACGAGGGTTCACACCGACGCTTCGAAGAGTCTATCTTCTTCTCCATTGGATTCGGAAACAGAGGAACTGCAGAAATCCGACATGGTCGAGTTAGAAAATTCCGTAAACGATGATGATCAAGAAGAAGAAGAAGAAGAAGAATCTCCAAGGTTGGTCTTCAAATTTTCATATCAGACGGAAACATTCGAAAGGTTGAGCAGAGAGGGATACAGAGGCGGCGACGGAGACGGTCTGGCTTCCACGGCCGACAAGTATGAGACTTTTCCGGCGAAGAATCTCAGTTTTGTCGCGGAGGAACCAAAGTCGGCAGCTTTTTCTGTCGAAGAATCGTTCTCCGTCAATATCGCCGGTGAAGATAATGGTTTCTTGCAGGAAAAGTTAATTTGTGGAGACACAGAGGAGTCTGTTTCAGGAAATGACAGAACAGAAGACTCTGTTTCTGCAGACAAGAAGAATCCTGAAAAACTCGTAGAAGGAGAAAGTCTTGATTTTCCCGAGAAAATCCGATTCTTGGTAGAGAACGATTTTCTGGAAAGCACGGATTCAGATTCGGGTATGATGGATTCCAGTCAAACTTTCGCGAGTTACAGTGAAGGGTTTCTCTCAGATTCAGATTTCGACGAATATTTTGGTTCAGACACAACACCGGAGATGGATTCAAAGGAACAATCAGAATCTCGTAACAATGGTAAGAATCAAGAGGAGGATTCAGATTCAGAGGAAGATTCGAACGGGTTAGAGAGTTTATGGGAGCATCAGGATCTGATAGAGCAATTACAGATGGAGATGAAGAAGGTTAAAGCCTTTGGTCTTCCCACAATCCGGGAAGACGAAGACGAGTGTCCGAAGATAGTTGAAGATCTCAAGCCATGGAAGATCGAAGAGAAGAAATTCCGACATGTCGATACCATTGGCGAGCTTCATAAATTCTACAAGACTTACAAAGAACGTATGCGGAAATTCGACATCCTGAGTTATCAGAAGATGTATGCTCTTGGTAAGTTCCGAAATCAATCTGTTATTGTTCAATTCTTATTTATAACAAATAGAACCCTTAGAATTTGAATTTATATACGGTTTGTGAAAATGGGTATGAATTAATTAACTCGAACGAGTTCTTGTTGAAGTTTAAATTAGATCGGACCAATTTCACTGTTTTATAAGTTATGATCAAATGTTCCCATAAAATCTATTCATTAGTGGTTATAATTTGTTTCTCAATTGCATTAGGGTGATCAATACACAAAATCTAGATACGATCATCCATCTGATGTGCCTTTGTTTACTATTATTTTATGTTTTGTTATATATCTTATAAAAATATTCGGGCCATCTGTCCTTTTTAACCAAAGTTTTGATTATGATGCTTATATGAATTATATCTTTTAAAATCTTTTCTAAATTACCATTTGGTGCCGCTTTTTCAACATACGTTTAGGTTAATTACTTGTTTAAGAATATCTGTGTTATTCATAGTTTTATATTTAACATCATCCATATTCATTAGGTGATTACTTACACATTATGTAAGTGCTATATGACTTGCTATGCTCCAACAAGAGAGCATATTGTATAATTTATTTCATATGCACGCATGGAAGTGCTAAATTATTTAATATTTTTCTTAAGGTGAAATGTTCATAGTCATGTCTTAATTGGCCCACCCACCAATTTCACTTTCATCTATATTTCAAGTTATAGCTTTATAGCCCCTCTTTGTCAAATTGCCTTCTTATGGAATTACTTTACCTAACTTTCCCACCATTTATTAAACCCGTTTCGCATAGTGGAACCTACATCTGTTTTTTTTCAATAAATAATTTGTCTTTTCATGTAGGCAACTTTAATTTGTGATATATACATATAAATGTGTGTGTGTGTGTATATATATATATATATTTTTTTGTGGGGGGGGGGGGGGGG
>NW_010961290.1:1735880-1751303 GCF_000463585.1 Tarenaya hassleriana | reverse complement strand
TTGGGGGGGGGGGGGGGTTGCTACTCCAATTCTAATTTGTGTTATTGACTCTTGTTCTTAAGGGCTTCTTCAATCAAAAGACCCTCTTCGAGCAATCTCGGCCGTTGGATCCCCTTCTTCTCGAGCATTCTCATCAGTTTTCCCGGTTAGTCTCCGGTTATGGAAACAGAATAAACCGGAAACAACAGACCCAATGGTTAAGTTCATAAGAGAGATTCATGGTGAATTGGAAAACGTGTACGTTGGTCAGATGTGTCTCTCGTGGGAAATTCTTCACTGGCAATACGAGAAAGCCATTGAGCTATGGGAATCAGACGCTTATGGAGCTCGTCGGTACAACGAAATCGCCGGAGAGTTTCAACAATTTCAGGTTTTGGTTCAGAGATTTATGGAAGATGAGCCTTTCGAATGCCCTAGGATTCAACATTACGCCAAGAAACGTTGTGTTATTCGTAATCTCCTTCAGGTTCCGGTTATACGAGGTAAGAACCGTACAAAACCGAAACCATATATGCCTCCTAATCAAAATTAAAAACCGGTTCACTGGTTTTGAACCGGTTATCTGGATTTGGTTAAGCCAGTGCTCGGTTTGGTCTGGTTTTGGTAATGGGTACTAACCCAAGAAAACCGGCCTGGATCTTGTTGATTATGGATGTTACCAATTAATGACAAAATTTTGTTGGTTTAACAGAAGATGGCAATAAGGACAGAAGGAAAGGAAGAAGGAGAGATTCAGAGGATGAAGCTGATGAGAATGCAATCACAAGTGAGCAACTCGTGGAAATTATGGAGGAATCCATTAGGGTTTTTTGGAGGTTTGTTCAATCGGATAAACGTACGAGTTCGATAAAACAGAAACGTACGACTAAATCAAAGATAGAACCCGAAGAAGGCCCCGAGGGACTGGACATGTTTTCAGAGATCAAATCCAACCTTCAGAAGGTAATTAGTTTCTCTTCTCCACAACCTGAAAAATGTATAAAACCCTAGCTAGGGTTTTGATGATACTCGCATGCATGCAGAAAGAGAGAAGAGACTGATATTAGGGTTTTGATGAGATATTTGCATGCATGCATGCAGAAAGAGAAGAGACTGAAAGAAGTGCTGAAGAGTGGGAATTGCATAATAAGAAGGTTAAAGAAGAAGAAGAGGCAAGAGGAGGAGGAGGAAGAAGAGGAGCAAGTGCTTCACTTCTTCTCGCAAGTGGACATGAAGCTGGTGACGAGGGTTTTGAACATGTCCAATCTTACCAAAGATCATCTGGTTTGGTGCCACGATAAGCTCACCAACATTAACTTTGTCGATAGAAAGATACATTTAGATCCATCTTTTTGTCTCTTCCCTTCTTGATATCATATATATATATACACACACACACATATTATGGAACATATGTAAATCTTACTATATAGCTGATTAAATACATAGTAAAAGAGAGTTTTCTTCAGACGTTTAGCCACGACTACAGTAATATTATATAATCGAAATTCTTGCTATCACGTTTTTTGGCGATGGTTTTAAGAAGACAATATCGTTATCTATGTATCATTGCAATAACATTAATTTTGATATAGTCGTGGATATTTTCAGGTTTAATTTAGATAATTTTGTGTTAAAACTAGAATAAAAACGTATAATGCGGTCCAATGTGAAACTTCAATTTACAGGTTTCTTATACGGGAAATATCACTAGTGGGAAAAAAAAAGGTTGAATCACGTGGATGTCATATCTATCTATAAAAGAAAAGGTATTAAATGGATATATATGTAAACATATGGGGCCAAAGTAACAATATAGGGAACTATATAAGAACGAATCTCAGCCGTCAATAATACGACTCAGAACAACCGTTAGATCTAGGGCTCGGCGATCAACGCCCATATATAAACAAGAAACCCACTCGTGCTTCCTCCTTTGGTCTTCTTCCGCCTCTCTCTTGCATAAGACGTGTGTATTGGCGCAGAGCTGGGCGAAAATGGTTCAGCGGCTCGTTTACCGTTCGCGCCACTCCTACGCGACCAAGTCGAACCAACACCGCATCGTCAAAACTCCCGGTACGTTTGAATTTGGTTCAATGGTGATGATATATGCGATTGATTTTTAACGGATGATGAAATTAGGAATTTAGGGTTTATGAGGTGAATTGATTTTGGCTTTTTGTTTTGAAGGGGGGAAGTTGGTTTACCAGACTGCGAAGAAGAGAGCCAGTGGACCCAAGTGCCCTGTCACTGGAAAGAGAATCCAAGGGGTGAGTTTTTGCTCAATTCATGTGACTTCTTTCGTCTTGGGATTTTTTAAGATCTCTGTTCAATGTTATGTTTTCTGTCTGGGCACAAAGATGAGGAAGGTATAAGCTTTTTGACTGAAATTTAGTATTCGTAGTGAGAGGAAGTCATTGAATTGATTGTATGTCGAAATTCTTTTAAGCGGTACGGCTTTGTGCTTAGTTTCATCCTGAATGTGAGAGAATTGGAAAAGTAAATGTGAATTTTTTGGCTTTGGGTCTTTGTTTATGGCTAAGGAATATGCTTAGCGTTTGAAGGACAGTTATCTACCTAGAAAAACTTAGAACTCTTTGGCTGAGATGATAATATCTTATGATATTCTAGTCATTAAGGCACCTCGGTTGAGTTAAATAAAATGTCTGGGCTGTTTTAGGTTTTATGTATTGGAGGTAACAGTAAATCTTATCTACTTTGAAAGAGAATATGGAGGGTTTCAATTGTAGGCATTGGATCTGTATGAACCTTCCAAAAATTTTGTATTTGTTGCACTTGCTTATTACAAAACATAAAAGAGTTAGCTTTGCATTGTTTGTTACCTTGTTCTATGGTGGATTCTTCCTTAATTGAATATGCCCATTTTCACAGAAACTCTCGCTTAGGCTTCAATGCATTTAGAATTATATTGTTTTTGCATCTGGTTATGCATAAATTCAACTGTTGCTACTTTCTGAACTCAATAGAGCATGTTCTTTATATTATCTTATGATCTTTCGTAAATTGAGCTTTCATTTGTTTATTCATGCTCTCTTTCTCACTGCATGTTGTGAATGTATGTAATGGGGAATTTCGCAGATTCCGCATCTGAGACCTGTTGAGTACAAAAGGTCGAGGTTGTCAAGGAACCGAAGGACCGTGAACCGTGCCTATGGTGGTGTCTTATCTGGAGGAGCTGTTAGGGAGAGGTAGATCTTCATTCCAGAGTTCATTATTCATGCCTTAATATTCATAAGGAAGTAGCTTAATACTTGACCTTTATATTTTCCAGGATAATCCGTGCTTTCTTGGTCGAGGAGCAGAAAATTGTGAAGAAGGTGCTGAAGCTTCAGAAGGCGAAGGAAAAGCTAGCCACTAAGAGTTAAGAGGGACCCCTCGAATGCTAAAACCCTTTGTTGGATTTCACATACACAATCAGGAGAGGAGGGAGAGCAAAAGAATCAGATGCAAATTTTGGTATGATCTTGGCGTTATTGCAACTTGAGATTTGGTGTATGATTTCGGTTTCAGTTTCAGTTTGTTCGAATCAGATTTTTTTCTGAGTTCTTTCAAGAATTATAGTTATGTCATTTCGCTGCTGATTCACCCGCAAGTAGTAGTAAGCTGATATACCTCTGATAATCGTCACTTGTGTGCGGAAGAACAAGAAACGGGTGATCTATCGGTCCACAGAGGTCATTAGGTTCGAGTTTTTCAGGGCGATTCTGAATTCTCTGCTTCTGCTGCATCTCGATGGTTCGGAGGTTAACAGGAGGAGTTTCTCGTGGAAGAAAGGACAAGACCTTGTGGGAGAGGGGGTCTACGTTTGAAGTCTATGCATAAAGGGTGATGCCCTCATGGGTTTTGCAGAACATTATCTGTATCGGTTTGGTGTTTTTGCAGTACACTATCCTGTCGCTCTTGTTCTGTCCTCCGTCTTCACATGACCAAACACGATAACGTTTACCGTCGTAATTTGTTTTTCTTTTCTAAAGTGAAATCTTCAAAATATTGGATTAAGAAACCATATATCTTATATATGAACGAAGATTTGGAAGCTGCATGTGGAGTTGGAAGAGAAGAGTTCGTAGCTTATAGTCATTGGATCTCCACGTATTTTTTCTCATGTTGGTAATTAAATTTCTCTTCACTCTTCCTTTTTTTTTTCATAACCCTATGTTATAAATTTCTCCTTTTTTCTTCTCTTAATTTTGGTTTGAATTGGAAATTAAAAATTGACACATATATTGATATATATGTATGCGTGTATCTATATATGTAATTTAAAAAAATCGCGAACGAAAAGCTGATTTTTCTTGGCTAATTAGAACCGACGTATGTCTAGGGTTTTTGTCGCTTAAACGCTCACCATCATCGTTTTCCCGCATTTCTCTCTCTCTCTCTCTCTCTCTCTCTCTCTCTCTCTCTAGCTCGCTCGCTCGCGTGTCCGGTCGTTTCTCGTCTTGCAGGTTTCAGGTATGCTTAAGAAACCATCAAGGCATTGAAACATGTTAGAAGAAAGCTAGAAAAGGAGAATCTTTTTGAAGGGAAAAGTTCTGGGCTTTTTTTTTTAAAAAAAAAATATTGTAAGCAAGGTCGTAGCCATGGGGAGAGGTGCAGCCGCAGTTTTGTTCAGAGCCTATTCGTCGAAGAACAGGGCTTGTAAGATTAGGGTTCTCTCGTCGAGTTCAAAGTTCCATACTTTTCGAGAAACTGATAACTGGGAGTTACATAAACATCGTTCCAACTCGATTTTTGAATTGCCTACAAGCCGATTCTCCTCGGGCTCTAGTGATTTGGTTCGATCTCGGCTTCCATGGAGTAATTACAGATATTGGAGTTCTGAGTCTGATAAATTTAGAGCCTTTTTCTCTACTGCGGATAATGACGGTGAAAAGGATGAGAGGCTTGAATCTGATGAATTAGTTGTGGAGGGTATGGAAGGTTTTGTCGAAGATTTGGGATCTGAGGCTGAAGATGTCGATGAGAATGGCGAAATTACCGAAGACGAAGACACAGGTTCTTTGGTTGCTGAAATGCAAGAGAGTGATGATGGTACGAAGAACAGGGAGATTGCTTGTGATTTGGGCATTCAACGTCGCGATCCTGTGGAAATTTACACAGAGCTTAAACAAAACGAAGATCGGTATAAGCCTCAGCGATCTGAATGGGATACTTTGATTGAAATTTTCCAATGTTTTGCAAGATCAGGCTGGGCAGCTAATCAGGCTCTTGCTGTTTACATAGGAAGATCCTTCTTTCCCACCGCCGTTAGCAAGTTCCGGAAGTTCTTCCTCGAGAAATGTAAATCCGATATTGTTCATGATCTGGTTCTCATAGGTCCATCCGACGAGGCCGTTAGGCTTCTCTTCCCTGTATTTGTTGAGTACTGTATTGAGGAATTCCCAGACGAAATCAAGCATTTCCGTAGTATGATTGAATCTGCAGACCTGACAAAGCCCCACACGTGGTTTCCCTTTGCACGAGCTATGAAGCGTAAGATTGTTTACCATTGTGGACCGACAAACAGCGGGAAAACGTACAATGCTCTGCAGCGGTTTATGGAAGCTAAGAAGGGGTTATACTGTAGCCCGCTTAGGTTATTAGCCATGGAAGTCTTTGACAAGGTGAACGGTTTAGGCGTCTATTGCACTCTCCTTACCGGACAAGAGAAGAAATATGTTCCATTCTCAAATCATATTTCTTGTACGGTTGAAATGGTGTCGACGGATGAATTATACGAAGTGGCCGTGATTGATGAGATACAGATGATGGCAGACCCTTGTAGAGGTTATGCCTGGACAAGGGCATTGCTCGGGCTAAAGGCCGATGAAATACATTTGTGCGGGGATCCGAGTGTATTGGAAATTGTGCGTAAGATTTGTGATGATACGGGTGACGAGTTGCACGAGGAGCATTACGAGAGGTTCAAGCCGTTGGTGGTAGAGGGCAAGACCTTATTGGGAGATCTTTGTAACGTGAAATCCGGGGATTGTGTGGTGGCTTTTTCTCGGAGAGAGATATTCGAGGTTAAAATGGCTATCGAGAAACATACAAAACACCGGTGTTGCGTTATCTATGGTGCGTTGCCGCCTGAAACCCGTAGACAGCAAGCTAATCTGTTCAATGTCCAAGACAATGAGTTTGATGTTTTGGTGGCTAGTGATGCAGTTGGAATGGGTTTGAACCTTAACATAAGACGGGTCGTGTTTTACAGTCTCCACAAGTATAACGGTGATAAGATCGTTCCAGTTCCTGGGTCACAGGTAAAACAGATTGCAGGGAGAGCCGGGAGAAGGGGAAGCCGATACCCGGATGGACTTACGACAACCTTACACTTGGAAGACTTAAGTTATCTGATAGAGTGTTTGCAACAGCCGTTTGATGAAGTTAAGAAAGTTGGGCTATTCCCGTTCTTCGAGCAGATTGAGCTTTTCGCTACGAAACTTCCCGAAATGCAGTTTGCTAAGTTGCTGGAGCAGTTTGGGAAGAACTGCAGGCTCGACGGGTTGTACTTCTTGTGCAGCCATGTTCACATAAAGAAAGTAGCAAACTTGTTGGAGAAAGTAAGGGGATTGTCGTTAGAAGATCGGTACAACTTCTGCTTTGCGCCGGTTAATATCAGGAACCCGAAGGCTATGTACCATCTGCTTCGGTTTGCTTCGACGTATAGCCAAAACATGCCGGTTAACATTGCGATGGGAATGAAATGCATTAGTTAAAATACCAAACAAAGGGTACGATTCAAAATAGCCAAAAGAAAAGAAAGAACGGGAAGGCTTTTTAAGTTCTTCTGTATATTTCAATGATCTTTTCACCTAATCCATAAAAATTTCTGATATTTTTATATTTATAAAATATTTATGGAATTTAAAACGATTTTACCACACTAATATCTTTCAAAACGATATTTGAACTTATAGTGGGCAATTTGACAAATTCAATAGAATATACGAATAGCATGTACATGTACATGGATGGATACGTTGCTCCAATAACTGCCCGGAGAAAACCATGGTTCAAAGCAACCCAAAGATTAGTTCAAAAGACCAATTAAAACCCTAAGTCGCTGACATGTTCTTTTCTTCCTTGAATTTCTCATAAGTTAGTTCCCACTTCATCATCTCCATTCATGCATCGTCTCCTTCGTTTTCACAAAACCCTAATTTCTTGATCTCTACCAAGAAATCAGGGTTTCAATGAAATATTCCCGATCGAGAAACCCATGGTTGGTCTGAAGAAGTTTCTGATGGAAACCCGGTTCTATTTACTGAATCTGATATCTGACCATGCCGGTTCCGCTCTGTTTCTTCTCTCTTTCTGTCTATGTACCTGTGGCTATCTAACCAGTTTGAGGAGAAGAATTTCCCGTACGTCGAGAAGGCTGAGGCAATGGCCACTGACATTGCCGAGCTTTTGGGTGAGTCGTTGACGAAAGCTTCTTGGAAGATGGAGACTAAGCAGCAAGGGAAGGAGGAGGAAGAAGAAGAAGTATATCGAAGACCGACTTCACTAATCAAATTAGTCGATAAGTAAGTCTCTATAGTCTATTCTACCATTTCCTCTATTGTGGGAACGGTTTTATCGTGACATATGTGTGTCTATGAGTCTCTCCTAATGCCCAAAACTCCCAAATCGTTGAGAATGTGTTTTTCTTTTGTTTCAGGCGGAGACAAGAAAAGTCGCTACGGAAGGAGCAACCGAAGAAACTGTCCGCATAATGATCATGCTCGGAAAATATGACATGATATTTGCAAGAGTTAATCTCATATTAGTCTTGCTTTGGGAAAATTTCTTGCCTGGAAAAGGGCAAGAAGCATGGAACAGTAGAAAGCCATAGAGTTAGTAGACCTGACTTAGATCAAGAGAGTGTTTTTCTTATTTATATAAGATTCTTATTGTTAGCAAACCTAGGAAGCTTTCTGCTCTCTGATGTAAGAACCCTATACTTGAGGCTGCATCCAAAATCAAAATTTCTGATTTCATGATCCATTTGCTTCTACGTTTTCTAAAGAGAGATCGGCTTTTCCTCTCGGAGTTAAATGTTCCAACTTTCAAGTTTTTGATCATTGTTAAGCAAAATGGTTTTAGTCATCCGCTTGCATTTCAAGAGTTCTTGGGTAAGAATTCAACTGTACGAAAAAGACGGTATGTATGTCTTCTGTCTTTGATTCTCCTCTGTGATGTTTCTAATTTTCTTGATTCTTTGATTTGACAGAGCTTGTAGATTTCCTGTGTGTTATTTTTCTTCCTATGCAGTCCCAGAAGTGGCTACTTCTATTGCTGGAGCTGCAAGAGCAATGAAAGGGAATGAGAAAGAGATTACGGGCATCTGGGAAGATGATTCAGGGAGCAAATGATGATGAACGGGAAATGCACCTTTTCTCATCTTTGAAGGGGAGAAGGAGCGGATTCATTGTTGTTTGGGAGATCTGCGAATGGTGGAGACAAAATGAAACTTTCCACCTTGGTGTCACAGATAACACACCTGTGGTCAAATCTCCCAGCAACACGGGTAGCTTCTTGTTTGCAGTTGGTGCACCAGAGCTTGTGTCTACATGGGAAGTTTGCCCATTGCAGCTCGTTCTTGTTGCACCAGAAGCACATCCCCTGCATTATACACGCCTCGTAGCTCTGCAGGTAACAACAATGACAGAGAATGTGAACTAATTTCAAGATAATGGAATGGAGACTAAAGGCTTGTTTTTGGGGTCCTCACTTGACGAAAGTCGAACTCACGGAGAAAGAACACGGAGGTGTTGTTTCTAACCCTTGCAAGTGTCTCAAGAAGCGGGTGTTTCAGTTGTCGACTGCATGCTTGGTTGGGTAACCCCAGCTCTGAGGTTTCAGAGGCGGCATGTGGGTTCTGTGTGAAACTGTCACTGCATATAATACCAGAGGATGACGATGCTGGTTTAGGTCCATGGTTCAGGACGGGGTCATCAAAGATGATTCCATTGGCATCGCGATTTATCATCAGTGGCTGCAGAGGTCTTCCCTTGAGTTGGGAACAGTTGGGTAGGAGTACCCAATGTGTGGCAGGTCCAGTTTTACCTATGGGTACGACCTTCATTTGGCAGAGCTTAGGAAAAGATTTGATGAAGTCGCTGAGCTTGTGGTAACCGAGAGAGGCATGATCAAGTTCCATGCCAAAAATGGCTCGGAAGTCACCTTTGAGAGATGAGAGGGGATAACCAGCTTCTCTTCCATTTTCTGATACATGCTGGAGGAAACTGGGAAGCCAGGTCATGAACTTTTTGAGCCATACTGGTTTGGGTTTGTCACCGAAGACCTGTGCTTTAGATGTAGAAGTGCAAGGTTTGGCTGGCTGGTGATGCAGTAACATCTCAGCCCAAGAAGGGTAGTTCTCTTTGTCGTTAGGGCTGGGATTTGCAAATGGGGTCGTCTTGTTGATCGTCTGCATTTGTGTTTTTTGTCTGTTCTCGTTGTTCCTCTCTTCACCATATCTTACAGACTCACCAATCTCGGTCAGCAGGAGAGGTTTCTCGACATCAGTCTCAGTCTCCATTCCCTTTCCAGAGACACTCAGGCAATGTGCTTGAACAGCTTCTGAGAAGTTATCATTCTTGAAGGTGATCAACCCACGTCTTCTTGACTGTGAACCATAATTTGATTGGGGTGTAAGATTCTCAGCAGATTCTGGCGAGTGAAGAAGACCTCCAGTGGAAACTGGTCTTCCGAGTGGTGGATGTTGTTGAAGCTCCTCTTCTCCATGCACGTAAAAGCATTTTGACCCTCGGGCACAACCAGTTGGAGATTCGTAGTACTTGCAGATCTCTAACTTGGTGATTGAAGGGCATCTGGAATGAAGAAATATTTTTTGAGATCCTAAGCAAAGATGAAATACGTAGGAGCATAAGTTGGCTGTGTCAGCTTACCTCTCAAACACGGTTTCCTCATCTGTACTTCTCGGAAGTTCACTAAGTGCGCTATCAGGACTTGACTGGCTAACTGCATTTCACACGTGTATGAGAAGAAATGTGCCACTCAACAGGTACTTCTTTGAACGTTTTGGCCAAGCAGAAATAAAAAGACTTACAGCGACTAATGTTCGTTGGGTTTAGCATGAATCTCATGTCTTGTGATTCTGCCAGGTCTATTGGTCTTTGTTTGCTGCACACAAAATGACAAAAGCGACATGGACGAGGTTAAGGATGACAACTAATAGGAGACTGCTGGTTAATTATGAGTTAAGAAGGAAAAATGATTTGATCGTTGCTTACCGCAAATTGTGGACTTCTGTATTTGCACCCCATCGAAGAAGAAGCTCAACACAAGCAAGGTGGTTGTTCTTCACCGCAAAGAACAAGGGGGTCTCTTTGATTTCAGTCTTGAAGTTGATAGAATCAGGGTTATTGAAGAGTAAAATCTGTAGGCTCATTTTGATGGAAATGTCATATTCGACGGTCCAAAGTATGACGAAACTCAAAACAGGAAAAGAAAGGAATATGCACCTCAACAGCAGTTAAGTTTCCATTTGCTGCAGCAAAGTGTAATGCACAGAAACCCAACTTATTCCTTTGGCTAGGACATGCACCACGTTCGATAAGGAGGCACATAATTCTTGGAACGCAGGAAAGACTTCGTTAAGTTGGCTGCTAGTTATGTTTCGACGAGTTAATGAGCAAGACTATGGGAGATATGATACCTGGTTTGCTGCATACATGATACAGAGGAGCTCTTCAGAGAGCACAAGAGAGCAGTGTTGCCTTCTGAATCTGTTTCATTGACATCTATTTTGGTCTTTAGAAGCAGTTCAAGAATGGCTTCATCCCCTGCCTACATAAAACAGAATGTGGATAGGTTACAACCAGTGAGCGATCCAATCATGGCAGGGACATAAATAAGCTGATAATCACTTATATCCTTGGAAACAAGAAAGCCACATCTCACCAGTGCTGCAGTTATCAATGGTGAGGTCAGCTTATTGTCTACACGTTCACTGAAAACGGCTGCATCGAAGAGCTGAAGCAGCTCAATCTCCCGAAGCAAAAGCATTCTTTTCAGGCTGCATCCGCTTTGAAACCAGCAGTGCCGCCCGAGCACTTCTTGAATGACAGACTCGTACATTGTTCTTTTCTGTTTGGACAAGGGATCAGCGCCATGCCACTCCACGGTGGCATCTTTGATCTTGGGAGATGCTACGACCAGCAATGCAGCTAATTGAACAATCAGACCATCGACAGCGATTGCATACGCCAGAGTCTCCAATTCTTTTGTCTTCTCAGCAAGCAGTTTCACCGCCGTCAAGTCCTGTAAAAAGGATTGAAATTTATCTGATCAGTTCTTGAATTTTCCATCTTGGTTACTGCAGATGCCTACTAATTACGATTAGCCCTTTTCCCCCTCAGCAGCCAAATGACGAGCAAAAAGAACGTAAAAGTTTTACCTTTTCGCTAATCGAGAGGATCAAGTGTACAACAGAGTCAGAGGGATTCCAGATCACATGAATCCTGTATAAAGGAAACATCTTGATAATAATTAATACGCACTTAGATACCAGAATTCTAAAAGCAAATGAGAAATAAGACCAATGTGTAAACAAACGTGAAAAAGCCAGGCCATTGCCTCATAAGGTGAAGCTCTTGATACCTGGTGTACCATGAAAAAAGCACACAGCTTTTACCAAAAATATCAAACTTGGGAAACAGTGAAAACGGCGATTGTGTTTATTTCCCTGCGAACCCTACCTTCTGAGGGACAGCTCCAGGGGAAGCAAACCGCGTCCGTCTCTGCTTCTGACGTCCGTACGAGCGCGCCGCTTCAGCAGCATCGCCGTGCACCGCGGCGCGTAAGCCTCCGCGGCCGCGTGGATAGGCGAGAGCCCCGTCGCAGCCTCGACGCCGTTTATGTACGGAACGACTCCTGCGGCATCGCCGTTGATGAGGGAGGAGGCGCAGTCGACAGAATCGTAATGGCAACAGAGGTTGAGAAGCTTCAACGCCTGAGTTCTCTCGGAGTCTGCGTCTTCTCCGGTGAAGAGCCGCTTCGCGAGGGAGATGAACTCTCTTTTGTCGTTCCTCAGGATGGAATCGAGGAAGCCGCCAATCTCTGCGTCCGTGAAGTCGAGAGCTCTCGCCGGCGACGGTTTGCCGACGGAGTACGGAGAACGGATGCGTTTCGGAGACAAGGAATCGAAGATTTCAGTGAAATCGATTGTCTGAGTTTCCGGCTGATGGGAAATCAAGTAAATAATCAAAACTCAGTTTTCGATGCGGATGTAAATTTCAGAGTTCAAGTACTACAAGAATAAAAGCAAAAGAGAGCAAAAATCTCCATTTCGCACAACAAATTCACGCAGTCGTTGCAGGGAAAATATTTTCAAAAAGGAAAATTGCGCTAATGCATCGAGAAATCGCCAGAATTTTGTCGAAATCTAGAGAAAGTGCAGTTTCGACGACGAACAGAAACGGGAAATGCTCGATCGCCATGAAAATGTGCACAAAAATCACCAGCAAAGACTAAACATTTATACTGAAGCAGATCATCACATGAAAGCGTCAAAATCAAAGAACACACACTCTCTTTCTCTTACCAGTTCCATCTCCAAACCCTAGATTCAGCTCCAAATCGTCTTCCGACCACAAAAATCTCCACACGAAAAACTCAAATTCCATACAAAATCCAAAGATCAAAACCAACGAACACGTCAACGAAGGTTCGCAATCGAAGCCAAGACATTATCACGCAGATTTCTCCCACAAAAAGCTTCTGATTTTCTCTGGATTTGGCATACGAGAAAGAAAAAAAACGAAAGCAAAACGATAAAAAGAGCTCCGGGATGGTGAGGCAGAGGGAAAAGAATGAAGAGGGAAAACGTTGAGACAGTCGCAATATTTATAACTGTGACGTGGAATTTATCTAATTACCGATTCAGTCCCCGCTACGTATTCCTTTTGTCATTTACGAAAATGCCCTCCATTCCATGCAGGATTTTTTTTTTTTTTTTTTATTTTGTTGTGTAACAAAAACAAATCATGATAAATCGGTCTGTAAATATACTTGTTATGTTAGGTGTAGGCGACTAAGACACAAACATTGTGCAGTGTGCACGAATTCAGGTCCAAAGCGCGAAATAGTAACAAAATATAACGGGCCTTGAAAATTTATAAGGCCCAATAAAGTTTTTGTTGGATATTTGAGCTCATAAAGAAGCCCAAATAAAGCGTTGTAATCGGTTATCATCAAATTTGTACGTGCTTCATTTGATACCAAAGATCATCCACAATAATATACTAATTGATTTGGACAACTTTTGATTTTTTGCTAATATGGTATATAGAGAAATTCAAGAATGCAAATAAGCTTATGTATTTAATTTCACTAAATATTAATTGTGAATTCTTAGAGTGGAATATGTTTGATAGTTTCGGTTGAATTTAAGGATTATGACTTTATTTTTCCGGAAATTTATATTTCGTGAGGTTCTTTTTTTGTGCATTACAAACAAATTGACAAAACTTTGAATGTAGGATGAAAAAGAGCAACATTTGATATATATATATATATGGTATAATATTTTATTTAACTAATATAAATATTTTAAATATAGAAATAAATCAAATCTAAATATTATATATGGGTTATGATTTTATTTTCCCAATTAATAATTCATGAACGTATTTTTTCTGCATAAAAAATGACAGATAAAATTTGAATTTCGATGAAAGAGAAAAAAGATATCTAATCGCTTATCCGTAAGAGAGAACCTGAAAGAGTCAACAAAGGATATATTGAATATATGTATTACAACGCCTAATATCTCTCTCTAGATCTGCTTAACCTTAATCCTATAAATACCTCACTAATCCCAACACTAATTAATCATAAATCCATTTTAATTAACAAAATGGAGAAATCAAGTGTTATGCTGCTCCTCCTCCTCTCTTCATCCCTCGTGAGTGGAAGTTCCATCTCCAAGAAGGATTTCCCCGAAGGCTTTGTCTTTGGCACTGCTTCTGCTGCTTATCAGGCAATTATATATAATCTCCCAAAATATTCATCTTTTTCTCTCTAATGTAACATATTATTAAAATATGTTTTCATAGTAATTGAATTATTATTATATATCGTTGTTTTTTGTTGGGCACATTAATTATATGACATGTACACGATTTCGTTTGTGAAGTACGAAGGAGCTGCTCATATTGACGGAAGAGGACCAAGCATTTGGGACACATACACTGAAAAGCATCCCGGTA
Organism: Tarenaya hassleriana; assembly: GCF_000463585.1. Taxonomy (NCBI): domain Eukaryota; kingdom Viridiplantae; phylum Streptophyta; class Magnoliopsida; order Brassicales; family Cleomaceae; genus Tarenaya; species Tarenaya hassleriana. The sequence continues at coordinate 1,737,102 of NW_010961290.1, read as the reverse complement.
TAATAAATGATTTCATTCGTATAATGAATTATATATTTCGATCAATAGATTATAATTAAAATGAATTCCAAATATTGTAAATATATATATATAATATCATTATGCTTTTCACAGACAGAATCGCCGATGGTAGCAATGGAACTGTTGCAGTGGATTCTTATCATCGTTACAAGGTTATATAATGAACATATTATACCATGAACATATATATAAAGAACACAAAATTAATTATTTTTATAATTACTAACATTGGTTAAAAAAACTAAGATGATAATGGAAAATGTTTGCAGAAATATTCGAGTCTGATGAATGACATAGGTTTCGATGGTCATAGATTCTCCATATCATGGTCAAGACTACTTCCTAGTAAGAGCGTTGTTATTATCAATTTTAATTCAAATTGAAAATTATTATGTTTTTTCATTTATATAATTATCTCCATGGTTATAAGGTGGAACAATCAAAGGTGGGGTGAACCAAAAAGCCATAGATTTTTACAACAATCTCATCGACGATCTCCTGAAAAAAGGTTAGAGTTTAATATTAAATTTAACCAAATATTTGGAATGTTATGTATACAAATAAATGAATTATTATTAATTTTTCCACGCAGGCGTGAGTCCTTTCGTAACGTTGTTTCATTGGGACACTCCTCAAGCCCTGGAAGACGCGTACGGTGGATTTCTCGGTAGACAGATCGTGTAAGATGATACATTTCAAAGTTATTACATCTCAAAACCATATTATAATTTTCAAACCGTACATAAATACATATATATATATTCAGAGATGATTTCGGAGATTATGCCGATCTATGTTTTCGAGAATTCGGAGATAAAGTGAAGTACTGGATGACGATAAACGAGCCTCTGACGGTAGCAGAATCCGGCTACGGTAGCGGAGGAATGGCTCCGGGGAGATGCTCAAAATACGTAAATCCGAATTGTTTCGGCGGAGATTCTGCCACCGAACCCTACATCGTATCCCACCACCAGCTTCTTGCCCATGCCACCGCCGTGAAAATCTACCGTGAAAAGTACCAGGTCGGTCCATCACGAATTCCATACGTGAAAACGTAATCTGTCCATAGATAAGTTTTGAATATATATAGATATATATTCGACTATATATAGGCTTCACAAGGAGGAAAGATCGGGGCGGCGATAAACTCGTACTGGAGAGTACCGATAACACCATCCTACGATGATCGTATGGCAGGGGC
>NW_010961290.1:1734513-1735849 GCF_000463585.1 Tarenaya hassleriana | reverse complement strand
CCGATAACCCCACCCTACGATGATCGTATGGCAGCGGCTCGATCCATCGCCTTCCAATACGACTGGTGATCCATTCTATGGCATATATGCCATTTATATATAGATACAAGATTCGAGAAGATTACGATATGTAATATGGTCGTTTATAATATATGTGCATAGGTTTTTGGAACCGATGACATCGGGACATTACCCGGAGGATATGGTGAGCCACGTGGCGGAGCGGCTACCGAAATTCACACACGAAGAGGCGAAAATGCTCAAAGGATCGTACGATTTCGTCGGAATCAATTACTATGCTTCTAATTACGCGGCCGATGCGCCATGCACCACCGTCAATATGAGCTACGGGAGTGACCCTTGCGTCAAAATCACGAGTAAGTCGTTTCAATATCTTGGCCATGTTACGTAATACGTACTAAACCCTAATAATTAACAACTTTGATGATAGTTATGGCTTTTATAATATTTGATCGTTTATCGTTTTTCTGTGACAGACGATCGAAATGGAGTGCCTATTGGACCGCCGGTATAAATTCTAACGAAATATTTATTTCTCTAGCTTCCTAAAATTTTCTATTACGATTTTATAATATGAATTTTTATGTGAAGGGTGGGTCGAGTTGGCTCGTCATTTACCCAAGAGGCATAAGAGACCTCATACTCTACACTAAGTACAAATTCAAAGATCCAGTCATCTACATCACCGAGAACGGTACGCATGCAATTGTGTATGAATATCGACCGTCCATTTTCATTTAAATAAAAGTTGTAACATTGTTTTTATTTTTTTTCTCTGAAATTTCATTGATATCATCTTCGTTTAATTTATTTCATTCTTAGGTTACAACGAGAAAGATGTCGGAAAAATATCCCTCGACGACACCAAGAGAATAGATTACTTCTCGAAACACCTCAAAATGGTTCGAAGTGCAATTTCGTAAGTACTCTCCCTTTGGACTATATAACAATGAAAAATGTGTGGACCGGTCGATATATAAAAATTTTGTGTTTGTTTTTACAAGATTGGGAGCGAACGTTAAAGGGTATTTTGCGTGGTCGTTGCTCGACAATTTCGAATGGTTCGATGGCTACACGATCCGTTTCGGGATGACGTACGTCGACTACAAAAACAATCTGAAACTGTATCCGAAGAAATCGGCTAAATGGTTTAAGAAGTTCCTCCATAGATGAAGCTTTGAGGCCTGTGTACGTTGGAGCAGATGAGGGTTTTTCTTCTGAATAAGATTAAAGTTCATGTCTTTATTTGAAAATTGTTGGAAAATCTCTCTCTATTGCAAAATATGAAAATAAGATATTTTAGATGAAATTCTTT
>NW_010961290.1:1708975-1734503 GCF_000463585.1 Tarenaya hassleriana | reverse complement strand
CTTTCCCTATATGGATACTTTTTTGGCACTCTACCATGTTATAATTCAATTTTATCTACCCATATTATTAACCATGAGATTTAGAGTCCGAATCTTATGCATGCGATCGAAAATTCGAAACTTGTAAATAAAATAAATGCCAATCGATAGATATTAAATCGTTCGGCCATAGAGAATTTTATAAATTTATGAGACTTTCTCGAGTCCGGAGAAAAGTGTGGCAAAACATAAAGTAGGTTATGAAAAAAAAAAGGAATATATGGGTTTCGAAAAGCTCGCTTCCGGCCCATTATAGAATTTTCATTCAAGCCCATTTATGATTTTTTTTTTTGGTATAACCATTTATGGTTTTTTAATTGAAGCCTATTTTAAATTTTAATTTAAGCTCATTTCCGATTATCTTTTTTTTTAATTAAAAAAAATTTGTAGCTCATTTCCCATTTGAACATTATGAAATTGCCTGAAGTAATGAAATATGCAGTCCAAGTCCTCCCAAACGATGATATTTAGAATGTCACCAGCACATTTGTGTAGTTGAGAAATTAGTAATTTTTTCATAATTTATTACAGACTAGAATGTAATTTTAGAATTACAATGTACGTTTTAATTAGTGACGGACCCAAAAAAAATTATAAATATTCTATTTACATGTTATAATAGCTGCTATTCTACAATTGAAACCCCTCGTCTATTCAAGTCGCATGTGCATGTAAACATAATTCACACGCACATATATATATATATATATATATATATATATATGTGTGTGTGTGTGTGTGTGTATACACTCCCCCCATAATTCCTTTTTTTTCTTTTTCTTTTCCTTTTGCGTGTGTTTCGGTTGGTATATAACTTTGCGGCCATGAGGATGATTATCAAGGAGTGTAAAGTTTGGTATATATAATATAAAGCTTAAGCTGCAACAAAAGATGGAAGACATGTTACGGTCTCAAGTGCATCGGGTCATTATCCCTTTTTAGCATATCATCATTTACCATTTTTAAAAGGGCCTTTACCTTTACATAAAGTATTTTAGAAAAATTATACTTAACAGTCTTAAAACACAGTGTTTTTCATTCTCATAATTATTTCTTGTCGAAATAAATATTCAGATTTTTTTTTATGTTGAAGAATAGTGTCTATGTAACGATTATTAAATAGTTACAATTTTAAACTAGTTATTGAATGAAATTTATATATTATTTCAGTCACGGATTAACTTCAATAACCCAAAAATATAAAACTTAACGATAAAAAAAAATAAATGTAAAATAAAATGAATTTTAAAAATTTTATGTGCCGTGGTTATTTATTTATTTATTGTGTTCTAAAGATAATTGCATTCCCAATAATAGTATCCAAAGTTCAAAGAGAAGCAGGAGTGCCGACTTCAAGTTGTTATAATGATTATAGGATTAATCAAAACTCATAATAATGCAAGATATATATATATATCCATATTAGTCGATAGATTACCTTTATAGGATTGGGAGAAAATAACATATAAATATCTAAACTTTTATAAAAATCCTAAATAAATATTTGAACTATAAAATATTTATATAAATATTTGAATTTTTAAAAATTTTATATAAATATCTAGACTTTTGAAATTTTTTTCAAATAGATACAAATTTCAGGTATTTTTCAAATAAAAATAGATGATGTCATTAAGTGATTTGGGGTTTATTTGAGATTTTTTAAAAAATCTAGTTATTTATATAGGATTTAAAAAAAATTCAGACATTTATATAAAAATTTTATAGTTTAGATATTTATCTGAAATTTTTGTAAAAATTTAGGTATTAATATACGATTTTTCTAGGATTTAATATTGATATTCTTGTTTTTTCCACATTAAAAATACGAATTTAAGAGAAATTATTTGATAGGGCTTAATTTCAATACGGTATGTTTTTCAACTAATCTCATTATACATATAAGTTAAAAATATGAATCATACCGAAATTATTTTGATAATATATAATTTAAAAATGGTATGTTTCTAATGAATTTTATTTATTTATTTTGAACGTGTGGAACGCGTCTAGATATATGATTCTACGGTCATATCATATCAGATCGAATACCGTATAGCGTACGTATGTGGCCTATGACATGTAACATGGGCACATAGATGGGTTCGACTTTGGTGTTGGTTTTGGACCCTCTTGGGCCTGACTGGTCGGGCTCAAATTTGAGAGTTTTATAATTCTAACTTCAATATATATATATATATATATATATATATATCTAAAATACATTTTAAATATTTATTTTAATGTAGGGTGAGTCCTCCTTTTGTTAGAAAATAAAGGGTTGTAGGTCCAAATCCTAATAGTTCGGAAAAAAAGCGGAATAAAATAAAAGCATAATGTATACTTTTATGCATATAATATATTCAACAAATGTGTGTAATTCAAAAAAAAAGTGATAAACGCACCAAAACAACTCATAAATAATTGTTAATTTTTTTTAAAGGGAAAGTGAATTATGCCCATCTAAAAAGGTGATATACACACATAAATCATTTTAGAAATTCCAACGCACATTGGATTTTATTGTTTTTATAGACTTTTTTTTTTGGTAAAGTGTTTTTATAGACTTTTGTAATGCATAATTAGATTTGATATATATACTTAGGGGTTCATATTGAAATCTGTGGTAGCAATTGTTTAACATTTAACATTCACCGATTATATTTTTTTTATACAGTTATCATTTTATGATATGATGATTTGTGAAATTAATAAAAACATAGAATCTAATTTTGTTACATGAAAATCAGAAAATTCTAATTAAAGTGCCCCGTAGACCACAACTTTTTGCAGCATATCACATGCCCCAAGATCGCCACAGCCCATATTTTAATAATAATAATAATAATAATAATAAGAGTATTAATAATTAAATCGAATACATTATTATATATACAATGTAGATGCTTTGTTCGAGAAAGGGGCTGCAGCACAACCAGATCCGCTTATTTAATCTTTTACGTAATTATAATTTATTATTTATATATTGCTTTTAATAAGCAGCAACTAGCCGCTACAAGCTTTTGGTTAAAATTTTTATTAATAATTTTATTTTCACAAGGATAATTACGTATATTAATCTTCGTATTAGAGTGTCAATGAGGAAGCTTAGAAGAAGTTACAAATTGGGGGTCTAAAAGACAAAAGCCGACCATAATTCTAGTTCTTGGTGGTGCTGTTCGATTATTTACCTTTAACATAATTCAAATTAACGCATTTTTTTGTCAAATAACGCATTTTTTTTTATCTATAACGATTTTTTTAGAGTAACGATATCACACGTTTTGACGTTATATGAATATATATGTTATGCACTAAAATGAATTTATTTGCTCCTCCTAATTTACACAATACATGTAGAAGAGAGGTTAATAGCAATGTATATTTGATTTTTTTTTTCAAAAAATTATAATTTTCCCACTTTTAATTTTATTAATTGTTTCATTAAAATTTATTTTTTACAATTTTTTAACTTATTTTTATATTATTTATATTTATATTGTTTGTTTATATTCTATTAATTTGATTTAAAATGCATCACATTAAAATTGATTTTTTAGATCACATACAATTATAAATCGAAGTCCTCGTCAAATTGTATAAATCGAATTATATATGTGCGTGGTATTAGTAAATGAAAGAAAATATGTATTTTTATTAATAAAATATTTACTTAATCTAATATGTTTTTTTTTGTCAAATACTTAATCTAATAGTTTATTGATTGTCGGGGGCTATTTGGTAGTTAAGATTGCAAATAAGAGTGTTGGATACACATGTTTTACGACGTTAATTACGACCACAATTATTTATAGCTTTGAAGGATCATTACTCGACATGTTCTTTAGTTTCGTTCCCAAAAAATAATTTTTTTTTTGGCAATATGAATAGCCACATCGATTGCACGTCTGTTTGAAACGTCGATTAAGCATCTTTTAAGAAAGAATCAGTAAATAAAACTATGATTTTCATTATAATAAAATAAAGTTTACCAAAAAATGTAAAAACACAATTGCATAAAATAATTACAAAATATTGTTATAGGCGAAAGGGCAAAGCGTTTATGCATTTCAAAAATTTCAATATCCGTATACAGTATTCATCGGTATGCCACACATTAATTATCATCATAATCATAACAAGATTAAATTTACAATAAAAATAAAATAAAATGAAAAGATGATTTGTAATTGATTATGCCTCCTTACCTACCACTAACATGGCAAGTTCCCCAATTTGCTTGTCCCCTTTTATATTCCGAGAAACCATTGGTTACTTACTATTAAACATTCATACAATATTAATCTCATTCAAACGTATCTCCTTATCATTAAATATTTAATAAATATACTATTATGTATGACAAAATTTTAAATTTAAATTTGCATATAGTAACATATAATACCACTATTTTGATGAAAATTATAAAAAAAAAAGTTGTATAATGTTTTCAAGCTTTGGGATACATTATGAACAAATGCTTACTCGAGATACGTTTATTCAAGCAAAAAATAATAACGTTATTATATAAAATTCACAAAAAATGATTACAATTTCAAAAATAAAAGAAAAACACATTTTAGATGGTAATGTCAGCAAATTTAAAATCCTTACGACACAAGTTAATGAACATATCAAGTCAGTCCATATCCGCCGTAAATCATATGAGCGAATCCAAGGTGACGAGATTTTTTTTTCTTTTTTGAATATGGGATTATATCAGAAGAAGAATATGGCTCACTACAACCGTTATGTATTGTGCATACACTGCTATTGGCAAGCCCGTTTTCCACTACGAATTATACGTATTTTTCTCGAGTTGTATACGTGATTGCATGTATTTACGTATACACACACACACACACACACACAAGCATACCTAATGGAAAACAAAACAGACTTAACAGCGTGATGTGGTATTTGTATACACCAGAGAAACGCAAAAGGACACAACTACTTCACATGGCTTGCTGAAATCTTCACAACCGAATCTATGTCACTTCGAGTACGCTGTAATTCTATATATATGTATATATGCGTGCATGTTTTTCAATTCTTATATATTTCAATAATTCTTTGGTTTTTCTTAAAAAAAAAATAATCCAATATAATTCGATCGTTTCAAAAAAACTCTAGTTTCTTGTAGTTTTCCTTTTTGTCTATTTGTATGATATATTTGATAAAAGAAACTAAAACTTATGTGAATTGGAAACATGCAAATAAACTATGACTTGAAATTCATGTCGCGGAAACCTTTGCATTTGTATTGTGATTAGAGCCTAATAATAACCATGCAAAAAAAAGAAATATTTCAATACGTTTGGTATGGTTGTTGCGGTAAGGTAGTCTTGGAATTTTATGTTTTATTGGGAATTTAAAATTTATCATATATGGTTATGATATAAAATAGTTTATTTGTATAATATCAATATGCCATATCATGCTTTTCCAAGCTCGTTAAATAAAAATTTGTGGCATTTGAATTGATTTTTTTTAATTATTTTAGTCATAGCAAATATTAATTTGTGTACTATAAAAATAGGTTTAAAATTTTTAAATATCACAATAACGATTTATAATAAATATATTTGATCACATGTTTCCGATATTTTGCTGTGTTTCGAGATCGAATCAAAAGAATAATTGGAAAATAGTGCACTAGTCATTTTATCACATGCATGTCTTTACAAGAAAATGAGAAAATCTCATATTCCTTAAAATTTTTTGTTAACATTTTCAATTCATACATCAATCTTTAATTTGATAAAAATTTACACATAAATTTAAAATTTTTTAAAATCTCACACCAAACCAAATCACAAAAATATGTTGCAATGTCCTACATAATTATACCAAAATTCTTTTACCTAAAACAAAAATCATTTAAATTTTCTAAACCAAAATCGCTTAAATCACTAAATCCTTAAACGGAAATCTTTAAAGTCAAAACAAATCGAAATCCTATGGTTATGTGAGAAATTACAACATATTTTGCGATTTAATGTAGAATTTTGAAAAATTTTGAATATCTATATAAGTTTTTGTAAAATTAAAAATGGATATAAGAATTAAAAACATTAATAAAACTCGCGGGGTAATATTGAATTTTCCCTGAAAAAAATCTACGAATTGGAATTCAACTATGTGTCAAAACATTATTAGAAAGTCAAATATTATGATTCAATTGAAATATATACTATCATTATGGTGAAAGACTTCAAGAAGTTCTTTTTGCACCCCGAATAAATTTTTAATATTTGTAAAAATGATTTACTTTTAACAGCTGTCAAAAAAAATCAAAAATTATATTTTAGTATAATTTACTGTCCCCTCCAACTCCATGAACGTGAATCTCTCTCTCTCGTTTTCACAATTTTCTTCGGGTCTTTGACCACTGGTCTCAAACACCTCTCTATATATACGCACATTGCCTGCTTCTCTTCTCTCACTCTCTCTCTCTCTCTCTGCCATTTTTTTTTATCACTTCGGACAACAACTAAAAAAACACTAACCTAAAGCTAAAGTTCTCGAACTCACAAACACATTGTCAGTTTTTCGAGACCTTAAAAGCATTACTCTTTCCTCCTCTCATTACCTCTCTCTTTCTCTCTCTTAGCTCGGATCTCTCCGTCAATGGTGATGGTCCCGTTTTCTCCCTGAGTTAATTCGTCTCGAGTCTCTATTACTGGGGTCTTCTTTCTTTTCTTCGCTTCCTTTACACCATTCCTCTCTGAGTTCTGTCCGTAAATATGGCGGAGACGATGGCGGCGCCGGCGGCAGAGGCGAAGGCGGTTCCGACGCCGGAGGCGGAGAAGAAGAAGGAACAGAGCTTGCCCTTCTTCAAGCTCTTCTCTTTCGCCGACAGATATGATTATCTCTTGATGATCACTGGTTCTTTAGGCGCCATTGTTCATGGCTCCTCCATGCCCGTCTTCTTCTTGCTCTTTGGTGAAATGGTCAATGGATTCGGCAAAAACCAGATGGATTTGCAAAAGATGACCAACGAAGTCTCCAAAGTAATCGACTTTAGATCCAACCTCTGATTCTGTTTCATTACCAGTAGCGTCCAAGAATTGACTCAGAGTTCTTGTTTTTGTCTGAAATTGCAGTATGCTCTGTATTTTGTCTACCTGGGTCTTGTGGTATGCTTCTCTTCATACGCAGGTCTGAAAATTTCTCTACTCCCCCAAAAAATTTCACCTTTGCTCTTCAGTCTATTACCAGAAAAAGAAAAAAAAAACTAAATGCTACAAATCGGCAAAAACAATATGAAATTCAACTTAGATCGATCCGACGGGCAAAATTTTATTTTTTTATTTTTCTCTCGTTTAATTTAATTTCAAAAGTTAAAGGATAAACGGAGTCCACGTGATCCATGGACTGCTACTTTGTCCGTTTCTTCTCAGCCTTCATCATTCGGCATCTCTCTCACATTTATTATGCTTCATCCTTGATTGTTAAATCTTTTCCCCCCTGAAAATCTTGATATTTCTTGTTGATAATAATTTTTTAAAAAACAGAGATTGCATGTTGGATGTACACCGGAGAAAGGCAAGTAGGTACCCTGAGGAAGAAGTACCTCGAAGCTGTTCTGAAACAAGATGTCGGATTCTTCGACACCGATGCAAGAACCGGAGATATCGTCTTCAGTGTCTCCACAGACACTCTCCTTGTCCAAGACGCCATTAGCGAGAAGGTGATAACTTACCTTTTCTGGTTTGATAATTTTCTGATACCCGTTCATGAGTGTATCGCTGTCTGGAATCCAGACAGGACCGTCAAAATCTAGTATTTTGATTTAATCGCGGGACCCATTTGTTCTTTGATCGATCTAAATCACCGGAGCTCTCAGCCGTGCACGTTAGTACTTAAGCTAACGTGCGCCTCCTCTTGGAGACTCTTCGCTCTCCGCCTTTGGCGCACGTTAGTAGGCATGAACTAGTAAAGCAGGTCCCGCGAGGAGATAAGCATTCTTTTTTTGATCTAGGTGTTTAATTAAGGCGTAAACATTCTTTTTTTGATCTGGGGTGTGTAATTTTAGGTGTTATAGAAATCTGGGTAGGTGAAAAGATTTGAACCATTTTTAGGTTTCGATCATAAATTCTCTGTTTAATCTCCTCAGGTTGGCAATTTCATACACTACTTGTCAACATTTCTGGCGGGATTAGTGGTCGGTTTTGTGTCCGCATGGAGATTGGCTTTGTTGAGCGTTGCGGTGATACCCGGAATCGCTTTCGCCGGCGGTTTGTACGCTTATACTCTCACCGGAATCACGTCAAAGAGCCGAGAATCGTATGCCAACGCCGGCGTTATCGCCGAGCAGGTAAAAAATGGCGTGAATACGTCTTGAATCATTTGGTTTTTCTGATTCTTGCTTGTGCACCAAGTGTTCGATATAATGTCTTTTTTTTTTTTTTCTTTTGTACGGTCTCGTGCTTGTCTTTGTACTTATTGTGAACACTATTTTGGTCTTGATTGCCCACAAGTGATGATGATTTATTAACTTCTCATTGAATCCAAGATCTTAAGCAATGATTGTTCATCGATTTGCCTTTAATGTCACCTTTTCGGATCAAACTTTTTTTTTGTAAAAACAAATCAATGTTCATGATTGGAGGAGGGTGGGGGATTTCTGGGTGTTAATGTTGTCTGAATGATGTATACAGGCAATTGCTCAAGTACGAACTGTCTACTCGTATGTCGGGGAGAGCAAGGCCCTGAGTTTATACTCCGATGCGATCCAATACACGCTGAAGCTCGGGTATAAGGCCGGAATGGCGAAAGGCTTGGGTTTGGGATGCACATATGGGATAGCATGTATGTCGTGGGCTCTTGTGTTTTGGTACGCCGGGGTATTCATCAGGAATGGACAGACTGATGGAGGGAAGGCATTCACTGCCATATTTTCCGCCATTGTTGGTGGAATGTAAGAGCTACACAAACTGAATCCGCCATTGTTGAGATATCTCTGTTTTGGTGTGATGAATTTGTTTTTGAATCTTTTGTTGTTATATAGGAGCTTGGGGCAATCTTTCTCGAATCTCGGGGCTTTTAGCAAAGGAAAGGCGGCTGGTTACAAATTGATGGAGATAATCAACCAAAGGCCCTCGATAATCCAAGACCCGTTGGACGGGAAATGCTTGGATGAAGTTCGTGGGAATATCGAGTTCAAAGATGTAACCTTTAGCTATCCTTCAAGGCCTGATGTTATCATATTCAGGAATTTCTCTATTTTCTTCCCTGCTGGGAAGACTGTGGCTGTGGTTGGCGGCAGCGGTTCTGGCAAGAGTACTGTTGTCTCCCTCATCGAAAGATTCTATGACCCTAACAACGGTAATTGATCAAGAAATTTTCTTATTCGAAAGCTATGTGTACTGTGATTATTTCGTAACTAAGTCTTTTCTTTCTGTGCAGGGCAAATTTTACTGGACAGTGTCGATATAAAGACTCTTCAATTGAAATTTCTGCGTGATCAGATCGGGCTTGTGAATCAAGAACCAGCTCTCTTTGCTACCACGATACTCGAGAACATACTCTATGGAAAGCCTGATGCTACAATGGCTGAGGTTGAAGCTGCTGCTTCTGCTGCAAATGCACACAGCTTCATTACCTTACTTCCCAATGGCTACAACACTCAGGTATCATCAATATGAACGGACTACTGATATTTGATATCTGTACAAGGAAATGTAAACGATTTTAATTGGATTTCTTCAAAACCAGGTTGGAGAACGAGGCATTCAACTATCAGGTGGTCAGAAACAGAGAATCGCAATCGCTAGGGCAATGTTGAAAGACCCAAAGATTCTACTTCTAGATGAAGCCACCAGTGCTCTGGATGCTGGCTCTGAAAGCATTGTTCAGGAAGCATTAGATCGGCTCATGGTGGGTAGAACCACTGTTGTGGTTGCTCATCGCCTTTGCACCATAAGGAACGTTGATTCAATCGCGGTTATACAACAAGGACAAGTCGTTGAAACTGGCACCCATGAAGAACTCATTGCAAAGGCTGGAGCATATGCTTCTCTCATCAGATTTCAAGAAATGGTGGGCACCCGAGATTTGTCAAACCCGTCAACACGTCGATCCCGCTCAACCCGTTTGAGCTTCTCCCTCTCCACGAAATCACTCAGCCTTAGATCAGGAAGTCTGAGAAATCTGAGCTATTCTTACAGCACAGGAGCTGATGGCCGGATTGAGATGGTTTCGAACGCCGAATCGGACAGAAAAACTCGTGCACCAGATGGCTACTTCTGCCGGCTTCTCAAGCTAAATGCCCCGGAATGGCCTTACTCGATCATGGGAGCTGTTGGTTCAGTCCTTTCTGGTTTCATCGGTCCAACCTTTGCTATTGTGATGAGCAATATGATTGAGGTGTTCTATTACAGAAACTATGATTCCATGGAAAGAAAGACTAAGGAGTATGTTTTCATTTACATCGGTGCTGGTCTCTATGCCGTGGTTGCATATTTGATCCAACATTACTTCTTCAGCATTATGGGAGAAAACCTCACCACAAGAGTTAGAAGAATGATGCTATCAGGTATTGCATTTCATCGTTATACTCAAAATTTCTTGAACACTTTTTCCGGGTTATACTCTGTACCTTGATTCTTGCATTGAGCTTTTCACCTGAATTGTTTCTTGTTTGTTCTAGCCATTCTGAGGAACGAGGTAGGATGGTTTGATGAGGAGGAACACAACTCGAGCCTTGTTGCTGCCCGGTTGGCCACGGATGCAGCCGACGTGAAATCTGCAATGGCCGAGAGAATCTCGGTGATTCTGCAGAACATGACTTCACTTCTCACATCCTTCATTGTCGCTTTCATAGTGGAATGGAGAGTTTCTCTTCTCATCCTGGCTACATTCCCTCTTCTAGTCCTCGCCAACTTTGCTCAGGTACTTCAATTTTATTCCTTAAAATCTCCAAATTTATAACGTTTTTTCATTTTCCATAACGATTACAACCCGCCATCTACTTCTCTATCCCCAATGATTACATTCTAAAGAATTCTAAAAGAGTTATTCAAGTAGATATCAAACCCAGAACTATGAATATGAATATTAGTATAATGAATTTAAAAAAAGGAGTCTTTGCTTTTGAATTTTCTGCATCTGATTTGGATCTCTGGAATCTTGCCTTCGCCATTATGATCTCCAGATAAAACGACAAAGCCCATTTTTTTTTTCAGAAAAAAAATTAAAACTTTCAACACATCTCTGCTTCTGCACGTGCTCCCCTTCAGTTCCAGTGCATTTAATTTTTCAATGAATCATAAAAAAAATAATGAACTTTGTTTTCGAAATCTGTGTAAAGGTCAAGATCATGGAAACCTATATCAATAAGTGTGAAGAACAGAATTCTTTAATTTCTGGGCTACTGTGTAGGATACTTTATTGCCTTGGTACTGAAGGCCATAGATAACAGTGTTCATGAATATAGCTAAGATTCCTCTGTCCTTTACCCATATCTGTTCTTTGCTTCCATTGTGGTAAAGTTTTCTACTTTAAGCTTTCATATTTACTTCCTCTCTGAATCTGACCAGCTCTGTTATTATTAAATTCTAAACATATTTTGCAAGCTAATTCGCTCATGAATTTACAATAAATTCTCATGTGCACTCACCAGTAAAAAGAATGAATTGTTTTTATCCAAGAATCTCTAGGTTTAAAGGAAAAATATTTCTTTTTCTCCATCTTGTTTGGCTTTCTTAGTCAAAGATGAACTGTATTGGTTCTCTCACTCATTCATTTCTTTACTTGATACAGACAAGTTTTTGTCTGTTACTCTGATACAGTGTGTGTCAGTTCTTCCTGTCCGATTTCAACAACCCAGCTTTTATAATTGATCTGTGTGTGTGTTTTTTCCACCTCTTTTTCTTGTTTCAGTGTTTGGTACATAGGCTCTGATAAATTTTGTTTTACTAGCTGCAGCTTCAGACCTAGCTATAAGATAACACCAACCATTTTCAGAATTTCCACAAGATTCCTCACCCGTGATTTAATTATTTGTTGAAGAGAAACTTGTACACATATAAAACATATGTATGTATATAACATATTCACATATACATTGCTTAGACATTGTTGCTAGAAGTAAAAAACCTGCTTATCATTTGTTGAACATCATGTAAACTTGTCTGTACCTCAAAATACATCACTTAGTTGAGTGAAAAAGAACAATATTTAAAATAGAGTTTAGATTTCTAGTGCAATCTTTGAACCGGGACTTGTAGAGTGGAACTGATTCGTTTCTATGACTGCCCGTATGATTCGTCAGTTATTCTTAGCTTAATCATCGAAATTGATGTGCTTAACTATGAATTTGACGGCATTTCGCAGCAACTATCTCTCAAAGGATTTGCCGGAGACACGGCCAAGGCTCATGCAAAGACTTCAATGATAGCAGGTGAAGGAGTCAGCAACATTAGAACCGTTGCAGCTTTCAATGCTCAGGACAAGATCCTGTCTTTGTTCTGTCATGAGCTTCATGTCCCTCAGAAAAGAAGCCTGCGTCGTAGCCAAACCTCGGGTTTCCTCTTCGGCCTCTCCCAGCTTGCTCTCTATGGATCCGAGGCTCTTATCCTCTGGTACGGTGCCCACCTCGTGGGCAAAGGGGCCTCGACCTTCTCCAAAGTGATCAAGGTGTTTGTTGTTTTGGTCATCACTGCAAACTCGGTTGCTGAAACCGTCAGTCTTGCTCCTGAAATCATCCGCGGAGGTGAAGCAGTAGGTTCGGTTTTCTCTATCTTAGACCGGCAAACCAGGATTGACCCTGATGATCCCGATGCTGACCCGGTTGAGACAATCCGTGGAGAAATCGAATTCAGACATGTCGACTTTGCTTACCCGTCAAGGCCTGACGTGATGGTGTTCAAAGACTTCAACCTCAGGATCCGAGCTGGGCAGAGTCAGGCACTTGTTGGGGCAAGCGGGTCAGGGAAAAGTTCCGTGATTGCATTGATAGAGCGTTTCTACGACCCTCTAGCCGGGAAAGTGATGATCGACGGGAAAGATATCCGGAGGCTAAACCTCAAGTCTCTGAGGCTCAAGATAGGTCTAGTCCAACAAGAACCTGCCCTGTTCGCAGCAACCATCTTTGACAACATCGCATATGGGAAGGACGGAGCAACAGAAGCCGAGGTCATTGAAGCAGCACGAGCAGCCAACGCTCACGGTTTCATCAGCGGATTACCCGACGGTTACAAAACTCCGGTGGGCGAAAGAGGAGTACAGTTATCTGGTGGGCAGAAACAGAGGATCGCTATTGCAAGAGCCGTGCTCAAGAACCCTACAGTCTTGCTACTAGACGAGGCAACGAGTGCGTTGGACGCAGAGTCGGAATGCGTGCTACAAGAGGCTCTAGAGAGGCTCATGAGGGGCCGGACCACTGTGGTAGTGGCTCACCGACTCTCCACGATAAGAGGGGTAGATTGCATCGGCGTGATCCAAGACGGGAGGATCGTCGAGCAAGGCAGCCACTCCGAGCTCGTTAGCCGGCCCGAGGGAGCGTATTCGAGGCTTTTGCAGCTTCAAAACCATAGGATTTGAAGCTTTGCTTTGAATTGCAGGGTTTGGGTTATGGAATCTCTGGTTTGATTCTTCCTTGGATTCTCAGGTTCTAACAGTAATGTAATTTTTCTCCGGACTTTATTATGGATTCTATGGACAATGGATCGATAATGATGATGATGATGATGATGATGTGAAATAGGTGTAGATATTGAAGCTTTGAGTGTTGGAGATTCTCATGGTTTTTGCAGAAGAAGATTATGTGATATGAGAAGATACTATATATTTGTTGTATAATGGGTTATAATTTTCCTTGGCCTATTTTTCCGCTCTTTCTGAAAACCATTTACTAGAAATCGTTATTTCGAATATCAATTCATATCTTAATCAAATTCAATTAAAAAAACGGACATGCATTTTTTCAAATGGATTTAATGAATTTCATACGGATATAAAAATTATTAAAACAAATCTCTTTCAAAATTAATATTTTTTTATAACGTAAAACTGAAATTGAATTTAATTCAAAGAAAGCTTGAATCGAAAGGTCCCAACACAAAACCAATATATATATATATATATATATATATATATATATATATATATATATAATTTTAACAAAAAAAACTCGAAACTAAAAATAATCGTAACAAAATCCAACCAAAACATATCCATATTATTCCTCCATGGATTTAATTTAAGGTAAAACAATATATTCATATAATTTTCCCGAGAAAATTTAAGAGTAATATTTGTTAATATTATCAAAGCAAGATTGGTGAAATAATTTGGGATATTTCTGTGTTAATATTTGAACTGATAAAAAAAAAGGGTACATATGAGTTTTATTTATTTATTTGTATTTTTATTAATTATTTATATGTGTACTTGGATCTCAATAATTACATGGAAAAACAAACCAAAGTCACCAACTTTGAAGCTCCTTTTTAATCGATCTGTTATGTTGTGTCCCTTGCCTTTTTTAATTCATTTGCATGTGGTTTGCTCTTGTGTCTTTTTAAGATAAGGACCAAAGCTTCTTTATAATCTGCTTTTTCTCCAAAGTCCCACATGAAAGGGTTATTACAAGATTTTATATTTTATTATATATAGTACACGACGATCTGTAATTAAAATAAAATAAAGCAAAAAAAAAGTTGCAGAAAAGCTGAAATGTTTTATGAATTTGATGGAGAAGTGTTCATGTAATTATTATCACAACAAGATTTTGAGATATGTTTTTGAATATGAACCGGCATCAGAAAGACCCTCAATGTCCCACTCTCTGCCACAGCTCAGTTGTCCACTGTGTTATATATATATATATATATATATATATATGAATCGAATCAATGAATCCTATAAAAAAAATACTTTAGCCTTATATTATATATATGTGTATATAATGATAAGAGTTCTTTGGAACATGAACTAATTAATTACAATCTTAATTCCTATTTTATAATAAAGGTTTTGTTTTTCAGATCATATCTTTTGGTATAATGATGAAGCAAAATTACACGCATGTACGAGTGACATCTTGTATTTTTGAAATGTCATTATATATATATCTCCGACTTAAAATGATTATTATGTTATTAGAAAAGAAAAGATGCCAATTTCTCAAATATAGAAATAAATCATTTACCCAAATATTATTTATAGAAATTTAATCGGTTCCAAAATCAATAGCAAAATACAAAAGTTGACCCGACTCGGTGTTATGAGTTTCCGAGGCAATCAAATGATAAAACTCTATATCATAAAAAGTTAATAAATAATAACCAACATCTTATATATTTTATAAAAAAAAATTAAAATAAGGGTTATTCCTTTTGACATTACCAAATAGTAGAGAACAAAGAAGCCGTGAAAGATTGATTTAGAAAAACCTTATGATATGATGGAATGACAAATCAATGCCTTGGATCTTAGGTTTTGTTCTTAGATTCTCGAGTGTTGTAGATACACACACACACACACACACACATATATATATATATATATATGTATGCATATATATGCGTATATGTGTGTGTATGATTGGGGTGGTGTGTACTATTGATGCAGGGGTAGTGATAACGATGGAGGTGGGAGAGACTGTTGAGATGTGGACTCTTGCTATGCCTCTGCCTCAGAAGGAGGGTCCACCCTTTTTCTGACATCTCCAATTCATATCCATGTCCTTGCCTTCTTGGATTTTTTTTTTTCTATCTTCTATTCTCACTTTTTTATATGCCTTTTTCCTTGGGATTTTTGTATAATATTTATCTTATTTAAATTGGACCCGACATTAATTTGTTTTTATAATTCGCATTGAGATGGGGCCTTCGGGGGCAAAGCAACAGTCAAAGTTGCACGCACTTCGTGTCCACACTCACTGCCCACAACTATTTATTTCCAAATGTCGGAATTTTCGATTTGATTAATCTTTTTATACGTAAAAGTTTTATAATTTTTCTTTTCAATAATCGAAGTTCGAAATTCTCGGATTCTAAAAGTACAATGTTTTCATAAGAAAAAAAAATCATATATCTCATAATCTACATTGTAATATTTTGTGGATGGACATTCCGTACGGACAATATGAGAGTAAATAAATATACAGAAATTAATCTCATTAATGAAGAGCAAACGAAAATTCTTGTTGATTATTAATGCATTTAACTTTACCAAAAAAAAATAACTCTTGTTGATCTTTTTCTTTTTATTTTCTGCCAGTTAAATGCATGCTGATTACACACGTGCACACGTACCGACGTACGTAAATATATGCGCATTGAATTCTTGAGATCTATCGATTCGTACGCATGGACCGGTTTGGGCCTATAAGTTGTTAACCGGAAACGTGATCCGGTTTGCACAAAAAAAAAATCCTAGACCGGAAGCGATGTACCGAGCTGGCCCAAGTTCTAAATTTAGGCCCATTTACATTCGTATATGGGCTCCATGACTACGTTTGGGCTTTTTTATATTTGTAACGAGCTACAAATTCCAATTGTAACTGAGATTTTGGGCCGACGAATGAAGCTGAGTTTCTTTTTGACGTACATATTGCACATATAAATGTATGTATTTTCGGTGGTCGTGGTAACTTTTGTCCAAAGACCAAAATAAATGTACTCATTCTATATACAAAGGTTGGGTTTTATTATCCATATATAAAGGTTGCTCCCGATGCGGAGGTTTACTTAGTCAGCGCACCCGAATGGTAGCAGTTAGGGATCCTCTGTTATAAAAAAAAAATGTATTCATTCTACATTACATACACCGTAATTCTTATTCTTATTATAATTATTATTATTATTATTATTATTAAAAGTTTTACATTTAACTTGGTAAAGGGAGGTCGGTGCACGAGTCAAAACAATTATCTAACGATATTAATTGATAGATTGACCAATTAGTTTAATTAATGTGAATAATTCCTTAACGTATGTGAGTAAAGCCAAGTAGGTGAAGTGTGCTTAAAACATCATTAAGTATTTTGTCGGTCCAAACAATTTTTTAAATTTAGAAATTCATCTTGTCAAATTTACGCCAAATACCAAGTTTAATTACCGTGAATTAATACGATAGCATGCATTGATATAATTATTACGTCGTCGTCCAGTAAAAAAAACGTAAGCTCAAACTACGACGATAATCACGTAGCGTAAAACCAACCCACGATATCAAAATAATTACAGCCTATGGATAATAATAATACTTAATTGTGTGATTTACATAATCATAAACATAGTTGAGGTCTGAGACGAGACAGTATTTTATCCAAAAAATCAATAATATAAATCTAACGAAAAAGAAGTGGATCTTATTGCAATTGAATTTAATCCACTTAGATGTTGTACTGCAAGCACAATATCTTGAATTCTAGATTTTGTGTCTTTATGAAAGAATGATCATTAAACTATGGAAAATTTCCAAAAAAAAAAAAACAATTTTGACAAAATAAAACCCAATTTTTTCTAACAGAAAAACATTGAGTTTTTTAAATGATCCAAAATAATATTTGAACTATTTGGCTAATGTCAAATTAAATAATCGAACTGACGTGGTCTATGAAAATATTGACATGGCAGCCGAAAGTGATGATGTGGCGTGACAATTTTTTTACGCCATATCTACATTTTCGTACGTCACGTCAGTTCGATTGTTTAATTTGACACTTGCCGAATAGTTTAGATATTATTCTGGACAATTTAAAAATTTTAGTTTTTATTCACAAATAAAAGTTGAGATTTTTTTGTCAAAATTAAAAAAGTTGAGTTTTTTTTAAGGTTTTGCCTTAAGACTATTTCATATTATTGCGTTATACGAAAACGTTCTAGAATATTTAGAATTAAGAAATCAAATAAATTAGTTCCATTATATTAACTATACCGTTTCTACATTATTATATACATCCCATATATATAAATTCGGGAATATTAAATTACGTAATGTATGTTGAAAATTGTGTTAAATGTGTCGTTTCTACACTACTTTTTGTATGGATGAAATCGATTTGGAAAGAAAAAATCAGAAGGAAGATAGACATAAAAACATCGTGGAGCCTATGAGGCCTAACGTTTAGTACTCGAACTCACATGGACTAACATGTAACATTCTTCTTTGTGATTAATTTTAATTGTCATTTTTATATTCACTTCACCCCCCCCATATATATATATAAACATATATAACGTGTAATATTTTGTAAATGAATGTTATACAAATTCTGAAATATTTATATGTATCGTCTAAGTCTATATAATCGACATTAAGAAGAAGAGATTACAACCGGGTCTGATATAAAGTTATAAACCAAACATATTTTTAATTACTAAATTAAAATTAATAACGTGACTTGGGGATTGGTAGCGGTGGAGGGATACATCCCACGAATTTAATGTTTCCGAAAACACGTGGCTTTGTTGGTCCAAATATTTTTAATGATTTACTTATTATTGTTCTGAAAATATTTCGGATGGACATAACATTAATATTTTTGGGTGTGTTACATAATTTTTGGATTTGTAGTGATAATGTAATTGGAGAACAAGAAATCTAGAAATTTGATTTAATGGACCGAAAAGATGCCATATTACTCAGAGACATGGATGTGACACGTGTCGTAGTCGATGTTCTTCGAAGCAAATTAAATGATAGAATATCAGCCAATTATGGAATGATTTAGTATAAAATATAAGATCTTAATTCAATATTTCAATTCTAATCAAATTAAGACAAATGTTCAGTTTTTGTAAAATCACCGTATATAGTTTTTACTTACTATAAATAGCCATTTGACTAACAAAAACCTTTAAAATAAGTCTTGTGACCAATAATTATTATTTAAATTTATAATCCAATAATTTTTTTATAATTCGAAAATTTATCGAACTTTTTTCTAATTATATTTAACAGAAAATTAGAAAATTTAGATAAATATTTTTTTCAATATTTGAATTTGAATACGGATAAGAGTATATTTTGCATATTCGCTTATCACGATAACATTTAAACTTGGTTAATTCGATAAATCTTGATGCCATATTAAATTTTAAATAAAAATTTAAGTAATTGTGTGTTTATATATGTGTGTGATTTTTGGTATTTACTTGGGTTTATTTAATTTTTTATATATGGACCCTCGAGTTTTGTTTTATTGGATAAAGGGAAATAAAAACAACAATATCAGTACAAAACTTTTTTCAATGTGATGTGAGGCTTAGGCAATCAAGCTTCCACAGTCACAAATTGGTTGTCCCCTTGTATGAACAGTAGAAAATTAACAAATTCCCTCTTGTCATAAAAAAATATATCGTATATTTTGCAAAATTCAATTTTTTATTATTTTAATATTCATTTCGAATTTAAATTTGATTAATTCAATTCAGTTTTCTATACTCTAACTAAAAACGTCCATACCTTAATTTAGTAAGATGTATTTAATTAAATCCCAAAATTTATCTTTCTTCTAATATTATTTTCACAGTTTTTCTACCTAGTTATACCCTAAAACCATTTTTAATGTCATAATTATACACAATATAAACAACCAAAAAATATCAAATTTTGGATTATAGCTTGTACTCAAATATTATATGTTGGGTTTAAGAGCTTAATCCCGTGGAACCATTTTAATTGTCTTTACATTATCTATTTTTAAAAAAAAAAATCAAATATGAGAAATCGAAAACACAAACCGAATGTAAACCGGAGACAAACCGGATATCATCTAATACATGTGATCAAAACTAATTAAGAACCACAACAACCACACCATATAAAAAAGAGATGAGAGATTGAAAGTCATGTCATCACATGGTTTTGCCTTTTTGTGACATGCACATGAAGGGCCACACTGTTCGCTCAACATGAAACATTTCTCTTATATCCCACTTGAGCTTCATCCCCAACTTGGGAACACACAGTTTTTCATCTCTCTCCATGCACCAATTTATAAAACTCCCTCTAAATTATTCGTTTTATTTATCATCGAAATCTTAATTAATGTTTAGTCACATATGTACACGTCAATATGGTACTAATGAAAGCAAAATATGATTTAATTATAAGATTTGATTGCATGGCATTCAAATCTCTCTCTCCCCCCCCCTCCATGACATCATTGACTAGGTTTAGTCTCTCTCTCTCTCTCTCTCTCTCTCTCTCTCCCTCTCCCTCTCCCCTTGTGGTCCTTCGTCTCTTTAAATCTCTGTTATCTCTTGGTTTGATTTATATATATATATATATAGAGACCTAGAGTATCCAACACCCAAACACTTTCTCATATCTCTTCCTCTCTTCTGACTTTGCTTTTTCCTGTTTTTTTTCTTGGTATCTTCGTAACATTAATTGTCTTTTGTTCTTAAAAAATTCAGAAGCTATAGTAGCTATATTAAAGCTTATCTCCTCTCTCATTTCCAAGTATTTCCATAACCTCCATTCCTTCTAGGGCTAGTGAGAGAGCTCTCATAATTTGGATTATTCTTTTATATCACATTGTACCAAGAATCAAAAAAGGATATGTCGAACAGAAGATCAAGACAGTCTTCGAACTCTCCGAGGATCTCCGATGATCAGATCATCGATCTCGTGGGCAAGCTCCGTCAGCTTTTACCTGAAATCCGTGAGAGACGTCGATCTAATAAGGTACTTGAATTCATCGTAATGAAAGAATTGGGAAAAACAAAAAGAGAACGGGTCGCTTCCAAACTTATAAATAATATTTTTGTTTTTTTTATCGAAAAGAAAAGAGGAAGTCGAAACTTTTGACTCCGAACATCAAGGACAAGATGACTTTTCATGCCCTTTTTCTTAACGTTTCAATTTGACCCACTAAAAGTCTTGTTGTGTAAGTTTACATGCATCCAATTCATCATCATCATCATCATCATCAGCATCACACACACATATATATGTATGTATGTCGGCTTCAAAATTTTCTCTTATACATGGGTTTGTTTTGTGAAGGTGTCGGCTTCAAAAGTTCTGCAGGAGACATGCAACTACATAAGGAACTTGCACAGGGAAGTGGACAACCTCAGCGAGCGTTTGTCTCAGCTTCTGGATTCTGTCGACGAAGATAGTGCCGAAGCCGCCGTCATTAGGAGCTTATTCATGTGATATCCATCTATTATGACATGCATGATCTCTCTCTCTCTCTCTCTCTATATATATATATATACATCTACGTATCTATCTATATATAAGTACTTATGTTATCTAATCTTCCTCGTTATATAAGAAAAGACGGGTTTAATCTTACGTCAGTTTACAGTAATTGTCCATTAGTTATATTCCACAATCCAAATAACTTAACCGCATCCAGCATATGTTATATACGTATTTCTCTAGCTACACATAACACATATACACGTACGTATATACACAGATATATACGATGTATTGAGTAAATGACGAAACTTGGGAGCACAAAACCCTATTGTTACAAATTCAGAGATGTGATGTCTGAACTCTATCGTGTCAGTAAACGGCCGGAAAATTGCGGGAAATAGAAACTATTCATCAATGCGAACATTTAATTTCTAGACATTGGGTTCTATAGAAGTGCATCGTGCCCATTTATTGCGTTTATCCTATACTATCAACTACTATATATATATTTATATTATTGATACACACGTATGTATGTCGAAAAGTGTAACATACATATAATGATTACATATACTTTATATATGTATACATACACAGACATGTATATGCGTGCATATAAGATCACACTTCAAGCTTTGCCGCTAAAGGATTGTCCAATTAACTTATGTATAGTACAAACTTTACTTGAAATTGACTAACGCATCCCATGTGTTATAAAAAAATGTCGCATTGCGTTCAATGTAAAAGCATCTCATTATTTAATCATTTAGCATTTCCGTATAACGAAAATTATAGAGTTTGAGCCATATTTATACAAATATATACACAAGATGAATACATGCAAGAGCTACTCGACGAAAGCCATTTCTTTAGTGGATATATATACGACAATGAAATCATAATTGTAACAAACTCGTCAAATAATCGATTCCGTGGATGAAATATACCATTTAACTATGGTTATTAATTTAACTATGGTCATTTAAGCATTTAGATTCTAAGCGTTGAATATGATGAAGTTTGAAGTTTCTAAGGCTTTAATGGGAGTGGAAGAATATGATGAACATTTTCGGACAATGCGTTTACTTGTCTTTCTTCCTAGAAGTAGTAGCATGTCTAGAATTAATTAATTAATTGTTTCTAGAATTAGAGATATGCCCCACTAAATTATTAAACTAATAATATCATAAAAACATAAACTTAAAATTTAATATATATTTTTCGTACCATTTAGTACATTATATATTAAACAAATGGAACTAGCTTTATCTGTAAAAATCATTTTCACCATTTCATTGACTCTCACCAAAATTGCATAACTTGTCAATTTACTAACCATATATATCCACTAACCAGAGAATTAATTCCATAATGACTCCAATAAAACATCATAATCAAGGTAATTTCTCTACCTATCACCAACTTTTACATTCAATATGAACCTTTGACAGGTTTTTAACTTTATTAATCTTCGTCAGTCAATTTTCATGAAGTTGATTTATAAAGTAATTTGCATAGAATAAGCATCTGATAGAGGCAAAAAAGATGCTGAAAATATAATTGAACACGTCACATAAACCCCATGATTGCAAGCATGTTTTATTTAACTTTGACGTTCAAAGCTTATAAAAGGGCAATTTCCACACCCACATAAGTTTGAAATGAGAAAAAGCGATAAAGATACCCTTCAAAATTAGAGCGATAGCATATATTTACGAGAGAAAATGTTTAGCTTTTTTTTTTCCAAGTAAGGAAAATGACGAATTATCATCCATTCTTGCAAAAGATGAGTTCTTTTGGTCAAATATAAAAAAAAAATAAAAAAGAAGAAAACTTTCATGACATGCAATATGTATATTTATATGCATATTCATATACGTATCTAAGAATATATATATTAATGTATGTACGTGTATATATGAAGATGAGAAAACTCTGGTACGGAAAGAAATATAGATATATGCGTGTGTGCATAGAATATATATGTCTTTATATCTTTATTAATATTTAATTAATTATAATTTGGAAAGACATTTCCGATGTACGTTCTTCGGACAAACAAAACCGAAACTGGTTGAAGCTTGTTTTTAAAAAGAGCCCAATAGATCAGACCCATAAATGGCAGTTGCTTATTGTTGGATCATGGGCTTTAAATTGACCCAACACGTCCATAACTTCATGTAAGACGGATTGGTTGATTCCATAAAAAAAGCAATATTAATTCCATATAAATTATCGACGTAATAATCAATACATTGGATGATTTCCGATTTTTATATATTAAAATATCAAATATAAAATTAGTGAACGCTGTCGAAAACAATTGAAATTCGAATTAGAATATTTTTTTAATTAAATTCAAATATCCATCTATATATAAAATTCTGCTAAGATATTTTAATTTTTCTATTTATTGTCGATTAATGGATAAACACAACACAAGGAAATCATATTTAACGAGATATAAAACTTTATGATAATTTGGATCTTTGTATATATTATTTTTTGTAGCAGGATTCTTGAATCTTGGGTTTACACTTTCCAGATTGTCTCGCCAACCGCTCGCTTTCATTCCTTTCACGCAACTCATTACGCATCTCTCTCTCTCTCTCGCTCGCGCTCGCTCTCGCTCTCGGCATCGTTATATCGGTCTTACCCTGCGTTTTGATTTCTAGGGTTTATCCTCCCTCCTCGACTCGTCGGAATTTGGAGACTACACTTTGTAACGCTTGACTGAAGCGTTTTCTCCGCGGTCGGTGTTTCATTCTTGCATGATCCTGTTTGTGGTTTGGGACAAAGCCCATTTTGCTAAAATCCCTGTTTCCATACCGACTTTGCTTTCTCGGTTGGAGCAAGTTCCTGTTTTTTGTTGTTGTTGACAAATTTACAGCTTTTTGTTTTTTTGATAAATGAAAATTTACAGCTTTTACTTGTAATTATCAATCTCTTGAATAGTCTTGATGGTTCCCGGAGATGGGTTTTTGCTTCTCGTATCTGGGTTTCGATAATAAGTTGCTTTAGCTGTCATTTTCATGGGTTTATTGTTACAGTGCTCGTTTTGGGGCTTCTCGGAGGTGGAAATGTTGGAAATTTAGGGTTTATAGGAGGTGAGAAGAAATGGTGTTTGGTCCGGATTCCGTTGGGGATTAGATGGCGAAGGAGAGGGAAGTGGATGCTGGTTCAAGTTTATTTTCCTTAGAAGCTGCTTGTCTTCAAGGTCCAAAGTGGATAGTTCAGTCAGCACCAGCGGCACAAGTATACAATATGGTATAGTTTCGGAATTATGTTGTCGGAGAAATAAATGTGCAGCTACTGATTCCACGGTTATCTCGTTGCCTGTGTTCTGTTGCATTCTCGAGTTTACATCGGAATCAATGTAGCTTTCCACTGAGTGCCGAGACATTGGCACATTGTGTTCTTTGCTAGAGTGAAGATGGTCATTGTGGAAAATGCTTGATGAATTCAGTAACATATGTTGAAGTGGTTATCTCTAGAAAACTGGTATAAGATCAATGGACAAAAACAGGCGAAGTGGTGAACATAACCTAGTTGAGTGGGCCTGTCGATACCTTGAAGAGAAACGAAGATTCTGCTGTCTGATTGATCATCGTCTCGAAGGACGGTTCTCAATCAAAGGATCCTAGAAGGCCATCCAATTGGCTGCAAGATGTCTTAACCGTGATCTCGAGTCTCAGCCTCTGCAGGATCTGACGGACTTGACTTGCTCCTCATCGTACTTTCAGGTTGATAACGCAAATCTAGGTGTGTAAATAAGCTCAAGTAATAAAAATCCTAGATACAGCGAATACCGCAAGGGTACGGATCAACTGTAGTACCAGGGTCGAACACAGGGAATAGTTAACACTAAGAACAAGACTCGACTAAGAACCAGATCAGGAAATAGCAGATGGAATAGATGAATACCGAAAATAAAGCAATAAATTAACTAAGTAAAATCAGATAAATAAACCACCGTAGCTTCGGGATAACCTTAACGCGCAGGGATTGTTTCTAAGGATGAAGAATCTACGAATATCGAACTCTAATCGGGGATCTCAAGTTCTAATATCAGATTTGGCTCTCTCAAGTCCTAAATCCACTATCCAATAATTTAACCTATCGATCTCTCAACCTAATAGATTAAAATATCAAACGCATTAACGATCACTATCACAGTTCCTAAACCGATTAACCTATCTCTCAATAGTCTTAATCAATTCATTCAATGAATTCTTTCCAAGTCTAATTCCAACTCTCGTTGTAAATCAGAATCTAAGATCAATCAATCAACAGGCCAAGAAGATCAAAAGCAATAAACTCAATTCAATTAAACCGCCGAGTATCGATAACGTAGTCTCGGAAAATAAAAACC